>NC_133363.1:33812376-33833634 GCF_049309525.1 Garra rufa
ATTTTACTTTAAAGCATCTCATGATCAATAAATCACCACATGCTGGTTTCCACACTCTGTTACACTAAATGCCAACTCACCTCTGTATTTGGTGCCGTCGTAGCCATTCCTATCAAGTAGATGACCGCAGCCAAAGTCTATCAACTTGAGCTCCAAAGTGTGTTTTCTCAACAGGATATTCTCTGGATGAATATCGTTGTGGAAAACACCATGTTCAACGCAGTGCTGGACTGCTTGCACAGCCTGACGCATGATGAGCCGTGCTGTTGTCTCACTCATTTGAGGATTGTTTTTGATCAAGTCCAGCAAGCTCTCACAGGGATCTGGAAACTCCATAATGAGTGTGACTTTTCGGGGATGCTCAAACCACTCGTAGAGCTGGATGGAGTGAGGGCTTACGGGCTCTTCCTTCATCATTAGAAGCAGCGCAACTTCTGTAATGAGAGGTTTCGGATACCCAGGCTAGAGAAAAGATGCCACAAAAGGTTAGTTTAATCCACAATAATCAGCTCTTAAACAACTAAACACATATTATGTTTTGCCAACTTACAATTTGAAGATACTGATCCTTTGGAGTCTTCCGAATACGTTTGATGGCAACCTGCAAATGATCAAAAACACAGATGAGCATATTGAACACCTGACCTTACCTTAACCACAAAGAATTGAGTATTTAAGTATTAAACTATATGTAGGTGCTTTAAAAACTCAGTGGATACAGATTTTTGTTTGTTTATTTCTTTGTCTACCTTCTTGCCATCAGAAATTCGGATGCCCTCATAGACCTTGCCGTAGCCTCCTTGTCCAATAATCTTTCTCACTCGATAGCGAGAGCGAATGGATTCTGAAAAAACACACAAAATCGTGAGAACATATAAGCATGCTAGATCCTTTGAGGTTGCATAAAATGCTTAAAGCAGTATAACAAATTCTTCTTTTTTCTTCTTTAAGATTTGTAATATCTTATAAAGTCATTTGCATAAAAACTTTACATTTGACAAACTGCATTTTGGATTATTCCTAAGACAGTTTTAATTTATACAACTATTTTTTGCTTCAAGCAAATGTATCTTGTTATAATGATCACAGACTTACCATTGGTTGGCACGATATCTAAGGACTCTGGGGCAGGTGACGGCTCAGGATCATCCAGCTCTGGCTGAGGAGGCACAAAAGGCTCCACTTTATTCTTGGAGCGGAAAGGACGCTTGACAGCCTTCCACACTCTCCTGAAGAAAGAGCGGACTCCTTTCCCTTTCTCAGGTTCTTCTGTAGCCTTTTGTGGAACTAAAATCAACCAATTTGATAACACAACTATTAGAGACATCTCTGACATTGGATTAAACAATTAGTTGACATTTTACAGTTTTCTCACCTGAAGCCTCCAATTGCAGCCTCTCCATACTGTCCTTAGAGATGACGTCGGGTGTAGAGTCATCTACTTTGGACAGTGCCTTTAGGCTCAGGCAAGCTGAAGCCCCCACTGACTCAACAGGAACTTGACCTGGAAGTACAAAGCTACACTCCTCTTGGTAGCTATCGGAATTGGAGAGATGGTCATCATTGAACCCGTCCAGGCTGTCCACAGTTCCTCTCTTGATGATGCACGTGCCTACGCTAAAGCACGGCATATCCTGGCTGTTGAGGCGCTCCACACTCTCCTTAGAGATGGACAAATTGACATCTGGTGTAGAGATGTCCAGCTCTGGTGGAGACTCCACTGTGTCCTGGGAGCAGCAGAAGGGGAGCTTTGCCGCCGTACATATTCTCCTGAAGAAAGGAGGCATGGTTTTCTTCTTTGTCCAGCTCGTATGTTGTTCTTAAAGTAGAAAAAACAATTAGAAAATACTAATAACGACAAATATGACCCAAGGTTTATCATTGAAGTCAAACTTAAACACTTTATTTGCCTTGGCACCTAACTGAATATAATTAATTAAATTACAAGGTAATTAACATAACTTGTTATTGACATTTTCCAAAAAGATAGGCCTACATTATTCAATGTATAATATTTACTACATTTTAAAATTGACCAAAGCATGAGTTGACCACTGCAAGCAGACATCAAATGCTACGCTCTCTAATGCTAGAGCAAATATGACAGGAACACAACAGATATATAACTCCTAGGCCTACTATAAACCATCTATTTTATCCTGTTTTCCTGAATTTGTGAGGTCTGTGTCAATCACAGTTGAAGTTTCAAACATAATTTCAATCTCACCTTTTGAGCTCTTCTCCACAGAAGCCTCCATGGCACTTTGGTTGTGGAGGCTCAACTGGCTGGAGATGGACGATGGTCTTGAAGAAATAATATCAGGTGCAGATTTATCCAGTTGGCACAGGGTGTTTCTGTTTGTGCAGCTCTGCACGCTGTGTAGACTCTATGGTCCGGAGACTACGTTCAGAGTCTGAATGGTCTGCACAACTGTGCTCTCAGATATAGATGTCAGCAGATGATTTCAGATGAAATTCGTCTTTTGTCAACAGTTAAACTTCAACAGGATACACAGGATAAAGCACATACAAGATTTGCGTCTTTCACAGATAATAGCCAGATATTCTGCGGTCACCAGGTAAACAGGTAAACAATACAGAACTGTTTACCTTTAAAAGGCAAGTCTCGCGATACGTGAATGGCCAAATGAATGTTCTAGACTTGCATGGCATTTAATAACTGATGTGACTCTAAAACTGTGGAGTCGCTACTGTATGAAATATTAATCGACATCTATCTCCTATTCACACGAATATCACAGTGAGAGTGACTTAATTAAATAAAAAAAATGGCGATGTCACTACACGCGAGTTTCAGTGTTGCCAAATCCGCTGTTTAATCTCGGAAAAAACGCGATTATATTCTATAGATCAGTGGTGTTATCATAAATATCGACAAACCCGCCGGCGCTTTTTGTGTCAGTTTCTCTGATAAATCCATTAAAAACACGCATTGGCTGCGTCTGACAGCTGAAAATACGCCGGTAAGAAGGTAAAAAGGTACGAATATATCCATGATCGATAGTATATGGTATGCTGTGATGTCTGTCACACTTAATGTACCAGTGTGTTCAATTCCCTGAAGAAATTAAAACAGTTTTAATTGTTGTGTAAATGTCCACTTTTCTTATCCTTTCTAGGGTATTCAATTAGTAAACACCAAAGCTCACTATGCATTAAGAAAATTTGTTTCATGTCGGTCAAGTTGTCACATACAAACCTCTTTTGCAGTAGCAGGGCTGCCAACTCTCACGAAACTGTAATAATAATATTAGCAAAACAGATTTGGTAAAGGCTCCAATGCCTATTTTTGTTTGCGCTCTGGAAATCGTCAAAAGTTTCTATTTACGTATATTAATAGCGCTGAGCAATGTATCCAATCACAGACATATCTGTTGATTTCTTGAACACCTGTGACCGTTCATCGCGATTTCAAAATAAAAGGCCAAACACACACTCACGCATTGATGTCCAAATATTCAAGAAATTACAATTGCTGTAATATGTCTGTCATAAAGAAATACCCAAATATTAAAGATTAAGCTGACATATGAATTAAATGTTGTTTAGTCAATATTAATTAGTGTAAGTCCTCAGGCCATTGGCGCCCTCTGCCTTATAATAAATTATGTATTTTCAGTCTTGTTGAATAAAACCATGATTATGTGCTTTTGATACTGTATTTAAACAAATTATTATTGGCGTTGCTATCATATATGTATTTATCACTCGATTAACTGACCGATAACTCGATTACCAGAATAATTATTAGTGACAGCCCTACATAAGAACCTTTTTTTTAAGACAGCTAGTGAGTTCAGTCTCATGTGCATGTACAGAAGTAATTACTTATTAAAAAAAAAAAAACAGCCTCTTAAACAGATGCGGCATATTTTTCTACTTTAGGTTTTGCAAAATATATTTTTGTGAAAATTTTACTTCATGAAAGTGATTACATGATGGCACAAGCTATAACTGCTTGAAAGCACATTACCCAGTTTAATGACATTAGAAAGAAACAGAGACCATATGAACCCCCTGGAGGTGGTTGATGTGTTTTTGTTTGTTTTTATTTGGGACAGGGTGATCCAGTCCCATCTTTCATCCACGCTGTCCACTCCACTCTAAAACCAGATAATTCACCTGGTTTACAATTTGTACATTGCTTTATCGAAAGTGCACTTTTTTCAAACCCAGTATGGAATAAACATTATTACAATGTTATGGGAAGGGCCGGGATGAAACACAACTAACGTTAGCATTGACGTAGCATTAGCTTGTGTTTGTCTCATGTTTTGATGTAGTTTCTGCTAATGCCAAAACACTCAGGGTGCTGTTACTCTGTGATCAGTGCATGAACTGTTGCTATGACTAGTAACAACAAGTCTCAAGATTGCAGCATTAATCTGATAATTAATTCCAAATAATTCCAACAATTCTTACATTTCGTTTTCAACTCTCTCTCCACATAACATACAACACACATGGTGTCCAAATAAGGGACAAATTAGCAAATGTATAAAAATGAGAATGTCAAAGAAAAGTTAATAGAACATTTATAATTACACATAAATAAAACCATGAAAGCAAAAGAAACATTCCTTCCCACGTAACTACTAGATCACAAACCAATTTCAAAAATAAAATATCCAGTTAACTCAGCTTGGACAAGCCTTGATTCAACTGATGATGATGACACATCTACAAACACTCTTATATAGCATGTGTACATGTGTGTAATTTACATGACGTGGCACCATATGTCAGTTTATTTTAACATATAGCTCAGTCTACTTAAGACACGCAATGCCAGCAGGTTAACTGACCAGCGAGAAGCTTTACAGACATTGTGATGTCTTGTTCATAAGACCTTTATACATGCTTTATAACAATGTCAAGAGTTGTTATACCACGCATGCATTGAGACCAAGTAGACTTTACAGGATGAATGGAATAATAATCAGCAGCACTGTCAGTTTTGACCCCTCACAGATTAAAGCGCATTTCCGTCAAACCAACAATCAAATAAAACCAGTGTAGTTTAGAAAGAAAACCTGAAATGAAAAAAAACGACCACCTTTTCATTCTTATGCCATCTGTTTTAGTCAACTATTCGGTTGGGAAAAAATTCGATTAGGACAACAGGGTGGAAAATCGTGTTTGAAACCCTTATTACCTCGCTAGTATGTACTTTAAATACCTAATCTTGCTGGGTGTGCTTATTTTTGTCTATAAATCTTGACTAATTGCAGGGTGTCCTAGTTGTCTCGTAAATATTTACTAGATGCGAGTGAACTGGCTGGCATCCTTCTGGCTGTATAACATCCACGAACAAGAAACAAACCTTTACAAATTCACATTAACCAATTTATCTATTAAGTCACAGCTTAAACCTGACATCCACAGACAGATCTAAAACTGCACTTCAGCTGTGCTAATTTTGGGGGCAGAGGAGACGATATAGATCTAGAGTGTGGAGCCATATTATGTTTGAATTATCCAACATTTCTGCTGTTTAATGAGTCTACATTCATTTCAGACAATCTCACAGCACCACAGTGTTCATGAAACATGACTGGAAATGTGTGCAGCTTTTGGTTTCAATACGATAGGCAATTATGAGCTTTAACTTATGTTCAGAATAATATAAAGCCCTAATTTCTATCCCTATCTGTTATGCTTTACAGTTAGTGCACTATTGGGTGTGCACTATATGACACAATCAAGCTGTACACTCACTTGCAGTGCACAAAAACTGGCAGAATGTTTTACATTCATTGAATACTGAAAGAGCATTCTTAAGCCAAGCCACATCCTTTATACACTTGCTACTCTGGTATCCACAATCCTCTCTACTTAACAAAGCAGAGCACCCATCAATCTACAGGCCCTACATAAAATCACTCGTCAAGTTCTTGACCAAAAAATAAAAAATAAATTGCTCATCCCCTGGTCAGGTTTATCCATTCAGGTGGAGCAGCTCGGTTTCAACTACAATGACAACATGAGCTACAGGTTCTGCATACAACACATTTATAACTAGCTGGTTGACACGGATGAACATCTGAGGGTGAAGAACCGCCATGCGGCTTTTTAAACTGATCGTTGTGCTAAAACATAAATCATGACGCACCACCCAGCGATGTTGAAATGTGATGTGCAGAGAATTAAACCAGGTCATCAAAATAAACCTTGTTACTGTGTGTGATGGGAAAAAAAAGGTTTGTACAGTGTCCATTCTCAGGCCATCTGGAGTATGTGTAGCTCATTTCACATGTGTATATGTGCGTTTTTGTGTGTGCTGAGCAACACAAAGCAGGCGAGTGAGACGACGGCGAACCAGACCAGCCTGGTGATTACTGTGCTGTGTCCAGGTCGCTCTGGCATCAACTGCTCCTGTCTGGGGCCTGATTGAAGCTCCACTGATAAGCCTGGATGAAAAGGGACTTGACTGAGAGGGGATGGAGCAGGTAGCCCGAGCTGTGGCAATAAAGCCCGAGCCTCCCTATCTGCCTGATCCTGTCTCTCACAAATCACAGCCTCCCATTCTGTCAGTCACTTCTGCTGGCTCAGTCTCTAGACTGGTAGAAGAGTATATACCCTGACTCAGAGTTTTTGGAGATGTCTGATGTCAGACCGTAGAATTCCTCGATCGCTTGAGCGTCTATTTTCTGGGGGGACAAAAAAAGGAGAAAGATATACATAAGTGAATATATAGGAATACGTATTTAATATGGTGCGCTAATTAACACGTGAAAACAAACCTGTTTGGTTCTTACGGAAGTTTAAGCATGCTTGCATGACACAAGAACTTGGTTCTTGTGTTAAACAAGCACTATGAGCTTTGTTCATCATACGTGTATTGTAATTGTTAGAATGGCCATGGATCAGCGATCTCCACGTAAAACTGATCGTGCAGAACAAACCATAAGTCGTAGAGACTAGAAACTTGAAGGGACGCTAGTACTCACTGCCGACAACGCCACGCAGGCTTGCCACAATCGTCCTGATGTGGTTTGAAGTATAAAATCGCTCATAACTCATGGTGCATGGTCGAAATTTTCAGGTATTTTGGATTTTTTGCAAAACCTATTTTTGTGAACTAGTCCTAGGTTTTTCCCCTGATCGGAACCAAACTAGTGCAGAGACAATCTCTGGATAGCGTATATCATTAATTATCGGAAAAAAGTCTAACTTTCGCCTTACCGTTGGCAAGGCATTTGAAAAGTGGCAGGGCCACTTTTAGTAAAATGTCTATAAGTCCTGAATAAAATGAGATATTTTCGCCAAACACTTATGTAAGAGCTCTATCTGAGGTCGAAGGACAAAAATCACGGAGATTGGCAACTTGGTGGTGCTATAAGAGGGAAAAAACAAACATGGCTATACCTACGCAACCATTTTCCCTATGAACATGAAAACCGCTGTGCACAGTCTTGGGCCAAAGTGCCACAAGTGTCTATAAGGATGTTTGCGTATCTCCAAAAAACATGGCCGCCATTGGCCAATGAATTCTGAGCACCTATTAGACATGGTTATTGGACGCTGATTGTAACAAAACTTGGTGGGCCTGATTGAGTCACAAGCCCAAATGTCAGTGAGAAATTCGAAAGAAATCCGCAAAGTATCATGTATCATATTTGTATCATGTGACAGTACTCCTCATTCTGGACAACTTTGCCTCTAGAACAACTGCTGTCAATCAAATCGCTTGTCCAATGATTGACAAGATTAAAAAAAAATACTTTGGCTACTAGTACTAGGTTTTTCACTCAAATCTCACTCTCTAGGTCAATAATTATCAAAAAAAGGTTGAAATTTACCCTTTGGGAAGCTATAACGTGGTCGTTTAGAAAAGGGGCCTGTCCGAATTTACCCCAAATCCTAGAAAGCCTAAAGGAACCAAACTAGTGCAGAGACAATCTCTGGATAGCGTATATCATTAATTATTGGAAAAAAGCCTAAAGTTTTCAAGAAATCGGACCACATTTTATTTGTTTATTTTGTTTAAAACTAAACTCTGTTCAATCCAATGACAAATTAGCTATGTTTTCATCATCCTATTTTTATGTGCATTTTAAGGTATTGCATCAGAAACGAGTAATGGAAATGTCAAATATCAAATAATAATCCCTTGGTTAAAAAAAAAAACAAAAAACAAACAAACAAAAAAACTCACTCGAGATGGTTTTTGACTCGTGCAAAAATGGTTAATTTAAATAATGGGAGATGGAAATTCCTCCACGTGCATCAAAAAAAGTCATGTGACTTTGCATGACGGGACAGCATAACCTGACTAACCAGTGGACCGATTCTGAAATGCCTGAGCAAAGTCTGTCATCGAAGTATTGCCTTTAAGTTATGCATAATTGCCTCCCAGAACTGTCTTACACAACCGCGTTCTTAAACAGCAGGCATCCACCTGTTTCATCTGCTCGCTCTAAGGCACAAGTAACTTATTATATATGAAAATTATTATATTCAGTGGCTTCTCTTACTTTACTTAGTGATATATAGTTTCAATTTATCAGGAAGTGACAATTTTGTTCTCTCCCTGACTCACTGTATGAAAACGGTGCTTATTCGCAACTTTGAATGGAAACCCAGCTATTATTTTGTGTTTCACAAAAGAAGTAAAGTCAAACAGGGTTGGACCCATTCAAATGATGAAGAATGTAATATCTGAGAATCTGTGGTGCTTAAGAATCACAACAGGGTCAAACAAAACAACACTGGCTCAAGTAATAACCAGAAATTCTGTATGGTGTCACTAATGGTGCAAAACTAACACAATTCACTTTTATGGGACTGTGGAAGCTGTGGAAGTGGAAATTTTCTCTCTCCAGATAGCTTTTATGTTTCTTTTTCCAGATGTGCAATTGGGAAGACATAAGACAATGAAAAAAACAGATAAAGAACATCTGACTTTAGCATTGAATATATCTAAGCACTCTGCCTCCAAGCTTTCTTAAATCACCACTGTGCTTGGTATTTATAAAATGTTTATGGTACAAGAGCCATTTCATGTTCTGAGAAGCACCTGATAGTTTGTGTTCACAACATGTGTGTAAATATTTGCCTATGTTACAGTGTAGCAGAGCGGACATCACATCTGTGTGTCAAAACCAAATAGATTTATTTAAATGTGCACTCAGGTGGTCAAAAATCTGTCGATTTAAGGTACGCTTTTAAGCTAGTAGTGTAGAACAAACCTTAACAGTCATGTGTCATGAAGACGTCATAGAAAGATGGCACATACAGCACTATTTTAGTAGTATATTTCAACAAAAATTGCTCTTTAAAACAAGGAGGAATAAACTTTGATGTTCTAAATGCCAAGTTAAACTCTTCAAATGAATAAAAGAGTGTTAGTCTTGGTCTCATTAATGCATCACTATTCCTATAATTCATTCAGAGAACTCAAAAGTATTTGGGTCAATGTGAGGACAACTCCAGACAAGCACTTACTGAGGCATAAACACCAGCTGAAAATCACCTGACAGGGGAAGGTTAATACATGCGCTATTGCGCAGTGCTAGACTTCCAGATACCTTGAGCTGCAAATCAAACATTTATTGCTAAACAACGCAAGCTAAATTTAAAAAAGGAACATACCACAATAACAGCTGGAAGAAGTAACAATCCAGTTTGCTGAACTGAAAGTGATGCTTCAAGGTCTTGGGTGTTTATTTAAATACTTCTACTTTCTCTGTTCTCTTCTTTAAAACAAAGACTATTCTAGGTTATTCAGGTCGATCAAAAGTAGTACTTTAGAAAAATAACATACTTAGAAGTATTTTAGTAAACATGCATTGGAAATCTATGGGCCAATTCTATGATCTTATTATTTAGAGTCAAAAACTATTTTTTTTTGTGTCTGGATACTGATAGCATGTTACAGATTTGCTTTACGCAACCTGGAATAAAGAAATACATTATTAATTAATTAAGAGAAGCAACAATTTTACTCAGACTTACCTCTACAATGTCATCATCAAACAGCAGCCAAAAGCCATGACTCTTCACTATAGTGATATAATGACCTCGATTTGGACCACTACAAAAAAAGTAAACATAATAAAATATGATGAGCAGAAACAAATGAGAATCCACTGCACTATAAACAAAAAAAGCGAGTGGAAGATTTGACATTTTGATTAAAAATTATAAGGTAAAAAAAAAAAAAAAAACATATGCATGGATAAATCATTCACAAAAAGATCCAATTTTTTTGCCTACTTTAAACATCACCACTCAAACATAATACTGTTTTTAACTTAATACACATCCTTCATCAAGATAATAAACAGTGATTACCCAAAATTAATTCGCTAAAAATTTACCAAGGCCAGATGTAGATGAGTTTTTTTTTTTTTTTGGAGAAATCTCATCAATGATTCCTCTGCAGTAAATGGGTGCCGTCAGAATGAGAGAACAAGCAGCGGATAAAAGCATGACAATAATCTCCATGACTATATCAATTAATGTCTTGGTAAGTGTAAAGCTGTGTGTTTGTAATAAACAAATTCATCAATATTTTTTTTTTTTACTTCAAACTGTTGCTTCTTCCTAAAATATTACTTTTCTATTCATAATACTGCATTCTCTACACTCTAAAAAAAAAGTTTGGGTCATTTTTTAGGGTGTTACAGTATTTTTTCAGTGTTTGCGTAGTTTTTGTGTTACCCAGCTCCTGCGTCAAATGTAACAACCAAATATTTGGGTAGTTTTAGTGTCACCTAGCTCTTGGGTCAGACCTGACATAACCCAATGTTTAGGTAGTTTTGATAACCCAGCGGCTGAGTTATTTATCGCTGGGATTTTGCATCCTCTTCAGGAGACAGCAGTTCTAAGCGCCATTGAATTGATGCATTTCTTCAAAAAAATCATGTTTGTGTACATTTTAAATCTATAAAATCATTACTATGCTGTATGTTGTTTAATTGTATGGAGAGCAACAGACATTGTGTCCATCTTTTCACATGATGGAAATGCCTGATGCTTTGCATAAAATAAACAATTTTGTTAAAAGACTGGTTGATTACACGTGAATTACTTCTGTTTAATGTTTTATTTTTACTTTTAATGTTTGTTAAATGAGTTTAAATATAGGCAATATGTATAGCCTACATGCTGGGTTAAATAAACAACCCAATTTGCTAGGCAACATTTACCAAAAATGTGTTCTGTCCTATATTTACCTAGCCCTTGGGCTGAAAATAACCCAAAGTGGGTTGTTTTTAACCCAGTGTTTTTTAGAGTGCAGTGAAAAAAGTAATCTTGTCTGAATCAGAGGTATGCACAAATCAAGTTTTCAGGGTTCATACAGGAACAGTCAAATGAAATTCCAGGACTTTCAAAGACGTTTTAAGCACTACTTTTCTGATTTTCAGGGACTTCATTCTCTCACTTATCAAACAATGACTTCCATTTCAAATTCTAAAAAGGAGAACTATATAAATAAAAATATACTAATAAAAAATGGCAAAAATAAAGTGAAGCACATGCAAGGCATTACAAAGTATACTACACTTTACTATAGTAAAACCATTTGTATTTGTGTATACTCTTTCTTTTTAAATTTTTTTTTATAACTACTGCATGAATAATTTGATGTTTTCTACTGTTAAAAAAAATAGCTAAATCTCGAAGTTCTGATCTAAATCAAATGCTCTGAAGGACTTCAAATTATTAATTTGCTAAATGATTCACAAGCCCTTTACGATCTAAATCAAATGATTTGCGATACGCAAAGACCCAATCTAAATCAAATGATTTCTGATACGCGATCCGATTGGAGCACTTCAAAATAGTAAATCATTTTGCGACTCAATGGTTTAACTGCTTCAGAGTTTCGAAAAGCTGTTTCACCATCACTACATGCTTTTTAAAATCATTGCAAGCAATGTCGAAATTCGAAAAATTAAAAGCTCTTTTGAATTGATCTGGTTTTTGCTAGTGAATCACTTGAAGTGAACGATCGTAGTTATGAGTTTGAATCAGTCGGAGCGGTTCCAGCATAAATGACTCAATTGGTTTTGTTTATCTGCTCCTCTTTTCGAATCTTCAGCTATGTTTACACAACACTGTCAGTACCACTACTTGCCTAGTTTGATTGTTTCCTGAAATGTAACTGAAATAAGCAAAATAGGCATGTTTTTTGAATTGCGTAAATTTTGTAGATATATTGTCCTTAAATAATTCAAGCACTTCTCAAGTACCTCTTCAGGAATATTGCTATATTCAAGTGTTTTCCAGGTCTTAAATATCAAAAAGTCAAATTCAAATACTTCAAGCACTTTAAGCATCTTGTATGAACCCTGAGTTTTACAAGCAACAGCAGTCTAAAACAGTTCTCAACAAATATGTCAGTGGATTTTGATGTGAGAAGACAACAAAGGACAGACTTTTTCACTGGAGGAAGTGTTATTCTGAATTATGGACTGGTATTTTGACCAGAGGTGATGTGGTTTAATAAAATGCCTGAATTACAAACAAGCAGTTTTCACTTCATTGGGTCGTGTGAAATATTTGCAGATTATTGTGATGCTTTTGTCAGCTGAATGAACTCTCACTCTGAAAGCACCCATTCACTGCAAAGGATCCACTGGTGAGCAAGGGATGCTAAATTTCTCCAAATCTGTTCTGATATAGAAACAAACCCATCTTCATCTTGCATGGTATGAAGATGATGAACTGTTCCTTTAAACTGACTGTCAAATCAGAAACCTACCTCCCACAGTGCACCACTACAGCCACCAGGTCATACAATCGATCAGGGTTGGTAGCATCACCAGAGGTGTTAAAGAGCCTCAGCTCCAGAGGGAAGACTACACGATAAGAGAGCTTGGTGTAGCGATGAAGCTGGTCCATATACTTAAAGCGCTTTAGGTGCAGGGCAAGGATCATGGGTAATTTCTTCACCCGCATCCTGTAAAAAGAAGAGAGACAGGATCGATTTTACCTTGAAATTCCATCTCTATTCTCAGACTTTATTGGCCAACTTCCTGAGCAACTATAATTGTTAAATGCTCCAGGATTAAAATCAACACACTAATGCATTCAGTACAACACGAGGATGCATTCAGGAAGGAAGGAAATAGTGCATAATCAGGTGGCTGCCCATAGAATCAAGCTTGCACTGGATGATGTGAGTAAGAGTGGGAACAAGAGTACAGTCATTGCAAACATGCCAGTCTATTGGAACTACATACCTCTTCTGTGCCTCCTGTTTACTTCTGCATTGCTCACAGTAGTACTTGTATTCACTACATAAGGTCTCTGTGTTGCTGAAACCCCTGTCAGTGCAGAAACAACCTGTTATCTTTCCACAATAAACAATGAATTTGCACCAATGGGAAATTTGTTGCAGTTACGTTTGTGGTTTTACCTAAGACAGTGTGTGATGGAGGTATTCTGCTCCACATCCACTGAAAGGTCTAGGAAGTCTTCGTCTTTACTGCTCACCTGGTGCGAAAGAGGAAATGATTACTCTCAATACATTCTAAGACTACATATGTGACCCCGGACCACAAAACCAGTCTTAAGTAGCATGGGTATATTTGTAGCAATAGCCAAAAACACATTGTATGGGTCAAAATCTATCGATTTTTCTTTTATGCCAAAAACCATTAGGATGTTAAGTAAAGATCATGTTCCATGAAGATGTTTTGTAAATTTCCTACCATAAATATATCAAAACCTAATTTTTGATTAGTAATATGCATTGCTAAAAACTTCATTTGGACAACTTTAAAAGCTATTTTCTCAATATTTAATTTTTTTTTTTGCAAATAGTTGTATCTCAGCCTAAATAACCCCTATCCCAACAAACCATACATCAATGGAAAACTTATTTAATTGGCTTTATTCAGAAAAAATTACCCATATGACTGTTTTTTTGGTGCAGGGTCACATAGTATGCAAGACAACATTCTCAAACTCAGCTAGTTGGTGGCTTGTCTGAACGAGTAATGGGTTGTAAGGATGCCCTGGATAAATATGCTGACGTGTTTCATAACACATTTTGTCCTCAAAAACAGGCAGGCTCTGTCCCAAATGCAACCCTAAGCCCTTGTTGTCCTCCTCTGTGTCTACACTTCAATTATGTAATATCACAAAGACTGACGGCACCCATTTACTTACTACTTACTAAGTAGAAATTAACACAGCTATAAATGATAGAATTGTATTTTTACAGTTATTATGTCTATAATATTATTATTATATTATATAATACATTTTTCATACTTTCTGTGAAAACTGTCAAATATTACAATACTCATATTTCATATTTTAATATTGTATTTAGTAGTAGTTATTATAATAATAATAATCTTCATCATCATTTTAGTCTATATATAATAATTTTATAGTCATCATAAAATATAGATCACAAAATTATGGGCCTAATTGTGCAGTCTTACAAATAAGCACAGCAAACCTGAAGATGTTTTATCAAAATTACTAATGAACACACACACATACATCTCAGATCAGCTGTGAAAGTTACCAACATATTCCACAATCCTAACAGACTTCTTTGTGTTGTGACACACAGTTCACATCCTGTGCAATTCACACAGCCCCCCAGATGATGATTAGTCAAAAAACAAAGTGACAAAAACATGGTCACAACAACTCACTCATCCCATATCTCATTAATAAAACCCAGAGCCCTTTAGTTTACTTATGACTCACTCCACCTCCTTTTGACTCACCGCTTCACAGTTCAGGCACCGTGTCTCATTGGTCAGTGTGCCTTGGAAGATCTCGTGCACCCAGGTCTGCTGGGTCTTTTCCTCCGTTTCTCCCTCTCCTGTGCTGCTACCACTTCCACCTCCTCCTCCTCCTCCTGCACTTCCACTTCCACCATTCTGTACTACCTTTCCATTCTGCTGTCTCTCCTGGCTCTTTTCCTCTTGTAGCAGGTCTGCAATGGTGTTGAGCAAGTAGTTGAGGAACTCGTGTGCATCTTGCTGCATGTAGTTGTCAAACAACTCTGTAGACAAAATAAAAGGAAGTGTTGATAGCATTAGGTAGCTGGAAGTCTAATATATAAATAGTAGAAAGGAACAGTGTAGAAATTATTTAATCATTTAATAGCCATGCATTTCAATCACATATAAGGGACTATATACCACAAAACCGTAGTAAGGGTGATTTTTTTTGTGAAATTGAGATTTATACATAATTTGAAAGCTGATTAAATAAGACAATATTTGGCTGAGATACAACTATTTGAAAATCTGGAACATGAGGAAGCAAGGAAATCTAAATATATTGAGAAGATCAAATCCAAATGTCCAAAATATATTGAACATGATCTTTACATAATATCCTAATGAGTTTAGCATAAAAGAAAAATTGAAAATTTTGACACACACAATGTATTTTTCGCTACAAATATTCCCATACTACTTAAGACTGGTTTTGTGGTCCAGCCAGGGTCACAAATGTTTACTGTATTTAGCTATTCAGCAGAGCAGATGAATCTGCTACACCATCGTACAAGAAATTACATTATGTCAGTTCTGCATTTGCAGTCAAAGCAAAAATTATACAAGTAATAAATTGTGTTGTTTTTGCTGACTGCATGCAGCATGAACTGTGTATTCTGGTTCATGACAAATGACTCTTATGCTATTACTGTTTTAATCATCCTAACAAATGTAAAAACTGAACCAATCAAAGCAGTTACTATACAATCATTACTATATTACTCACTTATTGAGCAAAACATACACTGTTCAAATATTTGGGATCAGTAATATTTTTAATGTTATTTAAATAAGTCTCTTACACTCAAAGTTGCATTTATTTGATCAAAAACGCAGAAAAACAGTAATTTTCGGAACTATTATTGCCATTTAAAATAACAGTTTCTACTTTAATATAATTTAAAATATAATTTATTTCTGTATTAAAACGCTGAATTTCCACCAGCCATTACTGCAATCTTCAGTGTCACATGATCTTTCAGAAATCATTCTAATATGCTGATTTATTATTAATGATGGAAACTGTGATGCTTTTTAGGATTCTTTGATGAACAAACAGTTAAGAGCAACAGTATTTACTCAAAATAGAAATCTTTTCTAACAATTTAAGCCTTTACTAAGTTAACTTATTCTTAATTAATTTAACACATTCTTGCTGAATAAATCTACTAATCTCTTTTCAAATAATACTGACCCCAAACTTTGAACGGAAGTGTATATTGTTAGAAAAGATTTCTATTTTTTACAAATTAAGGTTTTATTCCTCAAAATATCTTGACAGTATCACAGGTTCCAAACAAATAATAATAATTAAGCAGCACAACTGTTTCCAACATTAATAATAAATCAGCATATTAGAATGATTTCTGAAGGCTCATTTGATCACTGAAGATTGGAGTAATAATGCTGGAAATTCAGGTTTGCATCACAGGAATAAATTCTATTTTAAAGTATATTAAAATAGAAAACCACTATTTTAAATTGCAGTATTATTTCACAATATTGCTATTTTTTTCTGTATGCAGAAAATATGCATTTAAAAACATTAAAAATCTTACAGAACCCAAACTTTTGAACAGCAGTGTAAATTCATGTCTTGATATGAGACTAGTTGTTAATGCCACACATTCATCATTCATCATACAGATCTAATAAATGGTGTGTAAAATAGAATATCGTGGAATACAATTACAATTATAAAACTGTTTTCTATTTTAATGCTTTTTAAAATGTAATTTATTCGTGTGATGGCAAAGCTAAATTTTAAGCAGCTATTATGTGACTCTTCAATGTCACATGATCTTTCAGAAATCATTCTCATATGCCGATTTAGAAACATTTCTTATTAGCACCAATGTTGAAAACAGTTGTGCTGCTTAATAGTTTTGTGGAACAGAAATGAACAGAAAGTTCAAAAGAACATTAGAAATCTTTTGTAACATTATAAACATCTTTACCATCAATTTAAGGCATCTTTGCTAAATAAAAGTATATATTTTTTTAAATCTATTTATATCTAAGTTTACATTCAGAATGTTTACAAATATATCAGAGCATGCATATTATCTGTATAGCAACATCTTTACGTATCATTTCACAGATCTCCGGGCACCTGCATAACATCCTCACTAACCCACATCAACAACCCCTCTCTTGTCAGTCATTCAGTCAGTCAAATCCCAGGATCTTTTCTCACCATTTTCTTTCCTCAGTCTGGAGATGAACTTCTTTGGTGGAATGACTCCCACTTTCTTCTTCTGAGTCGCAATGCTGTTGAACAGGTCAGCCAGGCAGGTAAGCAGGCTCTCTTTACGTCGTGGCTGGATCTTATAGGCCAGTACTTTCTCCCGGAAGGGCCGGCAGAAGTACAGTGCCTGCAGCACTGAGTTACAATAGCAGGTGTTGCCAAACTGAGAGACCAGATTGTAAAAGGACGAAGAACAGATTAAAAATTGATGATGTAACATACATGCAGTTATGTGTTACATTTGCAATTAATGTCTTTGAGAAGGAAAGCAAACCATTGTTAGATATATGGAGCAGATTTATTATTTTATTTTGCTGCCTTTTATATATGCTTGCCAAATCTGCCATTAAGTGATAGCACAAGGACATTACAAAAAAAAATTGCTTCTAAAAACTTAAAAGTAATATGGCAAAGTCATCTTCTATTTATAGCACATTCACTGACAAAGACAATAAGGCAAACTTACATTGACCAGCCCAAAGTAGTGTTCATTAACAGGGAACTGTTCCGGTCCAATCTCCTTTTCCAAAGCAGAGGCATTGGCGCCCTATAGGGAACAGTCACAATGGTTATCTTTGCTCATGGGGTCTCAATAACACAAGTGACCAGGAACACCCTGGACCTATTGGAGACTAACAGGAACATCCTGTTTGTGAAGAATGATGCCAGGCTTGGCATTAACAGGATGCAGTTGCTGGGCAAGTGCACCCACTCTGTTTCACCAGGGGAGAACATCAAGGCAGAGCTTTAAGTGGTATCAGTATCTGAAGTATAATGCATGAGATCTCAAATGTTAAAAGGCCTAAGTCGGTACTTCTCAAGCTTTTTGGACCCAAAAGCCACCCCCGCTGTCTGCCTCCTTATTCAAAGCGCCTTCCACACATACAATACCAGTCAAAAGTTTTTAAAAAGTAAGATTTTTAAGGTTTTTTAACATTACTAAACCAGCACTTATTTGATCCAAAGTACAGCAAAAACAGTATATTTTTAAAATATTTTTACTATTTAAAATAACTGCTTTCTATTTCTATTACTCCAGTCTTCAGTGTCACATGATCCTTCAGAAATCATTTTAATATGCTGATTTGCTGCTCAAAAACATTTATTACTATTATCAAAATTTAAAACAGTTTAGTCATTTTTTTTTTCAGGATTCTTTGATGAATAGAATGGTCCAAAGATCAGCATTTATCTGAAATAAAAAGCTTTTGTAACATACACTATATTTTTGGGGGGGGTATCATTCAAAAGTGATGATAAAGACATTCATAATGTTACAAAAGATTTCTATTTCAGATAAATGCTGTTCTTCTGAACTTTCTATTCATCATAAAAACCTGAAAGAAAATCTACTCAGCTGTTTTCAACATAATAATAATAATAATATTTTTGAGCAGCAAGTCAGAATATTAGAATGATTTCTGAAGGATCCGTGACTGGAGTAATGATGCTAAAAATTCAGCTTTGAAATCACAGGACAAAATTACATTTTAAAATATATTCAAATAGAAAAGAGTTATTTTAAACAGTAAAAATATTTCAAAATTGTACTGTTTTTGCTGTACTTTGTATCAAGCTTCAGGCCTGATGAGCAGAAGAGATTTCTTTAAAAAACATTACAAGTCTTACTTTTCAAAAACATTTGACTAGTATTTTATATTAGATATTTCTGCTATTTCATTTCACATTCTGTAGTTATGATAAAGCTTATTTTTTAATAGAAACTGAATGTATAAAAATTCAGAAAATTCAAAAACTGTATGTTCTTTAATAGAAACAACACTTAGTTAGAGGGAAAAAATGAATTATGATTTTATGTTTTTTAGCATTTTAATTTAGATAAGAGTTTGACTATTTAAACATAATAATAACTATTATTTATTTAAATACTTAAGTCATCAGTTTAAATATTGTGTTTCTGAAAGGATCCATCACCAAAGGGATCTGATTCATTATGACTTAGATAATCTGTGTTAAAATGCAACTAAATGTAAAAAGTTTAATATAATGTTGACTTGATGACCTTGATCCTAAGCCATAATATATCAATAAATTTGACTCAATTTATGAACAGAAATTTTCACATAACTTATACTTTTACATAATACATACTGGTACCCTGAGGTGGCAAAGCTAACTCAACAAGATGCAAATCCATGTGTCTTATCTCTATTACTGGTTATCAGTAACTGGTAAATAAGGAAGCTAGCACATAAATAACTTGCTATTATAGTGATTAACTGCTTGATATGAATTAAATCTCAAAGTAGAAACTGTTGTATAACAGAGCTCCCAGGACCTAACGCTTCCCAAATAAATAACATTTTAACTTCTATAAACATTGTGCACACAGCAAATCGATTTTCTGTTCGTTGTAAGTTCGATCCACTGCGAATGTTCTCATGTAACAGTTTAAGAAAAACCTTTCAGAACCGAGCTGAGTCAGTTTTTAGTTGTGTCCTTCAAATACTGTTAAAACAACAACAACAACAGCGGCGGCAGCAGCAGCAGGAGGAGCAGGAACTGTAGTCCCGTGCATGACCTCGCCTGTTACCCCGTCCATCCTTCCTCTTTACAAAACACTCGTAAACATAGCTAAAAGTATCCACATGACAGATATTATCTGACGGTAAATAAAGCTGAGCCGCCCGGCTAATCAAACATGGACATTATGTGTGTCGCTCGCTAATACGCTAGGCTATATATTTGACCCTTGAGCAGAATATAAAAGTATCTGACAAAAATGCTTTAAAGTCTGTTTAACCACATCTCCAAACTTCTACTGCGTCTATAAACACGGACAGGGAGGTGTGCAAACTTTTTGTGGCTGTGCTGCCATGTCATGACACGGTTGTTTATCTGTTAGCTGTTGAGCTAGCCCTGTTAGCAGGCTAATCCAAACACAGGTTAGACGCAGTGGACGGGACAACACTCACTTATCCGAGGAGAAACTCACCATCGTACAAATCGAGGCGATCTTTCGGACTGTCATCAGTATTTCCATCCGTCTGCCGCCATATTGGACCGAACCCCTATTTAAAACTGTGACAGCCGCACAGGCTGAAGTTCCGGTGAATCCTTCAGTCTGTCCAGCTCGTAGCGGAATGAGGGAGTGTCGCCTCGCGCGGTGTAGCCTAGCAGCTGCGCACTACACAATATTACCAAACCTACTATGGCGAAGACCTCTGTTCACACGAACTTTAGTTTAAACACAGTTCACAAATACTGGGAAATGTAGCATATTATTTACAACGCATAGAATAGAAAAGAAAGCATGCAAATGCCACTGTAAACGCCAATTAACGTTAGGTAAATATTTTAAGGGGCAATTAAATTTTTTTCTTTCACATAATTTGTTTACAAATTTTGTGCTGTCAAACGATTAATCGCATCCAAAATAAAAGTTTTTGTTTACATATATGTGTGTGTAGGTATACCTATATTTAATATGTATATAAATAGACACATGCATGCATATATTTAAGAAAATATGTATATATATTAAAATATATTTATATATAACATGAATTATATGAATATAAATTTATACATGCAATGTAAATATTTTCAAAATATATACTGTATGTGTGTGTATTTATATGTAGAATAAATATAGAATTTTTAACAATTTTCAAAAATTAATATTTTTTGTCTATTCCAATTGATTAAACTGCAGCTATATATATATATATATATATATATATATATATATATATATATATATATATATATATATATATATATATATATATATATATATATAATCTAAAGAATTACATTTTTTATTATATTTAAAAACATGAAACATTATTTAAATAATTATTAACATTAAACACTGTAAATATAACATCCCATGAACAATAATTAGCCTAAAATGATATCGAATTAGAGCGAATTCTTGGCAGAACGAAAATAAGCGTGAGACACTTTATTGACATAATTTCTAGGCTAAATATCTAAACAAATTCAAAAGGGGGAGAGGGGGCTGATAAATATCTGATAAAGGTCTAT
>NC_133363.1:34190323-34207783 GCF_049309525.1 Garra rufa
AGTTTTACCATGTGATAATGCTTTTTTCCTTCCTGGAACGCTGCTTTTCCTAATGACCTCACCTGAGTATACTCAGAATGAGTCCCTCTGGGGTTTTACAGCATGTTGATGTAGCAGCCAGACGGGGCAAATTACGTGGGATTTAACATCAAGCAGAGCACACCGAAGCTGGTCGGCCCTTTCAGTCAAATCAGACCTGAGCTTGGCCTCGTCTCAACAATCACGGGTCCTCATGGAAATTCCTGCGATATGGAAATCCTCTTAAAATCAGGCAGAATTAAAACCAAAATGTGACAACAGTAACCGCGAGAACAGCCTGAACGAGTTGTTTGACTTTAGGCTGGAGGCTTAAAACGTCTCAAAGCGGTTTTGTTTATCCGTTAAACCAAAGCTCAAACGAAGAAATCTATCAAAAGAGGCTGTGAGATGAGATAATGTCCTTTTAAAGGATTAGTTTAAAGGTCAACACTGTATCCAAATTATGCCTTATCTTTGCAAATCACTCGGTAAAACCATTAGTTAAATTCTTATTCAGTCAACTTTGTCATTTAAATTTGATTTATGCGGTTGTTTATGCACCAAAACGGCTTTCTCATCAAGTGCTGACTCATTAAAAGCGCACGGATCTTTGTCAGAAACCCCGATCGATAAGTGTGATCTGATCCACACGCTGCGATCAATAAGTCCCTCCCCGTCCTAGAGAGAGTCTCACTGTGAGAAGAAATTGGATACAGGAAGAGGAAACCAATTTTTCGTTGTTGTGAAGGTCAAGCTGATCTGAGAACTTCGAAAATGTCCTGGCAAAACTTTGACAGGAAATAAAACTGCAAACTTGACGCATAACTTCCTGCATAAATGCTTATCAGATCGACTGTGGATTTTGAGTACTTGGTAGTTTTAGCAAAGCCACTGAGGTTTGCTTATACCGTTATTTTTGTGCTTATCTGATATAAACCGACGTGACTGAATTGTTGTTTCTTCATCAACAGTGGATGAAGGACATGTGGCGTTCAGACCCCTGCTACGGCAACTACGGAGTGGACGGATCCACCTGTTCGTTTTTCATTTATCTGAGTGAGGTAAAACATGATCCAAAGAGTGGCCTGATAGTTATGAAGCTGGGCTGGTAACCCACAAAATGCATTTTTGAACTTCTCAAACTTACAAAGGGAAGAATGTGGTGATACAACAGTACTCTAACATAAACCATGACGCTTGATAGTTTCCGTCTTTATCTACTATGATATTTAGATCATACTTGGAAGGAATTGTTCACTTAAGAATAAAAAAAATACCTAAAAATGTACTCTCCCTCAGGCCATCAAAGATGTAGATGAGTTTGTTTCTTCATCAGAGTTGGAGAAATTAAGCATTACATCGCTTGCTCACCAATGGATGCTTTGCAGTGAATGGGTGCCGTCAGAATAAGAGGCCAAACAGCTGATAAAAACACCCCTCCAGTCCATCAATGAACATCTTGTGACACAAAAAGCATCATGTTTGCAAGCAACGTTTTTAACGTCAAACAGTCGCTTAAATGCAGGTTCTCTATCTATAATTTTGCTTTCTCCAGTGTAAAAGTCATCTTGTCTGAATTAGGAGAGAAATATGGACAGATCAAAAAACAGTCTAAAACAAATATCTCAATGCATTTGATTTGAAAGGACAACAGATGTTGGACTGTTTCAACTCTCAACTCAAAATTTGCATGGCATATTGTCGCACAAGCCAGTGAACGAAGAGCTTGTTGACTCGTCCGGTTGTATCAGAAAATGGAGGAGAGCATTACGCTGTTATTATTTTTGTAAGTGAAATGATAAAAACTAATAATATAAGCGATTAGACACGAAATTGTTTTGGGTGACACAAATGACACTAATTGGGTGACGTGATTGCTGCAAACGTGTGCTGTACAGTGCCGAAAGTTTGTGAACCCTGGTGAAAAAACCAGCTAAAACCAGCCTAGGCTGGTTGGCTGGTTTTAGCTGGTCAACCAGCCTGGTTTTAGCTGGTCATAGCTGGGAGGCAGGCTGGTTTTAGAGGGGTTTTGGCCATTTTTCCAGCCTGGCCAGGCTGGGAGACCAGCTAAAACCAGCCATTTCCAGCTTAAACCAGCTAAGACCAGCCAACCAGCCTAGGCTGGTTTTAGCTGGTTTTTTCAGCAGGGAACCCTTTACAATTTTCTGTGTTTCTGCATAAATATGACCCAAAGCATCAGATTTTCATTTAAGTCTTGAAAGTAGACAAAGAGAACCCAAACAAATGATTGAGAGAAATATATTTTCTTTGTCATTTATTTATTAAGAAAAAATGATCCATCGCAAAAGATCCGTGCATTGCAAAAGTATGTGACTCTCTTGGATTAGCAGTTCATTTAAAGGTGAAATTAGAGTCCATCTGTGCAGATGTGTTTTCAGTCAGTGCAATGACTATCAAATGTCAGTATGTGACCTGTTTTATTCAACGAACGGGGATCTATCAAACTCATGTCACGAAAAAAAGGAGATTACTGAGGACCTCGGAAAAAGACTCGGTGTTGCTCATCAGGCTGGAAAAGGTTACAAAACCATCTTTAAAGAGTTTGGACTCCACAAATCCACGGTCAGACAGATTGTGTACAAATGGAGGAAATTCAAGACCACTGTTACCTTCCTGAGAAGTGGTCAACCAACAAACGTCACTCCAAAGCAGAACGTGCAATAGTCTGCGAGGTTGCAATAGTTCCCAGGGTAACTTCTAAGCAACTAAAGATCTTTCTCACATTGGCTAATGCTAATGTTCATGAGTCCACCATCAGGAGAACACTGAGCAACCAATGGCAGAGTTGCAGAAGAAAGCCACTGTTCTCCAAAAATAAAATTGCTTGCTAAAGATCATGTGGACAAGCCAGAGGACTATTGGAGACTGATTTAATGGATGGATGAAACCAAAATTGAGCTTTTTGGTTTAAATGAGAAGCTGTTATTTTCAGAGAAAAGAGCACACTGCATTTCAGCTTGAGAATCCTATCCCATCTGTGAAAAATAGTGGTGGTAGTATCAATGGCTTGGGCCCGTTTTGCTGCATCTTGGGCAGGACAGTCAGCCATCATTGATGGAACAATAAATTCTGAATTATACCAGCAAATTCCAAAGGAAAATATCAGGACATCAAGAGAATGGTCATGCAGTAAGACAACAACCCCAAACACACAAGTCATTCTACCCAAGAATGTTTAAAGAAGAACAAAGTTAATGTTTTGGAATGGTTGAGTCAAAGTCCAGACCTTAATCCAATTAAAATGTTGTGGAAGAACCTAAGCAAGCAGTTCATAGGAGGAAACCCATCAACATCAAATAGTTTATGAAAGCAGTGTTGTTTTTGACAACCATCTTAGATTTAGTCTTAGTCTTTTGGACTAAAATGCTTCTTAGTTTTAGTCAAATTGTAGTCACTTCTATATGTGATAGTTTTAGTCGACGAAAAGTCAAAAAGGTTTTAGTCTAGTTTTAGTCAAAAAAAGGGGAAAAAAGTAGTCTTTTAACAAATTAATGTAGGTCAGTAAGTATTTTGCTGTTGGGTAGTGTCACTTATAAGTTCTGAAAATAGCAGATGTATAGTTCAACACAATGTGAGCTTCCGGATCGACTATTTTCACCAATAATTACAATAATGAAGGAATGTTTTAGAACATAAAAGACAAACAAGGATGGAATGCTAAAACGGCTTGCCATAGTAGTATAGCAAAGAGTATTTAATGCTAAAACGGCTTGCCATAGCGTCAGATACTTTTTAATTGGCATGCACAATAAGCGGAAATGTCATGCATTTTAAACGTCTGACGGACCACCCACTAACATTTTCGTCTATTCTCGTCTCGTCAACGAAAACTCACACACGTCTCGTCATGTTTTAGTCATCAACGAGCCATTTTTATCTCGCCATCGTCTCGTTATCGTCATGAAAAAAAGTGGCGTCAACGAAATGATTTCGTCATCGTCATCGTTGACGAAAACAACACTGTATGAAAGGGCTAAAACTCCTACATGTTATTGTGCAGGACTGATCAGCATTTACAAGAAACTTTACCTTCAGTTACTGCAGAAAAAGTGGCTCACAAAAGATACCGAAAACAAAGGTTCACATACTTTTGCAACGCATATATATGTAACAATGGATCATTTTTCTCAATAAATAAATGACAAAGCAACTATTTCTCTCTCACTTGTTTAATTGGGTTCTCTTGGTCTACTTTCAGGACTTGTATGAAAATCTGGTGATGTTTTGGGTCATATCTATGCAGAAATATAGAAAATTCTAAAGGGTTCACAAAATTTTTCACTGTATGCCACACTGCAAAAAAAAAATGCTTTTCTTACTTAGATTTTTGGTCTTGTTTCCAGCCAAAATATCTAAAAATTCTTAAATCAAGAAGTGTTTTCTAGATAAAATCTCTTTACCTTTCTAGGTAAAAATTGGCTTGTTTTCAGACGAAAGAAGTCAAAATAAAGTGAGGTGATGCCAGTATTCGCTTAAAGTATGGTGTGCAAACACCATTACAAACACACAGCTTTCTGCTTTTAAAGACATTAATTGATGAAATGGAGTGGTGTGGCTTATTGTGATGTTTTTAGCAGCTGTTTGGACTCTCATTCTGACGGCACCCATTCACTGCAATAGATTTATTGGCGAACAAGTAATGCAATGCTAAATTTCTCCAAATCTGAATGGAGAAACAGACTCATTTACATCTTGGAAGTTATGTTGAACTGTTGAACTGTTCCTTTAAATTCTTGAAATGGCATGGTATCATGTCCAGTAAATCTCATTAAAACAGCCTTGACATTATTAGCAGAGTGTGGTTACGGCGTACAGGAAGTTTGGCTTTGTGAATTGCTCTCAGAGCCACAGTAAACACATGATACTCTATAAAACGCAAAGGATGCGATGCGTGAAATGTGACGAAATCGTAAAAATCCAGCTTGTAATTCATTTTGAGTGTTTAATAACTTCCGAATGAAATTTTGTGGAACAATCAGTTAAATTATTGGCTGTCTCATAATAACCACACTGTGTATTTTAGAGAGTTTGTGTATGTGTGTGTGTGTGTTAACATCTGAAATCCATTAGATAGAGCTGCATGTACAGCATCGCCATAGAGACGTGCATACATTTCCATATCAACTGTCTCGTTTTCTTTAGCCGTCGATGTGTAATTTAAATATTAGTCAGCTCATTTAACTACCTGATCAATATGTAAATACGCAAGGCTTCTCTGAGAAATGGGACGTAGTATGTCGACAAGATGTGTTTCCACGCTCTGCCGGTTTATGTCTGATCATTAGCTCTGACACACGCTAACTTGTTGTTTTTGCGTGTGCTAGGTTGAAAACTGGTGCCCTCGCCTGCCGTGGAGAATCAAGAATAATGCTGAAGAAGCTGACAGGAAATCACAGGTCAGTGTGTGTCAAAGCGTGTGGGACAAAATTGTCGTCCAAATGCAATTTAAAATGTCCAGAAAATCTGTAGAAAGGAGCCATTTTAAATAATTAGAAGTAATAAAATGTTGAATAAATAATACATTTCAATTATAAAAAAAATATTAAAAGTGTTTACATTTGTTAAAAAAAAGCTTCCATAAATGTATCTATAAAAAATGAAATGATAAAAAATAAATTCAAATTTGCATTTTATAATTGGTTAAAATAAAAATCAAAGGTTTACTTTTAGAAGTGGTGGTTGAATTAGTGTATAATTAGTATATTAAAAATATATAAAAGATTTATAAATTGTGTTTGTATATAATATATAAATATAAAAAGCACACATTGGAGATAAAAAAATACCTTCCAGAATATGATAAAAATTCCAAAAGTGCATCCTTAAATTATTAAATACAAATTTAAATGTAATGAAAATAAATAATTAAAATAAAATATATATAAAATACCTTCCAGAATATTATAAAACTTAAACTTCAAAAGTACATCCTTAAAAATAAATTTAATACAAATTAAAATGTAATTAAAAAAATACATTAAAAAAAAATTTTATTATTATTTTTTTTATTTTCTCTAGAATATGACAAAAATTGCATAAATCTATAAAAAGGCTAAATATTAAAATAAATAAGTTTAATAAGTTTATTAAACAAATAAGTGTTGTAAAGTAAATAAATATTAAACATATTAAAATAAAAACAAATATTAAAATAATACATTTGTATTATTATAAAATAAAAATAATTTAAACTTAAATAAAAAAAATAAAAATATATATTTAAAATAGTCTTCCATGCACTTCCATAAAAACATAACAATAGCAAAATATTAAAATAAAAGTAAATAAATATTCAAAATAAGTCTTAATTTTTTTTAAGATTTAAAAAAAAATTGTAATTGAAATTAAACATAATAAATTTATAAATTAATAAATTATTAAAAGTAGTTTCCAGAATATGACAATTTTTATAAATACATCTGTAAATATAGGCAATTAATACAAGTTATAAGCAAATATTAATTAAAAATTAAAATTTAATTACAATTTAAATTAAAAAAATAAATAATTTATTAATTCATGATAAAAAAATAAATATTTTATTAATTCATGCAATAAGTATTGCAATAAAATATAAATGTAAAAAAATTATAAATGAATTAAAAAATAATAAATTATATAAAATAGTCTCTAGAATATAACGCTTCCATAAATATATAAAAGTAACAAAATATTACCATTAACTAAATAAATATTAAACAATATGACAACACTTCCATAAATGTATAAAAATAACAAAATATTAAAATTAAATATTGAACATATTAAAATAAAAATAGGTATTTAAATAAAAAAAATGAAATGAATGAATTCAAAAGTAATAAATTATTTCACGTAGTCTCTAGAACATGACACTTCCAAAAATAACAAAATATTAAAATTAATTAAATCAGTATTTAACATATTAAAATAAGATTAAGTTACAAAATAAAAATATTTAAAATGTAATTAAAGTAAAAATAATACATTTATTTAAAACAGTCTCTAGATTATGACAGCAATATAAAAAAGAACAAAATATTTAAATAAACAGTAAACATTAAAATAAAAATAAGTATTAGTTCAAAATATAAAAAATATATTTTTTATTTAATAAAAAAAAAATTGTATCTATTTTTAGCCATTTTAAAAAGGTTTTCTTTTATGGCTAGTGGTCAGATTAACCAGGTTTGTCTCAAACATGTCCTGATTTAGGTGTGTGAGTGTGCAGCCGTTTCTGAGGTTTAACCATAGATTTTGCTGTTCATCTTCTCACAATGTGATTCTGTTTATAACCTGAGAGAGGAAAACAGAAAGCAAAAGCTTTAAGTGACAGGCCAACATGTTTAGCCCAGATTCACACTCTGTGTAGCTCCTTTATGATATTCATTTTTCCCACAGAAGGAGATCCGCACGAGCTTCGAGGAGCTGTATCGCGCGATGTCGCGGCGCGAAGAGTTTCGCTGGATGATGCTGCGAATCAAGCGCATGGAGGAGCCGTGGGTCAGCGCCGTCCGCTCCCTCGCCACCAAACAAAACCTCCGCAACCACAGACGCAAAAAGGTGAGAAATCTGTGAATCCTGCGAATAACACCGTCTGTGTTCCCACCCTTTTCCGAATGAATAATTCACAGGAATGCAGATAGACACACTTTCCCATGAGCATCTTTGACTTTCTCTTTCACCTGCAGTCAGCCGGCGCAGCGGGACCTAAAACCGCACGCACGCGTCTCTCTAGAGATCGCCTGATGTCACGCCTGAAATAACCTCAGTTGTTTAGAGCTTAAAGCATGTCACGGTTACCCATAATCCTTTCGCTGATACTTATCCCCCTCACAAATGTGACTGCGTATGAGTCCCTTGACACATTAATACTAAAACAAATGCTGTGAATAAAAATGTATGACTGTGCCTTACGGATACTGACATGACGGACAATTTTAAGATAATGCAGCCCGGTTTTTCCCAGAATGCAACATTCTGTTCCTGTTTACTGCTTCACAATAGGTGTATTGAAGATGTTTAGGGCCATAAAAAAAACATATTGGCAGTTATTTGAGCCATTTTAGGGACATATTAATCAGTAAATTTCATTAAATCAGACTTTTTGATAAGTTTTAATTAGAAACATTTGTGACTCTGGACCACAAAACCAGTCTTAAGTCGCTGGGGTATATTTGTAGCAATAGCCAAAAATACATAGTATGGGTCAAAATTATTGATTTTTCTTTTATGCCAAAAATCATTAGGAAATTAAGTAAAGATCATGTTCCATGAAGTTTTTTGTAAAATTCCTACTATAAATATATCAAAATGTAATTTTTGATTAGTAATATGCATTGTTAAGAACTTAATTTGGACAATTTTAAAGGTGATTTTCTCAGTATTTTGATTTTTTTGCATCCTCAGATTCTAGACTTTCAAGTAGGCGTATCTCGGCCAAATATTGTCCTATCCTAACAAACCATACATCAATAGAAAGCTTATTTATTGAGGTTTCATAAGATGTATACACATCAGTTTTGTAAAATTTAACCTTATGACTGATTTTGTAGTCCAGGGTCACATTTAGTAATGAACGTGAATAATAAATAATGAAATCACATTTATCATTGTTTTTAGCAAATTAGTTAGTATATTAAAAGTATGTATTATTAATAATATATATAAAAAAATATATATATATATATATATATATATATATATATATATATATATAATGCTGTTATTATATAAAATATTGTATTGTTATAAACTTTTGATTTAATGATCAGTTAGCATATTGTTTAATTACTAGTAAATTCAAAAGTAATTTTACTGTTTTTAATAATTAGAATATATAATATAATAATAAATGACGTTTATCATTGTTTTCGAAAATTATAAAATAATATTATGTTTTTAATGTGCATTAATAATTTAAATATTTAATGCTATTTTTATAGTAGAACAATATTTATTTGTGATTTAATGATCAAATAGTACATGGTTTAATTATTAGTAAATTCACTATTTTAGTCATTTTAGTTTTTTCAATATATTAGAATTTTTAGTAGAAGTTTTTTGTATATATTCTTTATATTTTTATATATTTTTATAGTTAATATATAATGCTATTTTATAATTATTTTAAAAAACTATTTTATGTAATTTAATTAGTAATTTAATAGTCTTTTTTTTCTTTAATATATTAGAATTATGTATGTGTATATATACTTATTTTTTGTAGTTAAAATATAATGCTATTTTTATATTATAAAAATACTGATTTGTGATTTAATAATTGATTATATATATTCAAATTTGTTTTACAGTCTATATACATTATATTTTTTATATATTTTATAATTATATATAATGCTATTTTTATATTATATTTATGTGATTTAATGATTAAATAGCGTATTGTTTAATTATTAGTAAATTTAGTCTTTTTTTTAATATTTTAGAGTTTTCCTTAATCTATATACACTTTATACTTTTTATATACTATATGTTTGTTGTATTATTACCTATAATATATAATATTAGAATATTTCAGATCATTCATTAAAACACCCTTAAAGTTTATTATTATTTTTTAATTATTTAGTAAAATAAATAAAATAATTTGTATTATTTATGTATTATTTATTATTATTATTTATTTATATTTTGTATTTTATATTTTTATTTTTAAAATTAACCATAATATTTTAATACTCTGCTTTTATTGGAGTATGGAATCATATTTTGATCAGTTTTAGTTGGGTCAATTTGATATGTTAATTTGAGCTTTTTTATAGTAAAAAAAAAAAAAATATATATATATATATATATATCCAATAAAATAATATGTTTAATTTAATTAATTAATTAAAAATATAATTTTATTTTATATTTAGTTTATAGCTATTTTTATATTTAAAAAAAAACTAATATACAAATTAATATAATAATATGATTTGATTTAATTAATTATTAATACTCCATTTCAGAGTGAATTTATTTATTTGTCATAATTTCTGTTGCTTGTTTCAAGTGAGCCTAACTTGTAGACTAATATTATTAAAAATAATAATAATAATAAATATTTAATGTATTTTAATCAAGTTTTTCATTTTAGTTTTAAATGAATTGTAAAAAATTATATTAAATAAAAAAAATATAAATTTACTTTATTTTTAGTTTATAATTTTTTTTTTTAGATTTCCTAAAAAATACTAACATAAAAATGAATGTAATATGATTTAATTGTGATAACGTTTAATTGACAATACTCAATTTCAAAATGATTTTATCATATATCATATTTTATGTTGCTTGTTTTTGAGCCTTTACTGTAGATAATAAAATAATAATTAAAAAATAATACATATATTTATTAATTAATTGCATTTTATTTTTATATTTTCAAATAAAAATTCAATGTTAAACCATTTTTATTAAATCAAATAAAATGTGTACGATAATATTTGTCCTTTTTTATATTACTTTATATTATAATTTTTATATTTGTATTATAATTTTTTTAGATCCTGGTGCACCTGGGTCTCCTGACGAAGGAGTCTGGTTTTAAGATCGCGGAGAATGCGTTCAGCGGCGGTCCTCTGGGTGAGCTGGTTCAGTGGAGTGACCTGATAACCACGCTGTATCTGCTCGGACACGACATCCGCATCTCCGCGTCTCTCGCCGAGCTCAAGGAGTGAGTCTCTGACTCTGGTTCTCTTCTCAGTACTCATTACTCACTTCCATTAACTACCATCTAATTCAATTCCCTCTTTCCAGGATCATGAAGAAGGTCATGGGCAACAAGTCCAGCTGCCCCACGAAGGGTGATAAAATTGTGGAGCTCATCTACATAGACATTGTGGGTCTGGCTCAGTTCAAGAAGACTCTAGGCCCATCCTGGGTTCATTATCAGTAAGTTCACGTCATGTTTTGTGGTTTAGTGTGAAGTATTTGATTAACAGTCAGCCGTACGTGGCCGTGACCTTCCTCTGACACAGTTTCTTTAGCTCAGTCGAGAAACGCGACACTCGGGTGTTATTGACAGCATAAGCCGTTTGAACTGAGTCTGAACCTGATCTTCTGATTTTATCTCCGTCTTCAGACTCTCCTCGGGGTCGATCCCATCCGATGTGAATCTGAGCTGGTATTCCAGCCAGGATTGGGCTTATCGAGTAGTCGGGGTCGTCTGACCTGATATGATTCGTTAGCTGTTACCGAACACATTCGCTTGCTAATGGATAACTTCCTCTAGTGTTAGAAGCCGCCTTAGATTGCTGTAGTCAAATTTATAACCTCTTTGTATAAAAAATTTACCAATTGTTCTGGTAAATGCATTTACAAATTTGAAAAAGAATATAATTTGTATTCAGTCATTTGAATAAGCAAATCTCAATATTTTTTCTTGTTTTTGACGCCAAACCTCTGTTTGTTCAGATTTGTTCAATAATTTTTCATACAGTTTTGTTTTAATTTTAGTCATTTTTTAAAAATTCAAAATTAAAGGTAAAACAAGTAAAAATGTATAATAGTACGTTTTTTAATTTCAGTATTTTTTTTAAAAACTAAAATTAAAAATCAAAAATAAAGTTTTTGTCGAAAAAATGTGCTTAATTATCATTAAAAAATGCCAAAATGCACATAATAATATCATTCATAATATAACAATAATGTAATATAATAATAATAATAATCAGATAAAGAATAAAAATAATGCTTATAATTATTATTATTAGTAGTAGTAATATTATTTTTCAGCTTTGACTAATTTGTTTCTTGTATTAGTGATGTTTTTCACCACAGAAAAGTAGGACAAATTTGCATTACAGTATTAAATTATTTTTATTTTCTGTTTTACTTAAAGATTCTATTTTATTGTTTAATTTAATAATTATTGTAATAATCATAATATAATTACTGTAGTAAAAATAATAATAATAATAATAAAGAATATTATTATTATTTCACAACAGTAAAGTAAGAAAAATATTGTAATAATTTTTATTTTGTTTTAATTACAAAAGATTCAAAAGTAAAAAATGAATTATAGTATTTTTTCATTTCAATAATTTAAAAAACTACAAAAAACTAATCGGAACTACCACAAATTTTTCTAAAGTGCCTAATTGTCATTAAAAGCTCCCCAGAAGCACAGATGCAATAATAATGATAATAATAGTAAAAAAAATCAAAAGTACCAAATTGTTCTATCAAAAGTAAATGTTTTGTTGGAAAAAATTTGCTTAATTGCTTAATTATAAAATGTACAAAATGTGCATAATAATAATAATAATAATAATAATAATAATAATAATAATATAATATAATAATAATAATAATAATAATTATTATTATTATTATTATTATTATTGCACAAAAATATATATATATTTTTGTTATTAGTAGTAGTAGTAGTTGTAATAATTCTATTACTCAATTTTGACTTTTTATTGTATTAATGATACTCATATAATTTGTTTTACAAAATTAAAACTCATAGAATTAAAATGTTTATTTGTCATTATAAAAAAGTCCATAATAATAAAAATAAATAATAATGATAATAATAGTACTACATAATACTATTATTTATTATTATTATTATTATTATTATTATTATTATTAATGTTATTAATGTTATTATTAATAATATTAGTAGTAGTAGTAGTAGTATTGCTATTAGTAATTTTTTTAATTAAATGTTGACTTTTTTTCTTGTATTAGTGATGGAAAAATATGAAAAAGAATTTAAATAAATATTAGAATTAAAATAGGAAAAATGTGCTTAATTGTCATTATGAAAAAGTCAATAATAATAACAATAATAATAATAATAATAATTATTATTATTATTATTATTATTTTATATTTATATCATTATACATTTATTTATTGTTTTATTATTATTTATTAGTATTAATAATATTTATTATTATATTATTAGTAGTAGTAGTATTATTGCGATTAGTAATTTTATTATTAAATTTAGACTTATTTTGTTATGTATTAGTGATGGTAAAACTTATATATATTTTTTCAAAATTAGAAAATAATTAAAATAAATAAATAAATAATAGAATTAAAATATGCTTAATTGTCATTCTAAAAAAGTCCATAATAATAATAATAATAATAATAATGAATAATAATAATGATATTTATTATTATTTTATTATATTAGTAGTATTAATGCTATTAGTAATTTTATTATTAAATTTAGACTTTCTTTGTTATGTATTAGTGATGGTAAAACATGTATCATTACTTTTAGTTTATTTTTCAAAATTAAAATAAATGAATAATAGAATTAAAATAGGAAAAATGTGCTTAATTGTCATTATGAAAAAGTAAATAATAATAATAATAATAATAATTATTATTATTATTATTATTATTTTATATTTATATCATTATACATTTATTTATTGTTTTATTATTATTTATTATTAGTATTAATAATATTTATTATTATATTATTAGTAGTAGTATTATTGCGATTAGTAATTTTATTATTAAATTTAGACTTATTTTGTTATGTATTAGTGATGGTAAAACTTTTTTTTTTTTTCAAAATTAGAAAATAATTAAAATAAATAAATAAATAATAGAATTAAAATATGCTTAATTGTCATTCTAAAAAAGTCCATAATAATAATAATAATAATAATAATAATAATAATGATATTTATTATTTTATATTTATATAATTATTTTATTTATTAATAATAATAATAATAATAATAATAATAATAATAATTATTATTATTATTATTATTATTTTATTATATTAGTAGTATTAATGCTATTAGTAATTTTATTATTAAATTTAGACTTTCTTTATGTATTAGTGATGGTAAAACATGTATCATTACTTTTAGTTTATTTTTCAAAATTAAAATAAATGAATAATAGAATTAAAATAGGAAAAATGTGCTTAATTGTCATTATAAAAAAATCCAAATAATATATAACGTAATATATAATAATATTTATAATAATAATAAGAATTATTATTAGTACAGGCGTCAGCACTATGTAGGTAGCTTGTACGCTGCTGTTCTTTGCCCTTACTCAAACCTGTGAACGTGTGTTGTAGGTGCATGCTAAGGGTCCTAGACTCGTTCGGGACGGAGCCGGAGTTTAACCACGCCCACTACGCCCAGTCGAAAGGTCACAAAACTCCGTGGGGCAAGTGGAACCTGAACCCCCAGCAGTTCAACACCATGTTTCGTAAGTCTGCATGACAGAGGCTGTTTGTATGTGTGTGTTTAACCTTTCCATTTTACCCTTTGGACATGGAAACTTTATCCAGGCCACGTCGGGGTTCTGGGGGTTTTGGGTGGCGTCTCCGATCGGCTCGAGCTCTGAATAGCTCTTTTGTTTACCGACAGACTTTGACATTCTCATAAACTCGAGGCTTTCCAAGCAGAACTGCTCTTATTTCTGATTAAGCCTGTTTGAGAGCAGAGATTGCTTTCACAGAGATGTGTGTCTGCCCAACACACGTTGCAACTCTTTCTGGAGTGCAGTGACGCTAAACTGAGGACTGAATCTCACGAAACTGGTCAAAAATATCAATTCATATTGTTAATAAAAAAAACAGAATAGAAGAAAAAACTGTTTCTCTATAAAAAGAAGTTTGTAGAGAAACAGTTTGTGGGTAATCGTCATGAAAATAAATATAACATTTTGCATTTAGAAGAAAAGATAAAAGATTATAGTATTTTTATTGTACTTTTCAGTCATTGTTGTAATTACAAAAAGTACAGTACAACCTAAGTTGAAATAAAACATAAATAGAAAAAAAATATTGTAAATAAGACTCATAAGAAACTAAAAGAAATATTTTTTTTTCTGTTTTCTGGATTCATTTCTTTTTATATTAATAAAAAGCATGTATAATTAATTGAAATAATAAAATGTACATAGTTTAACAGCAATTTTATTAAAATTGTAACAAAATGCATTTTTATAGGCCCTTTGAAATACATTTTTTTGTACATTTTATTTTTTATTTAATTTTCTCGATTCCAATAGTTTCATAACATTTTAATAATCGAAAGAATCTCCAATAAATTGATTTTTTATATATATATATATATATATATATATATATATATATATATATATATATATATATAAATATAGTATTTATATATCTTTAAAAATACTGAAATAATAATAAATAATAAAAGAAACTTAATATTTTAAATATATATTTAAAAATATATTATTATTATTATTATTATTATTATTATTATTTTTACATTGTTCTTTCCTGACAGTTCAGTTCATTTCCCCCATATTTACATTCTCATATTTTTTGTTTTTATGATTTTTGAAAATAATGAAATGAAATAACAATAATAATAAATAAGTAATTTTATATTGAAAATACACATTATATATAATTGTTGTAATTCTTTAAAAATATATAAAAAAAGTAAATCATAAATAATAATACTAAATAAATAAATAACTTTAATAAAAAAAAAACAAAACTCATTTTTGTTTTGTTTTTTACAATATCCTTTCTGACAGTTCAGTTCACTTTCCCATATTCTCAATCTCATATTTTTTTTGTTTTATAATTATAATAATAATATAATGTAATATAATATAATTTAATAATATATCATTGTTTTGCTTTAGCTTATGGGTTTATGGGTAGTTGTCATGAAAATAAATATATAATTTTGCATTTTGACATATGTCTGCATTACAATTAGGCTCATTTTTCCAACATATTTTCATTACCATAATTTATAAATTTTACCTATTTTAATGTTTTTGTAATTCGTAAAAAATTGCTGGGAAAAAATGTTTTTGAATCCAAATATATAACCTTTGTGTGTACAGAAATTTATGAAGAATTTATCATGTACTTTTGCTTAAATTGTAGTCATTTTTTTTAAACTACATAAATTTTAAAGTAAAACTATTATTAGTCATATTATTAAAATTAGAACATGTGTATATATATTACAGTAATAGGAATAACAATGCATTTTTTGTTTGTTTGTTTATTTTATTAAAGTTAATGTAAATTAAAGAGTACAACTTAATCTATAAATACTTTACAATTTAAATAATATATCATTCTTTTGGATTACAGTCAAAAAAAAATTTAGGGAGTTTTTAGGTTTTTTTTTTTTTAAGTTAAATATGAGCTGTACATGTTCTTGACAGCTTTCATTACATTCAGCTGAGTTCAGCTACATATTTGATAGCCTGTGTGTGTGTGGTGTTGCGTTTCTGATCTCCTGGTGCTTGATTTGCCGAAGACGGACCCTTGACAGGTGTGTCTAATTGACCTCGCCTTGTGTCCGCAGGCATTTGTGAGAACACGAGCGCTGACAGCAGACTAACACAAACCTACCTGTCCATCTGTCAGCTCCAGATTCACTCACACTCATGAAATCCAGCCATTCGAAAACCCTGCTCTTCAAATATTACCACTCGATTGCATCAGATGCGAGCTCACGTGTGTCAGTGCCCTCCATTCTTAACAGTGCCAGTCAAAGCCCTTTATCCTGCCGTCCGACGCATCCCACAATGCACTGCGGTATCTCATTGCAAAGCAGATAAACATCACATTGCTCTCTGTCGACCTCTTATATTGTCTGCATGACAGGGCAGAGTGACGAATGCCCCCGTTTTCTTTACAGCTATATGTCCTCCACATTGCAGCTATTGTTCCTAACGCTTCCCACACGTATCAGATGAGCGAATCGCCGGCGCGCCACGAGGCCGAGAGAGGAAGTTGCTTTCGGTAGGGCATTGTGGTTTTGGAATAATTTGGTTTCCATTTGATTACTTTTGTTTCGTTTTTCGAGGTTTGCTAGGCTAAGACGACGTCATTGTGGCCGCCTGGAAAGTTTTTTCGACTAAAACCGCGACTGAAAGTGTCACGCATGCGTTTGCACGCTCTTAAACACAACATTTGGCTGTTCGACAGACGGCCGCTGGCAATTTTGCACACCCTTTTGCCAGTCATTTTCTTGTGGAACCACACAGAGAGCTTCATAGTCATGCAAACCAACCAACTTCCTGTCATTTGCGTTGCACTTCCTATCATACGGCGTATGCGGACAGAGAAAAGTTGGTTTCATATCAGCTTTTTTTTTTTCATACCTTTCGTATGAAGGTAAAACGCCCGTGGCTGCTGAGAGGAATATGTGTAAAATGTGTATAAATATTCATGTGTTTATGCATAAGGTATGAATAATTAAAGTGGGAGTCAGTGGAGGGGTCAGTCACTTAAAAACACTTCTCCTTTAGCTTTCTTGTAATTAAGAGCTGCTGTGTCGCAGTCTGCTTTTTCACAGGCATCTGGTTATGCTGTTGAATTATTAATTGCAAGACAGAGTTTACCATATGTCGAACGGGAAAAATGATAACTGATGTGTGGAGAATGGAGATATGTATTTTGTTTGGGAGTGGATAAAAATACAT
>NC_133363.1:34208283-34500960 GCF_049309525.1 Garra rufa
CCATTCGATTGTTCGTAGCTCACAAAGCCACGCCCACCGCGGAACTTCATTTGAATATTCACGATAACACCGCCCATTGGAACAGTTTTTCACGGGAACTGAATATTACACAACACCTGTTCGAGTACAACGCTTAGCTAAATCAATTTGAAGATGTTTTCACAGTAGTTCGCCGATACACAAGTCCATGTTGACGCGGATACTGGCTCGCTTTGCTTTAGTCTAGCTGTGCATAACTGAAGACCCAACTCAGCAGACGCCAGCGCTTCTGTTTGTGTGCCGTCTGGTTTGCTCCTGCTGGCTGGTGTGCTCTGGAGAAGGGTGTGCTGTTGTGACAATCAGCTGATCGCTTCACACACGCGCGCGCGCACACGTGTACACACACACACACACACACACACACACACACACACACACACACACACACAGCGGGTCTAAGGGCCCGTATTTATCAAGCTTCTCAAAGTGCCATTTTAGTCTTAAGTGCTGAGAATTCATGAAATTTACTCCTACTTTCAAACTTATGTATAAAAGCAATTTATCAAATTTCTTAAAGCTAAGAATCACTCTCTCACAGTTATTTAAGACAGCTCCAGAGGTCTCTCAAGCTCAGATGACACGTCAAACAGACATGGCTGCTCCTGTCAAATTTCCACAAATTTTTCTTCCATTTCTTGGGTCTAAATAAACCGAAAGCCATGCTTGTTGATATTGTGGTCTATACCTTCGTAACTCAACATCCCGCCGGCCTGGATGTTATTTTCTCAATGGCTGTAGGTAATCGACGATGTTATTTTCAGTCAGAACACATTTCACACGGCATGATTTTGAATCACCGACAGGTCCAGATATTTAGCATGCCAAATAGCTCACGGGTGTCAGCGACACGTCGGTGATTCTCTCAGATCGCGTCTTTGATGGTTAAATTTGCCTGTGATTTCGGGCAGTTGTCAGCGATTTCTCAAAACCTGTTGGCGAGTCAAAATCGGGGTTCAAATCATGCAGTCTGAACTGAACTTGCTTCAGTAGGTACTACATTTAAGGGTGATTCTTAGACTATGGGCACTTTTATGTACCTTGGTCATATTTTTTAAAATACATACAATTTTGGACAAATTCCTCTTTCTTTGTCAAGCTAACAATAAAACCAATCTAAAAAAAATTTACTACCTTTCTATTATGATTTTTTCATACTTTTCAACCGTCTTATAGGTGTCAAAATCACTGTTTTCTCCTTGTCGCACACCCAGACTTTTAAACTTCAACAATGAAAATACAGTTTAAAAATATGACTTATCTGGTAACTATTAATGTACTTGAACTAAGCACTAGTAAAATAATTAAAATACATTATAGTATTTAATGTGAGACCTCTATCAATATTACTTTTTATACAAAATATAGCTGTCGCACAGTATTAGTGTCATTTCCACCACAACACTGTAATGTATCTTTAAAAAGTTTGTGTGAAAGATTTTTTAGGTGGTTTCAATGGAAATGTTCAGGGACATCAGAGCACATGTTGGACATGGAGAGAATTTAAATTTTCATCAACAACAAATGAAGAAAAATCAAAGTAAATATTGCTTGATCAGTGAATGTCATTTCCACCACATACTGTACCATCAAGGGTGTTATTAAAAAGCTAAAAATGTTAAGTTAAATAAGAGTATTTTACATACACGAAATGCTAAGTACTAATTCAAAGCCAGTCAGTGAAGCTGTCTTCCATTTTTTCACAAAAAACTACAGAAATGTCATTTCCACCACACTGCCCTATGTGGTGGAAATGACATTTATGGTTACAAAGTACAATTTATATGGGTTGTGAGAATAGATTTGCATGACTGCAAATGTTTCAATCCAGAAAGAGTCATGTTCCAGCATTGGGACGAAGCTTCCTTAAATTTACCTTAATTTCTTGTCATTTCCACAATACGCTGTCATTTCCACCACCACCATGTCATTTCCACCACACACACATCTTTAAAAAATATTTAAAAGGTTCTCATCACACATAAAAAAAAAATATCCACAATTTATGAACCATGCTCTACTTAATATAAAAACCAAAGTTATTCTATTTTTTAAATAACAGCTGTATATTGAGATGCACATTTGTTCATTGCAGGTCAAAAATAAAAAGAAAATATTAACTATTTCTCTTGTAATATAAGTTTGTCCTCTTACAGACCTTAAAACTAGACAAATTATTTAAACTTATGAGACTGTGTTATGTGACTTTTGAACATTTTTTTTTCTTCAAATTCTCAAGGCTAAAAGTGCACCTAGTTGAAGAAACGCCCTTAAATTTGAACGTACTTCCCGACTGTTAAAGTGCTCCTATTATGCTTTTTCAAAAATGACCTTTCATGTGGTGTGTCATGTAGCTGTATGTGAACATAAACTAGCTGCAAAGTTGTGAAGCCGAAAATGCATGATAAATAAAGTTATTGCCTATCAAAAAAAAAGTTCCACTGATCTATAATAGAGAACTGGATTGCTCATGACGTCATAAGTGAAGCCACCGCACCGCCATATTAGTATTCGCATACATTCTATTGAATGAATAGGAAATTATATGATTTTATTGAGAAAACATACTTCCTAAGCATGTAAACGGTTATTTGTTTAATGTCGGGAATTCCCTCTGCTTATTAAAAATGTACGTTCACATAGCCTACATTTACAGTCATGTACATCAGATAAACATAAACATTGGACGTTCAACATATGTTTACAAATGACAAAGTGCTCATTTAGAAATCTGAATGAAGATTTATGATTTGTAGGTATGTAGGGGAGAGTGGGGTGAGTTGTGCCAGTTTTTACTCAAAGTGACTTTATAGTGAAGCCATGACAGTAATCCCTTCAATTTAAGTATGTGCATATATTTCAGGATGTGGTGCATCTCTGGGAACAATAACTTTGGATATGAAATAAACAGATTCAGAATTATAGCTTTCATAAAAAAAGTGGTCTTGTGGCACAACTTGCACCCGGTGCGGGGTAAGTTGTGCTTTTGGGGAGAATACATCGGGGTAAATTGTGCCAGTGATTATTAAAGTAAAAAAGAACATTTTAATGTCATGAACTATAATGCAATATAAAATCAAGACAACTTCAATACAAAATTACTCATTTAATGTTTATTTAGATATCGTTACCCTATTAAACTATTGGCATGTCATATTTTCTCAAATACACAATATATGATATTTGTGAATCATTAGAACGCTCTCTGTCAACAAAACACTGTCTGTCAATTATGTAACATATAAGAATAAAGTGGCTTTTTTCTGAACAATTCTGAACATCCCATTGTGACTTAGGCCACTTAAAAAACCGAATAAAACTTCTCTTTAATAGTGCAAACTCAAAACTCAAAAAATTAGTGTTAGCTAAACTAAACAAACCGCAGGTAAATCAAACACTGATGAGGCACGCTCCTCACACAGATTATGCCCTGTGGGTATGTGGGTCTAGATCAGGGCTGCCCAACCCTGTTTTTGGAGATCTACCATCCTACAAAGTTCAGCTCCAACCCTGATCAAACACACCTGAACCAGCCAATTAATCTCTTAGGTAGCACATGATAATTACAGACAGCTGTGTTGGAGCAGGACTGGAACTAAAGTCTGCAGGTAGGTAGATCTCCAGGAACAGGGTTGGAGGGTGTTCCATAAAACAAGTTTACCAAATAAGTTAGGCTTATTTCAGGTAGTCTGACTTATTTTGAGCCAAATCAAGTGATAATAAGTCAGACTAACTAAAATAAGCCTGGCTTATTTGATCAATTTGTTTTATGGAACACCCCTCTGGTCTAGATCCGGACTACTAACATCCCACCGGCACAACTTAACCCCGTCCCTTTGGCACAAATCACCCCAGCCCGACAATTTTGAAAGACTAGCATGATCCAGCAGTTTAGAGCTAACATTATGCTAACTGTATAGACTCATTGTGTAGCATACTAATGCACTAAAACATGTGAAATATTTTCAAACTTGTATATAATTGTTCAGACGCAACAATCAAAAAACCTTGATCATATAAATTTTACTTTGAAAGGCAAAAAAATGTTTTTTGAGCTAAAATGTGCTTAGATCTCATGCCATGTGTCTCTCTTCTTTGGGGGATGGGTTAATTGGATGGCTCTTCAAAAGTATGTGGACAAATGACCAATTTCTTCTATGGTTTTCTAGAAACAAGGGGTGGAACTACTTCCCCCCTGGCACAAATCACCCCACTCTCCCCTATATATATATATATATACAGTCGTGGCCAAAAGTTTTGAGAATTACATAAATATTGGAAATTGGAAAAGTTGCTGCTTAAGTTTTTATAATAGCAATTTGCATATACTCCAGAATGTTATGAAGACTGATCAGATGAATTGCATAGTCCTTCTTTGCCATGAAAATTAACTCAATCCCGAAAAAAAAACTTTCCACTGCATTTCACTGCTGTCATTAAAGGATCTGCTGAGATCATTTCAGTAATCGTCTTGTTAACTCAGGTGAGAATGTTGACGAGCACAAGGCTGGAGATCATTATGTCAGGCTGATTGGGTTAGAATGGCAGACTTGACATGTTAAAAGGAGGGTGATGCTTGAAATCATTGTTCTTCCATTGTTAACCATGGTGACCTGCAAAGAAACGCGTGCAGCCATCATTGCGTTGCATAAAAATGGCTTCACAGGCAAGGATATTGTGGGTACTAAGATTGCACCTAAATCAACAATTTATAGGATCATCAAGAACTTCAAGGAAAGAGGTTCAATTCTTGTTAAGAAGGCTTCAGGGCGTCCAAGAAAGTTCAGCAAGCGCTTCCGGAGAAGAAAAGGTGAGCGCTACCATCAGTCCTGTGTCATGCCAACAGTAAAGCATCCTGAGACCATTCATGTGTGGGGTTGCTTCTCATCCAAGGGAGTGGGCTCACTCACAATTTTGCCCAAAAACACAGCCATGAATAAAGGATGGTACCAAAACACCCTCCAACAGCAACTTCTTCCAACAATCCAACAACAGTTTGGTGAAGAACAATGCATTTTCCAGCACGATGGAGCACCGTGCCATAAGGCAAAAGTGATAACTAAGTGGCTCGGGGACCAAAACGTTGACATTTTGGGTCCATGGCCTGGAAACTCCCCAGATCTTAATCCCATTGAGAACTTGTGGTCAATCCTCAAGAGGCGGGTGGACAAACAAAAACCCACTAATTCTGACAAACTCCAAGAAGTGATTATGAAAGAATGGGTTGCTATCAGTCAGGATTTGGCCCAGAAGTTGATTGAGAGCATGTCCAGTCGAATTGCAGAGGTCCTGAAAAAGAAGGGCCAACACTGCAAATACTGACTCTTTGCATAAATGTCATGTAATTGTCGATAAAAGCCTTTGAAACATATGAAGTGCTTGTAATTATATTTCAGTACATCACAGAAACAACTGAAACAAAGGTGTGAAAACTAATATTTGTGTCATTCTCAAAACTTTTGGCCACGACATATATACACATAACATCTTACTCACATGGAAACGGAAATGTTAGTAAATTATTACAGAATTTGCTGATCTGAATAGTCTGAAATAGATGTTTCTCAATCAGGCACATAAAAATATGTACACCATAACTCGAAAATATAACTTACCCCTGACTACTGTTACGATTCGTGCTGGTTTGATGAGACGGGAAGCAGGATTCTGACAATAATAACTTTAATCAACTTCTTTAACAGAACAGGAGACATCCACACACGCAGGTAAACGTTAATCAATGACCGACAATAGACTCAACTCAAAGACAGACTTATAAAGGCAAACTAATCAAGAAACACAGGTGATACAGATAATGACTAAACAAGGACTAAACCAAATGATTACAAACAGACGGGGGAAGACTGAGGGAGAAACCAAATCAGAATAATGCAAACACAAAGGCAAAAGACAAGAAACATAAGGCTACATATGACATTACGTCCCCCTCCCGGTAGGCGCGTCTCGCCCTGGCGGGCGCCCTGGAGGCCGTTACGGGGCAGGACCTTGCTGGGTTGGGAAGGCCTCCAGGGCGGAACAGGAAGCCATGGCGGATCAGGCGGCCACGGCCGGACAGGCAGTTCGAGGGGCCATGGCGGATCAGGCGGCCACGGCCGGACAGGCAGTTCGAGTGGCCATGGCGGTAGAGACCTGCAATCCCGCGGGAGTACCGCGGGACCCGCGGGACCCAACGCAACAGAGTGCGGCGCGGGACAAAACTTGATGGGCGAGTGCGGGTGCGGGCGGGTAGAGACTCGTGTGTGTGCGGGATGCGGGAAAATAAAATGATTCGCGGGACTCCCGCAAAATAGAAATATCTAAACATAAAATATCTAAAAACAAAAAATTGTTATTCATCTATTGCACAAAAGCAGCAAGAACAACATAAATATGATCAGTAAGCGCAAGAATAGGCAGTTTCGGTTTAAAACTTGTTTGAAGTGTGAGCAATGTAGCCATCTGCTGATTTCTGGAGCGCATCGCCAATCAGTGGTGTTTAAGTTAAAATCCACTCACTGCTCAAAAGTATTGAACAGTGTTGAATATTGGGTGCTTACAAATTACAACACTCAAAGTGTAGACATGTATGAAAGATTAATTGTGCATAATATCCATTGTGTTATAAGAGCTTTATGAGATCGCGTATATACTGAGATGTCAGCTTTAAAGGAGCCTTGTTTGTTTGCATTCTGCCGTGGATGCACGCATAGCTCATGTTTGCTTTTTTGTTAAGAATAACAGTGGTTTGTGAATGTTGATGCTTAGTCTAAATAACACATATTTTATCCAGAGCGTTTATGCTGGGGTCTAGTGGAACTTACAAGATGTTACAGAACTGTTTCATGTAAATTCAATCGATGTACAGAAAAAATCAATATAGATTAATTTTATGCGGGCTTTTGCGGGCGGGAGCGGGACAAATCATCAATGTCGCGGGCGGGAGCGGGACGAGATAACGTATATTTCTGCGGGAGCGGGCGGGCGCGGGACACAATCTTGCGGGAGCGGGACTGAAAAATCCGTCCCACGCAGGTCTCTACATGGCGGTTCAGGCGGCCACGGCCGGACAGGCAGTTCAAGTGGCCATGGCGGATCAGGCGGCCACGGCCAGACAGGCAGTTCAGGTGGCCATGGCGGATCAGGCGGCCACGGCCAGACAGGCAGTTCAGGTGGCCATGGCTGGGCAGTCCCCGTGGCCCTGGCCTCAGTCCTCGGCCAGACAGGCAGTTCAAGTGGCCATGGCGGATCAGGAGGCCACGGCCAGACAGGCAGTTCAGGTGGCCATGGCGGATCAGGAGGCCACGGCCAGACAGGCAGTTCAGGTGGCCATGGCGGATCAGGCGGCCACGGCCAGACAGGCAGTTCAGGTGGCCAAGGCTGGGCAGTCCCCGTGGCCCTGGCCTCAGTCCTCGGCCAGACCACGTGGACTCGGGGTATGTAGCCCCCCCCCCCCCCCCCCCAATTTTCTTTGGGAAATTCAGCAGTTCATAGGGGGGATACTCTGGAAGGCTGGGTTGGACCAGCGGAGGCTCTGGAAGGCCGGGTTGGGCCAGTGGAGGTTTTGGAGGACTGAGTGTAACCAGCGAAGGCTCTGGACGGCTGGACGGGACCATCGAAGGCTCTAGACGGCTGGACGGGACCAGCGAAGGCTCTGGAAGACTGGACGTGACCAGCGAAGGCTCTGGACGGCTGGACGGGACCAGCGAAGGATCTGGACGGCTGGACGGGACCAGCGAAGGCTCTGGACGACTGGACGACCCCAGCGGAGATTCAGGAGGGCTGGGCGTCTCCAGCGGAGACACTGAAGGAGCTTGCTCTGGGCGAGTGGTCACTGGAGGGCGCTCTGGCGGCGCAGTCACTGGAGGGCGCTCTGGCGGTGCAGTCAACGGAGGACTGGGCCGAACCAGCTGGGTTTCAGGAGAGAGGATAAGAGCCGTGAACTCCATAGGGAGAGCCATATCCATAATGTCAATTTCACCCCTCTTGGCCGGAGACTCAGGAACATCGGCCATCTTGGCTGGGAAAACAGGAACATCGGCAATCCTGGCCGAGAACTCAAGAACATCGGCCATCTTGGCCGGGAAAACAGGAACATCGGCCATCTTGGCCGGGAAAACAGGAACATCGGCCATCCTGGCCGGGGACTCAGGAACATCGGCCATCTTGGCCGGGAAAACAAGAAACTCAGCCATCTCGGCCGGGAACTCAGGAGCGCTGGCCATCCAGACTGAGGGATCAGGGATAGCGGTCACCTCGACCGGGAGATCAGGAGCTGTGGCCAGCGGTGTTGGGCTGAGGAAGCCTATGGAGCTCTGGAGGGTTGCCGGATGTTCAGGGCGAGGCAGGCGGTCTGAACCGTTGGATCGGTATGTAGAGGCACTTGGCGTGGGGTGAGCTGGTGCGATGTATTGTGTTTCTGAGGGGGTTGGACTTTGGATCGGACCGTCATTCTCTATTTGCTCTATCTCAAAACTGGAGCCATTTAAATAGAGAATAATGTTAACTAACTCGACAAACGGGAAATCATGGACAGAGAGATCACAACGAATAATATCCTTGTCCAACCCCAACAGAAACACAATGCCAATAGAGGCGTCGGGCCAGCTCACCCGATGATAAAGCTCAATGAAATCCTCCACATACCGCTCCAACTCCCGACCGCTCTGCCTCAAGCGCCATAGGCGTTCCTCAGCACTGCAGTTAGGGTCGGTCATTCTGTTACGATTCGTGCTGGTTTGATGAGACGGGAAGCAGGATTCTGACAATAATAACTTTAATCAACTTCTTTAACAGAACAGGAGACATCCACACACGCAGGTAAACGTTAATCAATGACCGACAATAGACTCAACTCAAAGACAGACTTATAAAGGCAAACTAATCAAGAAACACAGGTGATACAGATAATGACTAAACAAGGACTAAACCAAATGATTACAAACAGACGGGGGAAGACTGAGGGAGAAACCAAATCAGAATAATGCAAACACAAAGGCAAAAGACAAGAAACATAAGGCTACATATGACAACTACATATGGTATAGACTTAAAGACATGAAGCTTTATTTCAAAAATTTTAATTTCAATACAACGAGCAACAGAGTAACAGAGGCTTGTATTATATTATTTATTGTATAATCAAATCAATTTCAGATACTAATACCAGATATATGGTAATGTTTATTATTTCCTGCATAATTAGGTACATAAATATAATCAGTCTCTGCAAGTGCGCAGCTGATACACCCACCTAAACGATTTCAATATATCGCTTATCCAGCTCGAAAAGACCATAAACATTCCAGATAACATCTTAAGTACAAATTAATGTACAAACACATATCCTAAAACTTAAGCCTGTGTGAATGATACGCTTCAAATCAGGTGATTTTAGGTCAGTGGTTTACATGCAAATCAATGGCGCACTCTGCCGGTAGGGAATAGTAGGACAGAGCTCTGTAGTAACTTTTGTTTTATAATCACTTCCAAAAGATGAATCTACAAAGAATCAGTGGTTAACAACACATTTTTTTCAACAACACCTCAGCAGTACTTCCAATCTTGTGTTTCCGTTATTTTACTGATGACTGCTTTTACAAACTTGGGGAGTACACCACCAAACACTTGCTCTTAAAACATGGATCAGTGGCCAGTTTATCAAAAGCTTGCTCCTCTGAACCTCTATCTGTAAGTATGATTAATAACTGATGATTGTATTTTCTAGCGATCGCTCAAAATATGTAGTTATGTATGATATGTTGTGTCTTGCTAAGTGGCTATAACTCAGGCTTCTATAGTTGTTCAGCTGTGGGCTCACTGTTGTCTAAAATGTATGGATTGATGCAGCTTCACTGTCTTATTAGTTGGAGTAATGATAAAGGATGGCGCATGGTTTTACACAGTGTAATGCCTTATATAATGTTGAAGTTTACAACATAGAGGTGTGCCTGGTTCGCTTACATAAGCAAATTGCGAGCACTTTCCACGGTAGTCCGTGCTAACTAATTGAAGTATTCTCCAGTCCTGCTTGCAAATCAGACCGTGTCTACACCGGACGTGACAAAGCCACCTTTGCAAATCATTTGAACTTTTTGTGAGCACGTCATAAATAGAAGGCGGTAGCAGTTTAAGGATTTGCCGTGTCGCGCTGGATCCAGTGTAGACAGCATCATAGGTTCTATTGTATTTTGTGGTGCCACACTGCTCGCGTCCGGCGTAGACACGGTGTCATTTTCTTGTCGATCAGCCACTTCAATAATAATAATAATTTGTTACATTTATAAAGCGTTTTTCTAGACACTCAAAGCACTTTACAGTGTCAGGGGTATCTCCTCATCCACAACCAGTGTGCAGCATCCACCTGGATGATGCGACGGCAGCCATAGTGCGCCAGAGCGCCCACCACACAGCAGCTTACTGGTGGAGAGGAGAGAGAGTGATGAAGCCAATCGGAATATCAGAATATGATATATAGAATATATATCACAAGGTGAGAACCCCCTGCTGGCCTCACTAGCACCTCTTCCAGCAGCAACCTAGTTTTCCCAGGAGGTCTCTTATCCAGGTACTGACCAGGCTCAACCCTGCTTAGCTTCAGTGGGCGACCAATCTTGGGCTACAGGGTGATATGGCTCCCAACCGTTTCATCATCAGACTCTAACTCGAATTGATAAGGCACAATCGATACCATCTTTTATGTATTGACAAGTCTCCAGGGCAGTCATTCAGTTACGGCAATGGGCTTTTTGTTTCCAACACATGTACGTGGTGTGGTAGACCAATGCAGAGCCATCTCTACGACTCTGGACCAATCATAAAGGATTAAATTTGACATTAGAATTCGTAATGGCGGCACTCATCGTTTACTCAGGAAAAAGGTCTATATAGTATGAATATGGATAGTATGAATGGAATTCGGATGTACTACATCTGCCTTGCTGATGTTGTCATGTGTAATGCGTCTCCACTTTCCGCCTTGTTTCAAATATGAGGACTTCTCTCCCGGAGCCTCACGGGATAGGAAAGGAAAGTGTCCATGGTATGCATACTACAGAATGCGGGCGGAAACAGTAGGTCATCTGGGTACTTCTTGCCTACTGTATTTCGAATACTATGAATTCGGACATACTACTCACCTCGCATACTGTTTTTCACGTACTATATAGTAAGGAAGTATGCAATTTCAGATGCAGTGTGAAGATTTAGTCCTACAGTTAGCTTAAATTACGACTGAGATGCTTGATAACTGACTTTTAAGTGCAGATTTGAGCCAAGAATTTTTTACACTTAAATTCAATTTCTTAGCAGTGTTCTTGAGAGTATTTCTTAGATGCTTGATAAATACGGGCCCTGAAGGTCAGTGAGTGTTGCGGATAGCCCAAACTCGCCACCCTGAGCCAAGCAACTGCAGTACACAAACAATGAGGCACCGACAGCGACACTGTACCCAAGTGTTAACTGCAAATTAAAGCAGTGGCGGAGCTAGGTTGTTTAGGGGTGGCCAGGGAGGGGCCAGCAAACAGTCTGGGGTCACAGAAATCTTTATTATTTCAATAAAAAAGTGTTTGACTATAAAGTGCTGGAGTGTTTTAGAGTCTAAATCAAAACTGAATACAATTAATTTCTGCTTAATTATAACTGTGATCAGGGGCGGACTGGCCATAGGGAGCACCGGGAGAATTCTCGGTGGCCTGGCAACCAATTTGGCCCACTGCCCTACAATTTATTATTAATTTTTTTTATACTGTTGTTATTGTTGCCTGCTGAATGTACTAAAATGATTATTTACGAATTCACCATTCAAACTCTAATAAATCATGTGTTGGTTAGTCTTGAATGGCAATGCGATTCGCCTCATTTGTCCGCCAAAAGGCAAGGCCATGTTTACCACAGTGTGGAATCCCCTCTTCTTTCTTCTGCAAACGTCTGGGGACTTGCTCAAGTTTAGGAATAGGAATGCTGTCCCATTCTTGTCTAATACAGGCTTCTAGTTGCTCAACTGTCTTAGGTCTTCTTTGTCACATCTTCCTCTTCATGATGCGCTAAATGTTTTCCATGGGTGAAAGATCTGGACTGCAGGCTGGCCATTTCAGTACCCGGATCCTCCTTCTACGCAGTCATGATGTTGTAATTGATGCAGTATGTGGCCTGGCATTGTCATGTTGGAAAATGCAAGGTCTTCCCTGAAAGAGACAAAGTCTGGATGGGAGCATATGTTGTTCTAGAACTTGGATATACCTTTCAGCATTGATGGTGCCTTTCCAGATGTGATATTGAAATTTGCATTCTGTTTTTAATCAAAATTTGTACAGTGTCCCAACTTTTTTGGAATCGGGTTTGTATAAAATAATCTAAATAGAATATTGTAGTTTTGTCTTAGTTTACTTAGTTAAGCATTAAACTGTTAGCAAATGTTAGCAGTAGCAGTCAATTACTACAAAATTAACCAAAGTAGGAATTTAGCAGACAAATATTCACATTAAGTCAGACAACAACAACCCTTTTGAGAATTAACCATGTTTTACAAAAAAACAAAAACAAAACATGGTTACTATAGTTAAACCATGGTAATCACAAATTAACAATGGTTTTGCTACATTATGTAGTTTCGCCATAGTATTTGTAGAAACTCTTTTTATACAAATGGTAATCAAACCGCCAAAAAACATGGTTACTATACTTTTACCATTGGCCTATTACCATGGTTAATTTTCATTAGGACAAAACATGACCCTTGATAATGCTAAAACATGTTCAGTTTTAAGATTGTTCTATAAAGATATATTCAAGATGTAGCAATTTTTGTACTAATTTTGACATTTAGGCAAGATAAAACAGAAACACATGGTCCTAATGTAATACTTAAATAAATGTAGGCCTACTATGTGCAAAAAATTACAATGAGGTGGTTGTTTTGCAACAAGGTGGAAATGTGTTGTTGAAAATGTGACAGGTAAGAAAATTTGTGGAAAATATAAACACGCACATGAGAGACAGAGAGATGTCAGGGAAAATAAAGAGACTAAAAAGGAAACTGGAAGTTAAAGATAAACTTTAATTATTTAGTGGGGCCATAGTCTAGGGATTTAAACTTTTTTATGTGGTGGTGATGATGATGATGATGATGATGGCCGTACAAACAATACTGTTATCTGTGGATTCAAAATTTGGTGTGGGTGTATAGGATGGCCTATATAAAGTGACATTTCCCAGCCTGAAATTCTGTCCCAGTCCACCCCTGATGGTGACCAAGAACCTGATGGTCACTCTAGCTGAGCTCCATGATCATATACGCCGACGGGAGAAACTTACAGTTACTTAAACTATTGCTCCTGTCCCAAAGAAACCCCACCCTGCCTCCCTCAACGATTATCGCCCTGTAACCCTGACCTCTAGTAGTGATGAAGTGCTTTGAACGGCTGGTTAGAGACTTCATCATTTCTTCACTACCTGACACACTGGGTCCACTGCAGTTTGCATATCGCCCGAACCGCTCTACAGATGATGCCATCTTTCACCTCCTCCATACATCACTCACTCACCTGGACACCAGAAAGGGGAATTATGTTAAAATGCTCTTTGTCGATTACAGCTCTGCATTTAACACTATAATTCCCTCCACACTCACCATGAAGCTCCATCTCAGACGATTGAGAGACTTTAGACTGCCCTCTAAGGTGCAACTTCTACTCCTGCACCTGCACAATATTTAAAACAGTTGAGTACATTTTTTTAGCATTCTTCGATGAATAGAAAGATCCAAAGATCAGCATTTAAGCTTTTGTAACATACACTATGCCATTCACAGTGTTGGGCAAGCTTCTTGGAAAACATAGTGAGCTAAGCTAACAGTTACTCTTCATTAAATGAAGCTTAACTACACTAAAGCTACAGCCTTGGGTAATGTAGCAAGCTAAGCTACAGCAACATGGCAAAAGTAGTTTACTACATCTAAGATATTTTTTAAAATTAAAATTTTTTATTGAACCAACATCATACCAAATCAATGCTCTCTCAGTGATCAACTAAATTGTCAGTCATACAGGCATAAAAGTTCAGTTTAATTGTTTATTCAACCACTCTTTCAAACCAATTTGGAAACAAAAATCAGTATCATGTACAGGGCTGGATTTATCTCATAATTTGGGGGGTTGTGGGGTTGAATTCTTTCTTGAAAAACATTTTTTTGAAAAACAATGGCACCTGTTTCTGTATATTGAACGAATAAAACAGGGAAAACATGACATTTGTGAATAAAATAATTTTATACATAATTGTATTACATATAGCCGAATGGGTGTTTGTCAACTGATTGTATGCCGTCAGAGTTTACAGTGTTGACAGCTTCGTAAAAAATAGCCTAATGGAAGCGCTGTAGTTTTGCTGTATATAGCTACTAAAATATGAAAGTACAGACACTTAAATTTACTGCCGTTTTTGAACAAAGATAGAAATTGATTTTACTGAATACAAAATGTACTTTTGCCTTATAATTAAAATAAATGGTCTGTCATTCCCAAAGACAAATTAGCACAAATCAAGTAATCAATACAGCATATTCTGTCCTGTATTACTTGTGGTCTATTTGAGAGACCACTTTTCATTTACACATTTTCATAATTTTCCCATTTGCAGTTAAAATGATTCCAGTTGCAGTTAAAAAATCCGAAGGACATAATGTCCTTTTTTCATAAGAAAGCGAAAGATAATAGCTTATTAGTTTGCTTCTAGAGAAAACATTAATGAAAAAGTGAAAAATGACTGAAAAATAATCATAACAAATGTTAGCATGCCCCCTAAAAGCATAAGTGGCCCTGCCTGGCCCCCCAGTTACAGTAGTCTAGAACCGCCACTGGGCTGATCTTCCTCCATCTAAGCTCAATCTGTTCAAGCCTTCTTTCTGGTCCAAAGGGACTATTTAGGGCCATTTGTGATCAAGTCTGGTCGCAAGACTGAGAAACGATGGGGATTACTTTTCAAATGTCAGACTACTAGATGTGTTCACTTGAATTACTGACAAGTCTTGATGCTGATAGCTTTTTACTGCCATTGCGTCGCTTTGTAGCTCGTAGAGGACAACCTTATGAAGTGATCTGTGATCAAGGAAGGAATTTTCATGGGGGCAAAAGTGAAATGAAAAGTGTCTTTGGAGGAACATGGGAGAGGGAAATCCGATCCATCAAGTCTGCACTTCAATCCATCTTAAGAAGTCAAGTTGTTACTGAGGAAGTCCTAATGACTGTATTTGTGGAGGTTGAAGAAATATTAAATTCCAAACCTTTAGGATAAGTCTCTTCTAGCGGCGATGATTTGGATCCTGTTACTCCTAATTTGCTCCTTATGGGGCGACGAGATACTTCGTGCTTTATGGCCCATTGGAAAAGTACTAAAGACTTTCTTGGGCAAGGACGGCCGATAATTTCGACTTTTTATCTCGTAATTACGACTTAAATATGTCATAATGTTGACTTTTTAAGGCATGGATTTTATTCTGACCTGGCGGAAACATAGTCATGTGATCAATGTGTTTAAGTCATAATTTCAACTTTTTATCTCGTAATTATGACTTAAGTCATAATTTCGACTTTTTATCTCATAATTTCGACTTTTTAAGTCATAATTTCGACATAGTAAGTCATAATTTAGATTTTTTTTATCTCAAAATTTCGACTTTGTATCTCATAATTATGACTTTTAAAAAGTTTCTCGTTAATATGAGATGTTAAGTCATTATTACGAGAAAGTTTCTCGTTAATATGAGATGTTAAGTCATTATTACGAGAAAGTTTCACGTTAATATGAGATGTTAAGTCATTATTACGAGAAAGCTTCTCGTTATTATGAGATGTTAAGTCATTATTACGAGAAAGCTTCTCATTATTTTGACTTTATTTTTTTCTCAACTGTGGTGGGAACGGGCTTCCATAGAAACCAGCCTTCTACACCTGTGGAAATTCTGTGTACTGGCATCGGAGTAAATAAAATATGCAAACGGATGTTGACTCAAGATGTTTTAATTAGAGATGCACCGATTGACCGGCTAGAGATCGGAATCGGCCGATTTTTCGCATGATCGGCCCTGATCGGTGACCGGCCGGTCAATTTCTCCTCTTGCCGATTCCTAGCCGATCCCTTTATTGCCGGTGGCGCATGCAATTACGTCACAGCCACGCGCGCACACTCACAGTCGAGTGTAAACATGTCTTTGGTGTGAGTGAAGATAACACAAATATCGCAGTTTGTAACAATTATAAGGCCAAAATACAACGTCAGGGAACAACCACAAACACCTTTCGTAACAACTAACCTAATAAGACACTTCCATCATCAGAACCATCACTCAGCTGAATATGCCCAGTTTGAAAAGAGGAAAGCGGCTAAAGCTAGCGCTCCGAGTCTAAGCCAAAGCTCGCCAAAGTGTCGAAGGTGGTAGATTGTGCCCCCCGCTCTGCATATTTTGTTGTTTCTTGTAGTTAACACACCTGACTCAGATAACCCTCTCGTTAGAAGTAAGCTCTGTGAATGAAATGTGTTCCGATTGACATGGTCCCTGCATAGTGTTCATTGCTCCCTACTCCCTGAGCAGGGGAAATCCGTTCGCGTTTACTACACTTTCATTCATTCACATATTTTTGCTGCGCCACCGCATACAGCCTCTTCACACACTGAAATATTTCGAAGCGAGCATATATATATATCATTAAAGCATATATATAGGTCATTATATGCGCAAATATGGGAATGAATGTTCCTTAGTGTAGTACCGCTGGATTAACTGATGACAAGGCAGAAATGCTTCTCTTTATCAAGAAACATTGGCCATTAATGCTCAAGCAATAGATTTAGAACTAGCATTGCTATTTCTACCTGTTTGAAGACACAGTGCAAAAAAAAAGTAAAAAAAATAGATTTTTGTAAGTAAGCATGCTTTGTTACTTATATTTTATTTCTAATGTTTTCAAGGCTCAGAGCACTTTATTTTGTTAAAATTTTTATTATGAGAAGATGCTGTAATGTTTATTCATTTCTTTTATTATAAAATATCAAAAAGATTTTTGTTACTAGTATAACTATTACAGGAACTAATTTTTTTTTTACCTTTTTCGAAGGCACAAAGCACTTTATTTTGTTGTTAAAGTTATTTTGTTGTAAGAAGATCCTGTAATGTTTATTAATTTATTTTATTATAAAATAAATTTAATTAAAGAAAATATTTCTGTATATGCTTTCATTACAGTAAAAATCGGAATCGGCAGGTCACTTACTAAAGATCGGAATCGGAATCGGCCAAGAAAATTGCAATCGGTGCATATAGTTTTAATTGACATCCCATTGTGATGTTCCCCCTGCAAATCAGCAGTAGCCTAAGAGTCTTTTACAGTAACTTTTGGGTGACTGTTTTATTTTTCAAACAAAAAGGCAAACAGCTGAATAGCAAATTGCTTCCTTTTGGTCATAGTAAAAGCATAATTCGATACTGCAAAGTCCAAAGCAGTTTAAATTGTCAATATAATTAGCAAAGATTATTAAAATTCATTTAGACTATTAGAACACTGTTTCATTTTTATTACACTATAGAACCTGACCGTTTTTTTGTTTAATTTACTTTTTTTGCTAAGAACGGACCCAAACATTACCACTAGTTTTTTCTCAATACCGCTACAATAAAGGCAGTATGTGTATTGCATTCACGCTTTTGCATTGAGAATTAAACAGTTTTCTGTTGCTACGTGGGCGCTCAGTTTTTTTTCTGACATTTAGCCAATATATCAAGATTCAGTGCTTCACATAAGCAAGTTGGTTGTCTCAACAACAAATGCAAGACTAAAACACTCTTCTCTTCTCCTCGAATGCAAAAAAAAAAACATTAGCCTTTATAAAAACAGTGCTGTATTATAAATACAAAAAACATGTACTTTTTAAATCAACTGTTCTTTATTTACCTTAACCCCTTCAGACCTGAATTTTTTTCACTGAACAATTTTTTTTTTTTTTTACCCACTTGATATTTGCTCTTTTCCAACATATAAATGAGTCTAAAAAATAAATTTTTGTGCCATTTTTCTCATGTCCACTACAATGGACGCCGGGTCCGAAGAAAAACAAAAATCCTAATTTTTTAACCATACATAATAAATAGTTTGTGCACTATAGTTGAACTAGTGTTTAAGATTTTGTAAAGAACACATACTGTAAGAATAAACAATGCAGTAAGAATGTGGAAAAAAGGTAAGATGAAAAATATTGTTTTTTTTTGGTTGAAGTGGGTGAATTGGAGTATATGTATAAATGTCTTTGTGAGTGTGTGAATGGGTTTATGTGTACTTGCTGATTGTTTTGATGACTATATGATTGTGTGCATTATAGTACCAAGGTATTAGTGTGCATGGAGGGGGTGTGTGTATTGCATTGTATTCACTGATCACACATCCACTATAGCTGTTCCTCACTAAAATCAATGAAATATTGATTTACAGGCTATAGTCAATTTGAAGACATAAATGAAATCATAATATTAATTTCATTCATTTACATCAACATTCATAAAACATTAACATTAGAATTTGTTGCTCTGTAGTTAGCTTTGACATGCTTCAACAAATTTCTCAACCTGTTTTACAACTAATTCATGAGGTTCCTGCTGATATTGCTTGAGACCTGATGTCCATTGCATTAAAAAAACCCTGTGTTCTGCAAATCTGAAAGATCTTCAAAATAACTTTGAATATTATCATTTGATAGTCTTAATTTTATAATAGATGCAAGTTGATGAGGTTACCATTAACATAACTCTGCATATAAAAGGTCAAATATGGGCTCCCTCCTCTTCCTGTCTAGTTGGTTATCATGTCTCTCTTTTGTGATGCCTGTAGCTCAATCAGATTAAGTTAGGAGTCATACCTTTGTTGTGATTGGTTGATCAGAGACCAGTCAGTGACCAGGCATTGCTCATATTATAAAAACATAAAATTTTATGGGTTTAAACAAATAATCATGTAATGTCCATTCCAATGGACGCAGGGTCTGAAGGGGTTAAGTCCGCAAACAAGCTGAGATGCTCAAAACTGCACGCCGCACTTCATTCACGAGAGAGGCGGGAGGAATAATGAGGTTTGACTGACAGTTTGAGGAGCCAATGGCGTCACAAGGTTTAGTGGTGGTGGCATCGCTTACTGACCCAGGATCAGTGATCCGTAGCAGTTATATTTCCGATTTGAGCTTTAAGTATAAAAGAAATATAAAACTTTTAGCTTTTGTTGACGCTTCCGCACTACTTGACCAAAAAAAAAAAAAAAAAGAGCTTAGGCTACTGAAAAGCTATTTGATTCTGAAAACAGCGATGCTACCACCACGCTACTGAGAAATGTAGTTAAACTACTGCCCAACACTGGCCATTCAAAAGCTTGGGAGTCAATAAAAAAATGATTGAAATTAATATTTAAATTTAGCAAGGATGTTTTAAATTAATCAAAAGTGATGATAAATACATTTAAAATGCAAAAGATTGATTTCTATTTCAGATAAATGTTGTTCTTCTGAACTTTCTATTCATCAAAGAAACTTCTACTCAGCTGTTTTTAACAAAATAAGACTAATAGTTGCTGAGCAGCAAATCAAAATTAGATTAGAATTAGATCATGTGACTGGAGTAATCAAAAATTCAGCTCTGAAATCCCAGGAATAATTACATTTTAAAATATATTCAAATAGAAAACATTCTAAATAGTAAAAATATTTCAAAATTGTACTGTTAATGAATGCTTGGTGAGCAAAATAGACTTCTTAAAAAAATCTTTTATCTGGTATTATAGAAACAATTTTGTAGTTGTAGTGAGAATCCACCAAAACATTTAGGTTCAAGTTTAATCACAAGCAACTAGCACAAGCAAGTTTTCTTCAATATCAGTCTGAATGTCATGTGCTTTTTCTTTATTTCACACTTTGATTGTAGAATGTAACACTTAAGACCTCAGAGTAGAAAATATTGAATCATATATTCATATCTCAGAGTGCGTGTAGCAATTAACTGGTCTGTGCGTGCTATGAGGGAAAAGTAGAAATATAACAACACATCACACCCTAGTATTTGGATCCAAGTATGAAACAGAAAAGGTAAAAAGGAGGGAAATATTTCTTCCAAGGCATAGCATATTCACTAAAGTGTCTTAAAAAAACAGAAGATTTTGAGAAGACTGACTCTATGAAGACTCAAGAAGATTATAACCTACCGTTATATGCACTGGAAACACTTGCATTTGAAACTGTACTAAAATAGATTGTGATTGCATTGAACCAAGATAAAGTTTTATGGAAGTTTTGTTCATATAGTAAATGTTATTGTATACAGAGTGAAAAACAAAAACAAGAGAGCATAAAGCTGAGAAAACAAAAGGGATAAAGGATTTTGTGGGAAAATGCATAAGCTCTAAACTATTAGCTGCTCGTTTAACTGTTTGTTTGTTGGCATGAATTTAGGATGTCATTCAGCATTCTGACAGTGGATTCATAGATGGTCCTAAGATTGAGAGAGAAAAAGAGCAAAACAACATTAACAATGATAGTACAGTTATCATTGTATATAGGACTCCGACAGCATGCTTTCACAATGAGACATCTAAATCTTTTACCTCTGTATATTGTCAGAGTTTTCTGCAGTGATGTTGTAATAGTTCTGTATTTGTCTGCGTACAGACAAAGCAATTTCCTTCAACTCCACAATAAATTCATCTGCTGTAATGAACAGAAAGGTGAAAACAAAGAAACAAATCAAACTCATTCTTACTTTTCACTTTATATCACTCAAGTTTCTTCAAGTCTAGCTCCCCTGCACTTGTTATATGCTGTAGGCCAGGGGTTTTCAAACCTGTCCTGGAGCCTCCCCTGCCCTGCACATTTTGTATGTCTCCCTTATTAGGCACACCCAATTCAGGTCTTGCAGTCTCTACTAATGAGCTGATGATTTGAATCAGGTGTATTAGATGAGAGAGACAAGCAAAATGTGCAGGGCAGGGGAGGCTCCAGGACAGGTTTGAAAACCCCTGCTGTAGGCCATGTGAAATAGTGTTGTCACGATACTGGCATTTCTAAATACAGTAAGAAATATCAATATTTGATACCATGACAAAAAATTGCCACAGCATTAAAGGCATACAGTTTAAGCTGTATCTAAGCAAGACATTTTTGTAATTTTAATATGGTGCACCTTTTTGTTGTGATAGTGTCTTAGTCGACATCATATTCACATTTTAGAAAGCCAAACAAATTGAATTTGATAATAATAATAATAATAATAATCATCTTATGTTATTCTTTATATCCAAGACACAACTGTTTTTTTTAATAATAAAAATAAATATTTCTTAATTATTATTTTAGTTTACTATAGCAATGTCTTTATTTATCAGAGTTAAACCCTCAAGCATGGCTCAATTCCATTTTAGACATTACAGAAAAAAAATACTAGCCTAATTTATTCATTGCAAACAAAATATTCATTAAGAAACATAAGACAAGTGAAGTCGGTAATAAAATAAGAAAAATAATACAATAAAAATAAACACATTTACAACAAATGGCACAATTAAATAGAATAGATCACTGAGAGACAGTAAACACAGGGATGGAAATTAACTTTTTTGTCCACCGGCCAGTGTGGCTGGTGGATTTCAAAATCTACCAGCCACTAAATGTTTTTTCTACAATGTGTAGCTGCATGTGAAAATTAATACTACAAGATCTACTATACTTGAGAGCAGTTTATTTAATCTCAAGTCTCAATAAAATACTGACATTTTCACAAAATTTTTCTATCATGACACAGAGCTATCTTCACAACTACACAACTTATAGCCCACATACTATAACAGCCTAGATATTTTATGTAGCCTAATTTGCGCGCATTGGGGGGTCGCTCTCTAAACGCAGGGTATTAAAGTTGCTTTTGAATGCGTGTGCGCGTTTTACTTTTGGTTTCGTTTTTAGCCTACTATAGCGCGAAACTCTCGGCAGCGTAGAGCGTGCATTCTAAAATACAAGAGATTACTTAAAACCATTTGGGTGGACACCAACGGGATTTTGAAAAGCGTGTCCCCTAGGGGTGGCACGGTTCACAAAACCCACGGTTCGGTTCGTATCACGGTTTTAGGTCACGGTTTTCGGTTCTGTACGGTTCTTGTTTTTATTTTTTTTATTTTAATCTTTAACACTCCAGAAGTTTGTTTTGGCAAATGAAATGTAGCTTGATTAACCACAATTTAGGATACATTATTAAAAAAAAAAAGTTTTATCATAGCCTGGGTGTCCCCATGCTGCCTTCCATGCAGCGCGATTTTATTCACGCTGGAAGGTAGCATGGAAACCATGGACCAAATTTTCACCTCAGATAGGGAACCAATCACAGAACGGGGAGGGAGCATCAAGACGATGATGCCTTCTATGCGTCGTGACTCACTGAAGCAGTTTGTTTATAACTATGGATCCAGCATGGCAGCAAGTTATCATTCAATGCAGCCGTTCACATGTCGCGCCTAAAAACGCGTGGAAAACGGTAGGCGCGTCGCTTTCTCCTTTCCAAACCGCTCTGTAGCTTGCGCATGGAAAACGTGAGCGCGTCGCAACCGCGTCGCTTCCATTATGCGCGCGCATACCGCGCGTCTACATTTGAAATAACGAACTTTAGCGTGCAAAAGACGCGACATGTGAACGGCCCCTTAGATAGTGTTCTAAGTAGTTTAGAACGCAAGTTTATTTTGAAAAAAGAGCAACTTTTGCCGTTAAACCATTGCTCTGTATACGTCATCTGGTATGATTGAAACGATTGGCTATGAGCTACGCACAGGCGCATTTGATAGACATTCGTAGCACCCAATAAACGGCTCTGGGCATTCGTAAACCACGCCTCAAATATGAGAAAATGAACATGTGGTTCCCAGACCACGAATCATGACGAAGTCATAACGTGGTCTGGCGTTAGCCAGGCTAGTTTTATCATGTAATCATGCACAAACTGAATTGGACTTGACTTTAAGCACATTGAGACCATCTCTGAGGAAAGCTAGGGGAGATTTGATACAGCAATAGAGAAGACATTGATGACATGCTTTTCATTTATTTGGCAAAATCAGGACAATGTGTATCTCCACAGGAATTTATGTGCCTTTTTAGCACATAAAGATTGAACTGAAGAATTAACTTGCATGTCTATCAACACACTGGTGTGATGTCTTCTCAGATGAACTGACAAATTAGAAGTGTTGCCCTTAGCATATTATATGCATTTTCCACAATGCTTGCACACAGTCTCAGTTCGATCTATTCTTTTATTCCCGTCTTCATCACAGGTAACATGAAATCCAAAATGTTCCCACACAACTGACCCGGCTAAGGGGCCGTTCACATGAAGCCTCTTTTGCGCACTCAAGTTTGTTATTTCAAATGTAGACGCGTGGTATGCGCGCTCGTAATGGAAGCGACGTGGTGCGACACGCTCGTTTTTTCCAGGCGCGTCCGCGCCGCATCGAGATAAAAACATCTCAACTTTTCAAAATTCCGCAAGCTCACCGCAGGCAATGTGACACGAACCAACTAATCAGCTTCATCCTTTCCTTTAATAAAATTGAAAGCACAGCCAAGTTGGATGAACAGTGTATCATAGCTGGCGCATCCTCCAACTCCGGGCAGCCTTCCTTATCTCTCCCACTTGCCATTTCTACACGTGACGTAACCTGCAGCACTCCACTTTTACTGTCTCTATGTCTACACACACCTCTTATTTCGCGCAAAAAGGACACTCACGAGGCTATATTGCGCATGCGTTGAACCGTTGAACCGTGCGACGCACACACGCACCGAACCGAGACAAGCGAACCGAACGGTTCGGTTGTTTTTCATGTACCGTGCAACCCCTAGTGTCCCCAGTGGAAATTACGCCCCTGTGTGAGTGGAACTCTGCCGCCGAGTTATCATCTGATGTGAATGAATGCCGCGTTGTACAGTATATTGAGAAAGACGCGCCATGAATTGCATCTGACAGAATGTGCGCTGTAGCACGAAATACAATATATTTCTTCAAAAGCAGATTGTAAAGATATTTTAACAGACCTCTTAACGCCTGTGATGTATCACCACATTTTTTTGAAGGTGTGCCTCCGCTAAAAGTGTCCGCCGTCTTCTTCTTCGTGTATTTTAACGGCAGTTCGCAACCAACGTTAAGGTGCATTACTGCCTCACGCCGTCCGGTTGAAGTATGTTATTTTTATTTACCCGCCACGGTGGCCGGTGGGTGAAGCGAGTTTACCCGCCACAACACAAAGTCACCCGCATTTGGCTGGTGGCGGGTGCTAATTTCCATCCCTGAGTAAACAGCGCAGAAGTGCAGAGTTCGCATGTTGTTGCACTTGATTGTTTAAACTGACAAGATGTGATCAGGCCTTAAAGGGTTAGCTCACCCAGAAATGAAAATTAGCCCATTATTTACTCACACTCAAAGCATCCTAAGTGTACATGACTTCCTTCTTTTAGATGAATGCAATCGGAGTTATATTAAAAATTGTTCTGGCTCCTTCATGCTTTATAATGCAATGGGCGGGTGTTTCTTATCAACAGTCCAAAACAAGTCCAATAAAACACATTCATCCATAAAAAAAAAGTGCCTCACACAGCTCCGATGGGTAAATAAAGGCCTCCTGTAGTAAATCGATGCGTTTTTGTATGAAAAATATCCATATTTAAAACGTAATCACTTTTCTTTAGATTACACTAACAAAATGAGGATTTGTAAAGAAAAATGTCGGAGGATTTCGATATAAGCCATTGGTTTTCCTTTGCTAAAGTCAGGAAACTTTGCTTCATTTGCTCCTGTAAATAATGTTAGTTTTCACAAGACTCACAGGCGCATGGCAGGGTATCTGCAGATATGAACAAGTGAAATTTAAGACTTTAAGACCTTTTTAATACCACCTTATATGAAATTTAAGACCTTAACCTGGAATGTAAATACACATTATATTACATGCATATATGTAATATTTAATTTGTTTAATGTAAAAAGTAAACAATTTCATGGGTGTCATAAATTATATTTATTACTACGATATACAATGAACTTTTCATATCAGCAGATTCTATTCCACACAAATAGTCCCCATAAAAGTACCACTTAGAGATATCTGGTGATGTAAACAATTTATTCTGAAGCAATATTTTCATCAGTGCTCTATCAGCTTTTACATCTTAAATCTGCATATTTGATTTACCTTTATAAAGGCCTTTTTTACTTTTGAAACGTATGCATTATCTTTGAAATCATTACAATTTATTAATAAATTCTATATGGCTGTTAGCAGTCAGATTACATAATTTACACTGCAAAATTAAAAGTGCAATAAATGATGTTATGAGATTAATGTTTAAAATACATTTATGAATGTACAAATTAGAAATGTTGGGGAGGGGATGCATACTTTTAAACATACTAAACTATTAGCAGGTGGCGGTAAGTCACTTAATGAGTGAGTTATTTGAGTTAAACTGAATAGAGCAAAACGCTGAATCATTTAGTAGTAAAATGTTGCTTGGAGAATGTGCTGTACTTCTGCTGTGATCCTTGTTAGGGGCCAAGCACCGAAGGTGCGTAGGCACCTATTGTATCCGTTCTGTTTCCTATTATTAGGGGCCAAGCACCGAAGGTGCGGAGGCACCTATTGTTTTCGTTAGAATTCTTCTTCTTCTTATTATTATTCCGCCCCAAGTCTATGGCAGCCCATAGAACCGCTTGCGGGAAAGTAGTATAATTTGGCACACTAATACAGGACAGTCTCAACTTTAACCATAGCAAGTTTGGAGTCTCTAACTCAAACTCTCTAGCGCCACCACTTGTCCAAACTTTCACTTTCTTTTTGCTGATAACTTTTGAACCGTAAGACATAAAATCAAAATTCCAATTTTCTCTTAATCTTTGGCTCATGCCGAGTCACATTTCAAAAATCGTAAGGATTAGTTTTTTTCTATAATTAATTGTTTGAAAAACCTACTTTTTAGAACTCGTCCTAGACAGTTTGTCTGATTTTCACCAAAATTGGCTCAGATCATCTTCAGACCATGCTGGCAAAAAGTTATGGAATTCAAGTTGATTGGACAAACCATTATCGAATAATATGCTAATTAATTCTACGAAAAGAGTGCAAAAATGGATGTGAGGCCATATCTCCGCATCGCTTTGGAGTATTGAGACCAAACTTGTTTTGTGTTATAACAAGCATGACCTGAGGCTACCTGCAGTGTTTCGTCACAGTGCCACCTAGTGGTCAGGAGATATGTAAAATGTTTTTTTTTTTTTGCTTATAACTTCTCAGTGGTTTGACCAAAAATATCAAAAGTGGTCTTGTTAGATTTGGAGGGGCATGCTGAGTCGAACCATATCCAATTTTCCCATGTCAGCCATTTTGGGCGTCGGCCATTTTGAATTTTGTTATAAAATGCTATATTTTACGAACGCATTAACGTATCGTTACGAAACTCGGTATGCATCTTCGTCACCATGCCCTGACAGTACTCAAAAAGTTTGGTGGCAGCGCCACCTTATGGTCAAATGTTATAACGAAATTTTGAAAAAAGCTAATAACTTTTGAGTAAATGGCTCATTGTAATCAAAGTGATCTCAAAATATTCCTTGGGTCAGGCTGAGAACATTGATACCAATTTAGCCAAAATTGGCCTAACTTCCTGTCCGCCATTTTGATTATTGTAGAAAACCTACTTTTTCGAACTCCTCCTAGACTGTTAGTCTGATTTTCCCCAAATTTGACTCAGATCATCATCAGACCATGCTGACAAAAAGTTATGGATTTCGTGTCGATATTCGAAACCGTTTTCATTTAACGCATCAACGAATTTGCTGGAAAGATGCCAAAGCGCATCTGAAGCTGTATCTCTGCAAAGCTTTGAGATATTTGCACGAAATTTGGTATGAGGCATTACACCCTCACACTGATTACACCACATCAATTTGGTAACAGCGCCACCTATGGGTCAAGAGTTAATGAACCATTCATTAACCATTAATTTTAAAATGATCAAAAATGCTAATAACTGCAGATAGCATGAGCCTATAGTAATGAAACTGGTCTCAAAATAATCCTTGGATCATGCCGACAACATAGATACCAATTATGCCACAGTTGGCCAAACTTCCTGTCCGCCATTTTGATTTATGTTGAAACCCTACTTTTTCGAACTAGTCCTTGACCGTTCGTCCGATTTTCACCAATATCGAGTCAGATCATCTTCAGGCTGTGCTGACAAAAAGCTATGGATTTCATGTTGATAGTTGAAACCGTTTTCGTACAGCGCCTCTATAGATTTTAGGCTTGATGTGAAAATGACTATGAGGTTTTATCTTTGGAAAACTTTGACATAATGACACCAAACTTTGTGTGCACGTTTGTCACCTCACACTAAACACACCACATCGATCTGATAACAGCGCCACCTGTTGGTCAAACGTAATAAGCATTAAATCATATCAGTAGGCGTTCTACATCATTTTTCTGTAATTTTGACTAAAATCATCTAAAAATTGCTTTCTTTTACTTATTGTTGCAGTTGGTCTGCTGTTCCTGGCATCCTTAGCTCCTCATTTTGCCCTTTGAATGCTTGGCCCCGTAATTGCTGCTTGCAGCTATATTTTGGAACAGTTTTCGTTGGTGAAACAGAACAAAACAGTAAATATTTTGTCTGAAATGTAAGTAACTATTCGACTAACTAGTTTATTAAACTAAAATTAATGTAACATCTGTAGTCGTAAGAATATTCAGCAAAAAGCTCCCTTGGTATATTACTGAACTATATCATGTTATAAATAAACTATACATTTTCAATTTTTACCTCAGTGTATTTCTTTAGAGTTTCTTTCTAGAGTATGTGTGCCGTTACGCTCATTTGTTTTGCAGTCTCTCATAAAGAGACCAGAAATACTAATAATCAATTGCTGTTTACGTTGAATGAATTAAAATAGGAATCTTTCTTGCGTTTCGATGCTTCGATGGTTGTTTTTGTTTCTTCAGTTTTAATCAGGCTGTTTGTCCGGTCAGGCAAGAAAAAAAAACATTTTAAAAGTATCTCGAAGGCTGGTGGTCAGCTAGCTCGGCCTTTATTTATTATTATTATTATTGAGACCATTATATACAGAAAAAAAGTTTGTTCAACCTGTATTCTGCTACTGCGATTCTGTCTGAAGACGCAGTAATGCAGTAACTTTAAGACCTATCGAAACTGAATTCAAGACTTAAGGCTTTATATTAGGAAAACATTATTTAAGACTTTTTAAGGATCCGTGGACACCCTGGTATGCGCAACACCGATGTTAGTGGTGCAACGGATCACAAAACTCACGGTTCGGATCATATCACGGATTTGGAGTCACGGATCGGATCATTTTTCGGATCAGTAAAAAACCAACAAAATAAAAAAAGTTTGTTTTTTAATAATTACTGAATGCTAACTTTAAGTACTTCTAATCCACAGCAAAAACTACTAGCTCAACTAATAAAGTCAGTAACAAAACAAGAACAGTTACACAAATGACAAGTGTAGATGAATACAACAAAGTTACTAATAAAATCAATAACACTAGTATTCAGGTGCAGAAATTTAATATTTAATTGGAAAATAACTAGTTCTTTTCACTGCAGGTATTTATAGGATGCTGTCTCTTTAAGCCCTAATTCATGTAGCTAATACTGGCACGCATCTTTCTCAGCTGTTTCGGTTCACTGAAGACACAACCGACTGTGTTTACCAGAATACCAAAACGAGTATTTAAACATAACTTTGTATGTATGTTAAGAAAAGTTTTAAAGAGGAATCAATCTGTGAATCACGCAGTCTAAATCGCGCGTCTCTCTCTGTCTCTCTCTCTCTCTGTGCGCGTGCTCGCTTCAGGTATGTGCAGCAGTAAAAAAAAAAAAGAAAGAAAAGAAAGATAGAAACAGCGCTCGTGTTCTCTTTTGCTGCAGCAGTTTAAGTAGTTTGAATGGGTAAATTAGCAAGACCAAACATTTGCAAATTATACACTTTTACTCTATGATGGTTAAACTTAACAGTTAATCCGCGAACCACATGCGTACCGAACCGTGGGGTCCGGTCCGTACGGATCACGGATCATCTGCGATCCATTGCACCCCTAATCCGATGTCCTACTTCAATCGCCCGGAACGGCTTCTGTGTACAACTGTTAGCTCAAGCTAGATTAAAGTGATTATTAGCTATTAAATATGGATATATTTTTTACAAAAACACATTGTTTTACTACAGGAGGCCTTTATTCACCCCCCGGAGCCGTGTGAGGCACTTTTTATTATGATGGATGCACTTCATTGGACCTGTTTTGGACGGATGAAGAGAAACACCCGCCCATTGCATTATAAAGCTTGAAGCCAGAACCATTTTTAATATAGCTCCGATTGCATTTGTCTGAAAGAAGGAAGTCACATACACCTAGGATGCCTTGAGGGTGAGTAAATAATGGGCTTATTTTCATTTTTGGGTGAACTAACCCTTTAACAGTAGCAAAAAATTAGAAACTAAAACTTACATTGTTTCATGATGGTCAGAATGTGTGTAACTGCAGCCCACTGTGTGATACTATCGATGGCCTCGGACTCTATGGAGGAGCTCATTTCAGATAGAAAAAACCTGGAACATACCAGAAAATGATTTAGAAATGTTCAATTTAAGTATAAATGCAGACTTTTAGTTCTAGTTGGTGTTTAACGTTACCTTGTAACAGCAGGAGATCTGAGCGTCACTTTGAGTATGGTGTCTGAGAGAGGTGGAAGGTCATTAACCGTCTCTGGAGTCAACACCTCTTCCACATGAGAGATCTGCATGAAGAAACATCAAATTGTTGCTTTCTACATTTATTCTTCCAAGCCTGAGTGTCTCGAGTTGTTTCATTTATCTATTAACTTATTTTTATACATGGCTATAGTCAGCTTTCCAACACTGCTTATGATTTTATTTTGTCTAAAGAACAAAACACTTTTTATATTGCTCATTTACAATGACATCTGAGTAAAAAGAAATGCTTTGAGCTCAACAAATCTTTCAATTAAAAATACAAGGGAGAAATGCCACACAAACATCAAACAGCACAGAAAACGAAGCAATTAGCAGATTTACCTTCTGCAAGGTGCGGCTGATATCAATAATAACTGCGGCACAGAGTGATGAGAAGACTCCTGTGATGAACTCTGACCTCTCAGTTGTAAACTTAGTCACCAGTAAGAACTCATAGAGAGCTTCTTCAGAAGAGAAACACAGCTAAAGATACATAAAGAAAGGCTTTTTAAAATAAAGTGTCAGAAAGAAATGCCGTAAAGTAGAAATGTCAGTTAAGTTTTAACAAGACGTTTGTCAAACGCATTCAGAAACATCTGGAAATGAAAATTATATTTGAGGAAGGACCAAACGTCTCTTTCGAAGGCCTCACCTCCTGACCCTCTTCCTTGTCTTTACGCAGTCGATGCGCTATGATCTCCACAACTTTCTGGAAGATGTTGGTCAAAATGCGGATAGTGAGGGACTGTTGTTCTTCCTGTGCTTCAGTCATATGGGAAAGGCAGCCCTGTGCCACCTCAGTAAGCAGAGCGAGCACATGAGGGATGCACATGTATCCTTTCTCTAAATGAACACACATACACAACAATTGTGATAAAGGCATTATGCTATACAGTGCTGCAGCTGTGACGTCAAAACCTGGAAGACTAATTTGCCATGGGCTCCTTAGAGACTTTCCTATGGGTTTATATAATGGTGTTTTTCAATTTATGAATAAAACAAGGTCTGTGGTAAATACACTAGCAGTCAAATGTTTTTGAACAGTAAGATTTTTAATGCTTTTTTTAAAATAGGTCTCTTCCACTTACCAAGCATGCATTTATTTGATCCAAAATACAGCAAAAGCAGTAATATTACAGAAACATTTCTACTATTTAAAATAACTGCTTTCTATTTGAATGTATTTTAAAGTTTAATTTTTTTTAGCATCATTATTCCAGTCTTCAGTGTCACGTGATCATTCAGAAATCATTCTAATATGCTGATTTGCTGTTTGAGAAACATTTATTTTTATTTTTATTATCAATATTTAAAACAGTAGAGTACATTTTTTCAGGATTTTTTGATGAATAGAAAGATCCAAAGATCAGCATTTATCTGAATTAAAAAGCTTTTTGTAACATTATACACTATACCATTCAAAAGCTTAAAGTCAGTATATATATATTTTGGGGGGAGAAATTATAGAAATTAATACTTTTATCTAGCCAGGATGCTTTAACCCCTTAGTGTTCCAACAGGACGTTTTGCATTAAGTTAAGTTTTGACAGGTTAAATTGATCAAAAGTGATGATAAAGACATTTACAATGTTACAAAAGATTTCTATTTCAGATAAATGCTGTTCTTCTGAACTTTCTATTCATCAAAGAAACCTGAAAACAATTCTACTCAGCTGTTTTCAACATAATGTTTTTTGAGCAGCAAATCAGCTTTGAAATCACCGGAATAAATTACATTTTAATACATATTCAAATAGAAAACAGTTATTATAATAGTAAAAATATTTCTATTTTTTTGCTGTACTTTGGATCCAATAAATGCAGGCTTGGTGAGCAGAAGAGACTTCTTTAAAAATCTTTTGACTGGTACTGTATAAACCGACAATACTTAGTAAGTTTTACTCAGCAAATGTGTAAATTTTAAAGCCGGTAAGTTCATAAAAAAAAAAAAAGTTTAAATAATAAATAAGTAACTACATAAGAACATTTCCAGTGTGAGTGTCCAAAAATTACTAATATATTGAAAAACCTATAAGAAAAAACTCATGATGAATGAGTCTTCTGGGTTTTGGCATCACAGCTATAGAACTCTATTGTAAACTTTAGCAAGAAGGTGGTCAAACATATTATTGTATCTTGACTAAACACATAAATCTGTCAGTTTTATTCTCCAAAATATATAATAAAATCACAGGGCCCTAGATCACCATAAATACTTAATATTCACCGTTCTGCAGTACAGAGGCAGCATGCTGCAGTAAGTGGTCTCTGAAATCACCATCTCCTACAGAAACCCGCAGCACATTCTTGCAGACTGTTAAACAACCCTGATAACGATACAGAAAGGGAAATTAATTATATACATATAACACAAAATCATGTGTGTCTGCATAATTCCTTGTGAAATTGTGAAGCAATTGATTAGTTTTAGGATCAAGCCTTGTGTTGTCTATCATTTTCAACAAGGAAAACACTATTTTTAATTGTAATGTAGCATAGGGCTGGGCGGTATGACCAAAATTTTATTTCACGGTATGAGAAATTTTATTTCACGGTAATGATATTTTTCACGATATAGTTTTTTATATAGGTAGTTATTCCAGAAAATGTACAAAAGGGCTTTATATAATAAATAAGCTTGAAAAGAAAAGGACTTGATCTTATTTGATTATTTTGTATTTTGTATTTAACCTTATATAGTGGTTAACCAAAATATGACTTTATATGAACAACAGTATGTCACATTTCACAGCTTGATGTGGACAGAACTTATTATTGTAAACTTTTCTTAATGACGAGTTCCTCCTCCTGCTCAGGATTTTCTTTTGAGCCCTCCTCGTCTGTTCGTTTCTCCTTTTCCATGTTTTTACAACCTGCCAGCGTATCCTTCAGTCTTGCATTCAACGGTTTGACCAGTCTCAGCCTCACGCGTGCTGCACGTGAGTTGGCCACGCCCACTTATTTACATTTTGCGGTATACACGGAATAAAAAAATTCTTTTACGGTACACATTTCATTCCGCTGTAACGATATATACCGTCATACCACCCAGCCCTAATGTAGCATATAAAGCTTTAAAATTTTTTACATGTACACTAAAAGTTTGTTGTAAGATTTTTTATGTTGTTGAAGTCGCTAATGCACACTAAGGCTACATTTATTTGATCAAAAGCACAATAATATTGTGAAATATTATGATAATTAAATTGACAAATTCCCAACAGAAAAAAAAAAAAAAACTTTCACACTGCCACTCACTTCTATTATCTTGCTGCTTAAGGACAACTGTTGTTCACTGCTGGAGCTGGCCAGGAAAGGAAGGACTTTTTTCTCTACCCAGGACACCGAATGCTCCAGGGATTTGAGAAACTCCCGCTCCTCTGAGTACTGCAAAAATCAAAAAGAGGTGCTGATTATGAATTTTATTTGTTCGATCTGACAGTTGAGCTGCAGTTAACAAAATTCAAGTATGTCCAATTTACATTTATATTACCATTTGCACAATTCAGCATAGGACAGACAAAAAAACATCAATACTTGAAGATTCGGAGACCTACTTTAACTGCTGAAATGAATTGTGTCATGTCACCTCAGTGCTTGAAAATGTATAGCTAAAGTACTGACAGGCAACTTATTTTCTTTAAACCTCTCTTCACATCGCTTGTGTGAGTGTGTATAGCAAATGTTGGCTTTGTTTGGAGTGTGAAGGACTCGAAGAGTGAATGCAGAGGGGTTACTTCAGTACACTCACTTTGTGTTGAAGATGGATACTGAGTCTGCCATGGAAGATAAAAGCTCTCAGCGCTGTTTCAATGACTGCCACATTGACCTCTGCCCCACTCAGAGAGGAGAACAACAGCGACTGCACACATAGAAAAAAGATAAATGAGAATAGTTCCAAAATGATGGTACATTCTAGAATCAGTTCAGAACTAAACACTAAGCAGAACTCAAAAGAAGTTCACTTCAAGAAAGAAGTTCACCCCCATGTCTTGTGATGTTCATGTCTTTCTTTCTTTAGTCACAAAGAAATTAATGTTTTTGAGGAAAACATTCCAGAATTTTTCTTCATATAATGGACTTCAGTGGGAGCCAACGGGTTAAAGGTCCAAACTGCAGGTTCAATGCAGCTCCAAACAATGATTTGGAGCTGCAAGAAAAATACAAATTTCTATACTTTTTAACCACAAATGCTCGTCTTACACTAGCTCGACCTCATGCATTACGTAATCAAGCATGCGTGACGTAGGCGAAAGTACCCACCCAGTGTTTACAAAGCCAACGTGCAAAGAAAGTCAAATGCCCTTTACAAAAAAAAGGTAAAACAACTATGTTGGACGATTTTGAAGTTGGAGGGGAAAATTAAATGTAGTTTTTCATTAACCTTACCTTTTTGAACCAAAGTACACAGACGAAGAACTAACCGTGCATGACGCAGATCTAGTGCAAGACTAGCATTTGTGGTTTAAAAAGTATATTTTTTTTTATTTCTTTAAGAACATGCCCGATCGTTTCACTAGATAAGACCCTTATTCCTTGGCTGGGATTGTGTAGAGCCCTTTGAAGCATTGACGCACCCATTTGCATTGAAACTGCAATTTGGACCTGCAATATGGAGAAAAATCCTGGAATGTTTTCCTCAAAAACCTTAATTTCTTTATGACTGAAGAAAGAAAGACAGACATGAACAGCTTGGATGACATGGGGGTGAGTAATTATCACGAATTTTCATTCTGAAGAGAACTTCTCCTTTAAAACTTTTTAACCAGAAAACATAACCACTGAAGACTTTAGTAAATACAACTTTGTTTGAACAAAACAATTCTATAAGCTCATCACAGAGCTGTGACTAACATAATAAGGGCAAAAACATCGTGTCTTCAGCTGAACAATTCGGTGCAGCAGTATCTTCAATGTAAGACTGGTGAAAACCTGCGGTTACCATATTGACTTTGTAACTAATGACAGTAATATCACAAAAATAGCACATTTGCACAAATTCTCTGTAATGATAATCATCAAACTTCAAACCTTCCATTTGTTGAGGGCCTTATGGAGCGGTCTGATCTGATCCAGTGGCAGCGTGAACAGACAGTCTCGTGTTTTAGGGTGCAGGAGCAGATAATCCAGATAGTCTAGGCCCAGATCTGGCTTCGACTCCTCCAGCCCATCAAAATGCACTTTTCCAGATGTATCTTCATCACCTTGCTGACAAGAGAGTCATAATAGAGGATATGAAAACACCATAAACATCTAATGACCCCCCAGTCAGACACTTTACATGACATTTACCGCTCTTACAGGTGTAGCTTCCACAAGCCAGTTCTCTATCAGCTCCACAATATGGCTGATCTGCCCCCAGCTACAGAGACACTCCACCGACTGACTGTATGCCGTCACAGCGGTGCCTGCTTTCAAACTCCTCAAGTGAGACATCACTTTACTCCTGCAGAGAGGAACACACAGTCATGCAGTACACCCAGACTGCCCTACAGACCGCTCTAAAGCCTTGAAAACACACTCAATCCCACCAGCATTAAAGAACGCCTTTGGGATCAAATAGGAATCAGAATTGGCATTTCACTTTTGAGCCAACCTGCTGTTCTGGGGAGATGGCTGAGACACCATGCGGACTGTGTTAGACGCTCAACAGGAAAGAAGATTTTGAAATGCTCTTTTCTTCATTGTACTGTACAGCTCCCCGAAAAATAACAATTCAGATTCATCTCATGTCAAGGAAGTGTTTTCATTTTTAGCAGCACTATTGCTTTAAAATGGGGCATTTAACAATGGGAGCTGCATTGAGGGGTAGTTGAGGGGGAGTCCTACTAACCTCAGAGCTGGAACAGAAGAGGCAGGAAGTAGAGAGGCTAGAAGAATGAGAGGGGCTTTACACCGATCCTCCTGCACACACACACATATGCACAAAACTGCGTCACGTTGCAACCATATTGCATCAGCTTTAAGGATGTGTGATTACAGTGCTCCGCTTTGCTCTTTAAATCGTCCTTTAGTTCCCTGTGTGAATTTGCTTCTTACCTGGAAGATTTTAAGATACTGGGGCAGAACAGTTGCAAACTTTGACGTGGTGTACTTGAAGGCCTCTTGGTTAGCCATGAGAGATTTCTGAACACTTTTCCACAGAATTACTAGGATCTCCAGCAGGCTGGCCATGGAGGCGGTGTCCTGCACCGAGAGAACATCCTCCAACATCTAGTGACAACGACAAACATGAACATCATTAATTATTTATTAATTGTTGTCTTTCCTTTTTTAACATGCCAGCTTCTATGGCTATGTTCATGGCAAGAGCCAGATTTAGTTACACAAAATTAAAAATAAGTAAAGTATGGTTTAAGATAAATTTTTGGTCTAGAAAAACTTGAAAAATTTGGATTTACATTTTTATAGCTGTTTGAAGTTCCCAATCATTTCTCGACACTTAAAATTTTTATTTTTATTTTTTTCAAAGAATGTCATTTTTTATTAAGCAAGGATGCCATAAATTGATCAAAAGCAACAGTAAAGACTTTTACATCGTTACAAAAGATTTCTATTTCAAAATAATGCTGTTCTTTTAATCTTTATTTTTGTCAAAGAAACCTAAAAAAATGTATATGAAAAACTAAGCAGCACAATGGTTTACAACTTCAATAAGAAGAAATGCACCAAACCAACATATCAGAATAATAATGTGACATTGCAGACTGGAGTAATGGCTGCTGAAAATAGTTTTTACTGTATTTTTGATTAGATAAATGCAGCCTTGGTTAGCAAAAAAAAAAAAAAAAAAAAAACAACTCAGAAAAGAAATCTTACTGACCCCAAACTTTTAAACAGTAGTGTACATTAAGTCTCACCGTGCTGTTTTCTTTATTGCTAGTTGCAAATTCTTCATCTCCTGCATTTTGAATGCACACATTCAGGCACTTTCGGATCACCAGCATCAGCTTGACTACAAAGAGAAGGCACTGTGAGTTTACGTTGACATTTCTGAGAAAGACACATACTGTACTTCCAAATGTCAAAACTAAACCCTGGCAACTCAACACATGATATAAAACAGAATTCATATTTAAGAAAGCTTACTGGGGTATCCAAAGCAATCTAACCTATATTAGCAGGAGCCGTGTACAGATAAGCGTGTTGGTAAAACTTGCGAGCCGCTCCGGGGTTAGTCTGAATCAGGGTGACGCATCGCTCGCACCAGACGGTCTCAGATTGGTTGACTGGAAAGAATGAGTTGAACAGGAGACTGACAATTCGCTTGGAAACAGGAGGAGAGTCCATTTCCAATCGAGCCAGCAGGTGCTCCAGAGAACAAACTTTCCAAAACTGCAGCATGACGAAGTGGAAAAAAATAGGCAAAAATGAGTACACTAATATTTTGTATTAACATTTTTTAATTTTTGTGTTAACATTTTAAATCAAAGGACAGCAAATTTGGTGAAAGAACAACACTACTGATCAAAAGTTTTTAAATTTTTTTTAAAATTCTCTTCTGCTCACCAAGCCTGCATTTATTTGATCCAAAAATACAGCAAAAGCAGTTAACATTGTGAAATTTTTTACTATGTAAAATAACTGCTTTCTATCTGAAAATATTTTAAATTGTAATTTATTTCTGTGATCAAAGCTACAATTTCAGTATCATTACTCCAGACTTGAGTGTCTCATGATCCTACAGAAATAATTCTAATATGCTGATTTGCTGTTTAAGAAACATTATTATTATTATCATCAATATTTTATTTAAAACAGTTGAGTACATTTTTTCAGGATTCTCCAAATAGAAAGTGATGAATAAAAGTCATTTGTCATTTTACAGAAGTTTTCTATTTAAAATAAATGCTGTTCTTCTGAACTTCCTATTCATCAAAGAAACTTGAAAAAAAATCTGCTCAGCTGTTTTTAACATAATAATTATAATATCAATATAAATAAATGATAAATATTTTTTGAGCAGCAAATCAGAATGTTAGAATGATTTCTGAAGGATCATGTGACACTGAAGACTCAAGTAATGATGCTAAAAATTTGAAATCACAGGAATAAATTACAGTTTAAAAAATATATATATATAAAACAAAACAGTTATTTTAAAAAGTAAAAAAATTAAAACACTTTACTGTTTTTGCTGTACTTTGAATCAAATAAATGCAGGCTTGGTGAGCAGAAGAGACTTCTTAAAAAAACTATAAAAATCTTACTGTTAAAAAACTTTTGACTGGTAGTGTAATAAATTGTCAATTAATGTCAATACAGCTTGGAAGCCATCTTCATAATCTCATAATTTTCTTACCTTGGCTGCCCGGACAGCCTTGATCTTGAGGAGCATGCCCACAAAGGCAACACGCACTTTTTCAGAGCTGTCATGGAGGCTACTCTTTAGAGCAGGCAACAGTTTTTCCATGAGTGGATGACTTAAACTGTTATCCAGTATTATAGACATGCACTGCAAAACAAACAAACAAACAAACAAGCTTTAACAAGGCTTAGTCATGCACAAAAAAATGAAGAAAAAGCACAAAAGTTCAAATCAAGCTAAATTCTGAACTTTTAATTAATGATCGGGTACATTCCATTTTTTCCAAAAATCCTTTTATAGCTCTTAAATGACTAAATCACGCTGAAATCACTTAGCAGAAGACAGTGTCCTTTTCTCAAGCAGTAAATGGCTTTAAATTGCATTTCACTACAAAACTGGAAATATGTTAAGCAATTGCTTCCCATCTCTCTCTGGTCACTTGCACTTTTCTCAAGTGACTGATAGACTGTCAGGGTTTTACCATGAAGACGGAGCAGCGGACATCTGGAGAGCTTGTGTCATTAGCCAGCTGCAGGATGAGCTTCTCCAGTAGGTCGGTGATGACCGTGGAAGGGATGACCTCCCAGCAACGAGCCAGGACAGAACATACACCCAGCACTGCAGAAGAGCGCACGAGGGGCTGCGGGTCATCAAGAAGAGCCTATAGAGACACAAAGTTTCCCAGTCGTAAAAATCTCAATAATTTTCTCCATAGGGGAACTGATTTTTAATGATAACTTATAAAGTAATGAAAACAGACCTATTGTGAGCTACGAGGTTGTTAATCAATGGTAAATGTTTTTGCTAAAGCCATCAGCCTGCATTTTTCAATATTCATGTCTAACAGCAGAATTGCTGGTGAAAAACTACACTACCCATGATTCCTCAATATTTTTTTCTTTAATTTAAAGTTTGTAATATTGTGATTCATCTCATAGCTGGTTGTTTGGTTCAAGGCTTGTAATTCTTTGCACACACAGAATGCCTATTACCAAAATTCTTATGATTTATTCATTGTGTGAATATTACAAAATATCAATAATGCAATATGGAATCAGCTGTTGACATACAAACAGTGAATCAAGTTGTTTCTGAACTGCTTGGTCCACCATCTCACTGCTCATGCTGGGGTCATGGATGGGAAAAGCCTCAGTGAAGAGCAGTGTGGCATTGGCACGAACCTCAGCATTGGTAGCCTGTTAAAAATGATTAAAAACATGTCTAAATGAACAAGGTGAAATACTGAAGCTTTAACTTCAACAGGCTTGTACAACAGTTTTAAAGTATAAGCACAATAAAACAACACACTTTGAGCTGATTTATGATCTACCTTTAATGCTTTCCACAGAATTGGCTTGTAGAGTCTGTGCAGCATCTCATCGACACCCTCACGAAACTTTTGCTTGTGGAAATAAGTAAGGATCTATATGCAGAGACAGGGACTATTTTTTACTTGCAGTTAAGAATTAAGTTTCAAAATTCATATCACAAATTTATCCGTTCCATTTGTAAAAATCTTCAGTGTACGTAGTAAACAATTTTCCTGATTATTTATCTTATATGTTATTAATATTACATACTATTAGGGATATAACAATATCAGAATCTCACGATATCTTGATATGAAGTCCACGATACAATATTTACTGCGATATAAAAAAAAAAAGTCTGTCAATTTTAGAAGTACAATTATTCTATCTAATGCACTAAAGCACTATGAGGGTTCAAAATTACCAGCACCAATCCATGTGCTTAACTAAGAAAACTTAAGTCAGAAAAAAGTGACTTGACTTGTATCCAAACTTTAAAGGGAACTCAACCCTCTTTTTATTTGTGTTATACTGTCTCAGTCTAAATTACCTTTACAATGGTGTTTTACAAAGCCAAACAAGTTTGAACATAGCAATAATATAAAATTGTTGTTATTATTATAACATTATTATTATTATTCCTATAACAGTAAAAGCCATATTGTAAAACACTAAAATAAATGAAAATGAATATTTCAAAGGTATATTATTTTTGCTGTACACTACAGTAGGAAAAATACAATACTTCTTTCCTAATTTCTACACTTGAAAGAGATATTTTGAATTTGGACTGCCGTAATGTTACCCATTTAAACCGCTAGCTGTCAGCAATTCATACTGAATTTTTAAGCTTTCATTTTGACGGAAATGGCAGTAGAGCTTTTGTTTTGACGGAAAACCCCAGCTTCAGTAAAAACAGAACTACAAAAATGCGTTTCATTACAAATCTAGTGAAATGCTGTAATCATCTACTGTGAAAATAAAGCATAACTGGTGGCTGTTGCATTCCCAAACGTGTGCTAAACTCACAGCACATGCAAAAAACGATTTCCCTGCATTCACTGTCAACTAAGCCATTCTGAGGCACAGAAAACATTGGATCACAAGCTGATCGCCTGAACAAAGTGTGTGCTTCGCTTTGAAATGAAAGCGAAAAACAGACTTGATGAGGGGATTAATCCATATTGTGCTTTCGGTTTTGTTTCATGAAGGGATTAAGCCATATTGTGCTTTCGGTTTTAGTTTGTTTGAAAGATACTGTGCCAAAGCATAATGCCCCAAAACACAACTTTAAAGACCTTAGAATAAGAAGTTTCATTATATTTTAAAAACTACACTATTTACCCAGTAGACTTATCATTTCATATTGTTATGTGACCACAATAACATCAAGAAATGTATGCTATTGCAATATCACGATATTGATAATACTGTTACATCCCCACAGACTATTACTGCTTTTATTATACATTTCAAGTAAATACAGCCTTGGTGAGCATAAGAGACTTCTTTTTAAAAACACTAAAACATTATTGGCCCTAACCTTTTGAACGGTAGTGTAAGTTAACAAGTTCATATTTAATTATCCACTTCATTGCAATAAAGATGAAAAACAGTCTCTGACCTGTCTGACTTTGCTGTGTACTGGTGAGTTTCTGTGCAGCAACAGACCATGCTGCATTAAGTCCTGGATGCAGATGGACTCAATCTCCTCCAGAAAAGAACCTGATGCCTTCCTCCATGCTCTGAAGTAAATCTCAGCCACATGAACAGACAGAGCTCTGTAGGTACAAAATAGCAGATCAAACGAAGTAAACGCACATTAGATTACTACAGAACTGTCTTGCTTGGCTTGTTTTAATAAGTACAAGTTTTGTGTGGAGAATATGACATTGAGTGATCACCTGATAACTATGCTACTCAAATAGCATCAAGCAGGTTTTCCTTCAAATATGTGAAGTACTATTTAAATTCATATTTTTTTAAAAGTTCACTGAGTAATTTACCTGCTAAAAAGCATTTAAAAAGATACATCCCAAATGACTTTCAGTCAATTCCAGTCAGTTTTCTTGACTCTCATCTTGGTAACTATTTTCTTAGTAGGCATTAGGCATTTGATGCACATGCGCAATTTCGCATTACAAAATAAATTCTATTGTTGTAGCAGCTATACTTAGCATTTATATATTGAGCGTAGCAGCTTTTCAGTTTCATATTACTGTTTTTAAAAAATGTTTTTGTCTGTCTCTCCCTCATATGGTCTCTTAGAAAAAACAAAGTTACTGAGTGCACCTTTAAGCATTATAAAACAATAGGTCATGAGTGTTTGAAATACTTTGGGAAAAACTGCAGCTGATTCTTAATGGTTTCATGAATCATCCGAATGAAGTTGTCGTTCCAAGAAAAAAGGAAGGCAAGGAACCGTTTCCCCTGAAAAATGAGCAATAAACAGAGTTATATAAAAATGATCTACAGTAGAAGATAATGTCTCAAACGTATGAGCCCACAAATACACAAACCTCTTCTTGTTTAATATGAGAGGGCCTGAAGAAACACTGGAGGAGAGGATCAATGACCTGCTGCCCTCTCTCTGATGCAAAGTCCACACTGAGAAGCACCTCTCGTAGAGTACAGAGCCTTCTGAGCTCACTGACCTGGGAACATATCCAAAAGCATTGATACTTTTCATCCACAATTTAGAATATTAAACGATCTGCCAGTTTATAATTTATAATGATATAAAGTGGTTCTATTACCGGTTTCTCAAGGGTAACAGTGTTCTCCAAACAGACAAGGAAAGCAGTCCAACCGAGCTCCTCCTTCCCTTTTAGATCCCGTTTCCACCAGCATTCAAAGAGCCAATGAATAGCCTGCTGGAGGGGTGTGTGTGACAGTGGCAAAGCACTCTCTATACCTGGAGTAAAAGACACCAATAGAGGAAATACATTCTGTATAACCCCATTTAAGTTTTTATATCAATTATGAACCTTTCTGTGTACAATGTCATGTGAAATGACAATGATCAAATACGATAAATAAGATATTTATATTTATTTATATTTAACTTAGACCATTTCTTAAAAAATACATTTTTACTTTATTCATTATATTGATGAAAAGTGACAGTAAAGCCATTCATTTTTCTATTTTAAATAAATGCTGTATTTTGCCTTTCCATTCATCAAAGAATCCTGAAGAAATGTTTCACATTTCCACAAAAACAGCTTGACAAGCTTGATAAGAATAATTATAAATGTTTCTTGGGCAGCAAATTAGCATATTAGAATGATTTCTTAAGGAGTAATGACTGCTTAAAATTAGTTTTGCTATTACAGAAACAAAAGACCTTTTTAAAATATATGAAAATAGAAAACGTTATTTTAAATTGTAATGCTTTTTCACAAGAAAGCATTTTTACTGTATTTTTGATTTAAAAAAAGTAGCCTTGGTAAGCATAAGAGACTTTTTTTTTTTTCAAAAACATTTAATCTTAACTATTTAATGGTCGTATAAGTGGACATTTAATATACACTACCAGTCAAGTTTTTGAACAGTAAGATTCTTTTAAAATAATTCTCTTCTGCTCACCAAGCCTGTGTTTATTTGATCCAAAATACAGCAAAAGCAGTAATATTGTAAAATATTTTTACTGTTTAAAATAACTGCTTTCTATTTGAATATATTTTAAAATGTAATTTATTCCTCTGATCAAAGCTAAATTTTCAGCATCATTACTCCAGTCTTCTGTGTCACATGATCCTTCAGAAATCATTCTAAAATGCTGATTTGCTGTTCAAGAAACATTATTATTATTATTATTATTAACATTTAAAAGTTGAGTACATTTTTTTCAGGATTCCTTGATGAATAGAAAGATCCAAATATCAGCATTTATCTAAAAATAAAAAGCTTTTGTAACATTATACACCCCACTCAATTATTAGAGGGATTATAGAAATAACAATGAAGACATTTAGATTGTTACAAAATATTTCTATTTCAGATAAATGCTGTTCTTATGATCTTTCTATTCATCAAAGAAACTGGAAAAATTTCTACTCAGCTGTTTTCAACATAATAATAATAAATGTTTTTTGAGCAGCAAATCAGAATATTATAATGATTTAATAATAAATGTAAATGTAGGCTTAGTGAGCAGAAGAGACTTCTCTAAAGAACATCAAAAATCTTTTCAAAAACTTTTGACTGGTATTGTAGTGTACATTTATAAATACAGTTGATCAGTTAAACTTATAAATATTTGAAAAAATATAAATGTCTGATGAAATATTAAGTCACGCATTCCGCTGTAAGCTCTATATCATAGAAAAAGGTTTCAAAGTCAATACTTTGACAACATTTTCTTGATACTTCAAGAGTTACATTACAAGTACTTACAGTTTAGCATCTGGGCACATTCGAGAAGAGAAGTATAGGTGTCATTTTCCTGCAAAATGTCTACAGAGACTGTAGAAACAATTGTAACGCCCTCTATCACTGCCATTGTCTGCATCTGAAAGGAAACAAGAAAGAAAACCCCCCTGTAATTTTGGTACATTCCAAAAAAGCTTTTGGTTTTCCGTCTCTTTCGAAACATCAGCAGTCTTACCTGTTCCTCAGAAATCTCCACCTCCATGTCCCCCGCGTCCTCCTCGGCTCCAGTGATCCAGCGCTCTGGAGGGTGAGCAGCAAGACTATGCTGCAGCAACTTCAGCTGTCTCTCCCACAGCTCCTGCCTCTGACTCCTCTGCAGCTCTGGCAAAACCTCTGCCAGGTCAAAGGGATCCACTCCATCCTTCTGTAACCAAACACCAGTAACATAAACAGTAGTTATAGCTCTTTCTGAATCCTTGATTTCACTGGTAGTTCCGAAAACTGACTTGCATAGACTTTTGCCTCTTTATTTCAAATGTACACTTGTTATATCTAAGAAATAACAGCATCCTATAGTAAAAATGTAAGGTCTTGTTTGTCTTTTGTTCTCTTTAGTTGATTAAACAGTTAAAAATGTATCCAATGTAATTTACATGAAGTACATTACATTATGTACTTGTGCTTTAGTATTAGCCACCACTTTAAAATAAGCGTACTTTTTTAAAGCACGTCAAAACATTAGTGTACTTAAGCGTTTTAAGAAACAATCATGAAAGTATACTGTAACTCGCATACTTTACAATGTATTACATTTGTAAACGTGACTCACATGCAATCTGATGAAGTTCAGAAAATCTTGGACGTGCTCATGATGGACAGATTCCAGAAACTGCTTTCGTTTCGACATTTCGCTTAGAGTCCTACCAGACAGACGAGAAATGAAGGTAAGGTTATGTACGCAACAACAGCGCAAGTATTAATATAGTTTCAACACGAAAAGCATTATTTTCTAAACTACACCAGCACACTGTAAATATATATTTTCCGTCAGCGCAAACCTGTCAGTTTGTTTACATACAGCAGAACTAGTCGCACCCTTCGTTTCAATATTTCCCCGCTCAAAATTGAAGCAGCGTCATGACGTCAGGCGTAATGTTTCGTCCTCGACGCGCTGATGTGGCAGCGCCACCTGCTGTAGGGAAGATGGACGACCCTCGAGTTTAAATGTAATGGATTTAATCGTTATCGCTATTAAAAAAGCGTATCTAACTCATGTATAACGTTAGTTATATAATCCTTAACACGCTTTAAATGCTAGTTACTGTTACAGAACATCAGCTAGTTCATTTAAGTTACTACTCTAAAATCTACAACTAACAGATAATGTCCAGCAGATAGCGCCAAAGCACGTTGTATGTTAAGTCAGCCAAATCATAAGCAAGGCACTGAGGTAAAGAATTGACTCTTAAGATATTAATGACAGATGTGATACAAAAAATCGTAATTACATGCTTGCTATCTTCCTGTTATAGAAAAATATTATTAAAAAAAAAAACGAAACTTTTTTTCCCTCTCTATTTTTGAAATACCAAGCCGAGGAAACTTTGTGACCTTTGACTACACAACCAGTCATAAGTAGCACGAATATATCCAAGTATTTGTAGCAATAGCCAAATGGGTCAAAATTATCAATTTTTCTTTTAGGCCAAAAATCATTAGGATATTAGGTTAAGATCATGTTCCATGATGATAATTGGTCAATTTTCTACCGTATTTATTTCAAAACTTCTTTGATTAGTAATATGCATTGCTAAGAACTTAATTTGGACAACTTTAAAGGGGATTTTCCCAATATTTTTTTAGATTATTTTGCACCCTCAGATTCCACATTTTGTCTTATCCCAACAAACCATACATCAGTGGAAAGCTTATTTATCCGGCGTTCAGATGATAGAAATCTCAATTTATAAATGTTTGTGGTTCAGGGTCACATATTGCTTTTTATCAGTATCATGTTCAACAACTGCTGGAACTAAAAACGCCTAAATATTTAGCATTATATTTTATTAGTTTGTTTCAACACTTTCCATACAACCTTGTTAAAATACATAATCAAAAACAAAAGTATGAATAGACGCAATATTAAAATAACTTAAAACAATTCAGATAATAAAATGCATTCAGGCCCTTTAAGTTACAAGTTCAGTGTGATTCAAGTTGAATTTCATATTTTAATGGTATCATGCATAATGCATAGAGAAGAATAAGGCTGGGAATCATATCAACAGCCATTTCACAGTCTTTAAACAATCCATTAGCAAAACACTTTGTAACCAAGCTAGTATTATCTTACAAACATCACTTACTAAACACACATTTTGCTTTTCCTCATAAAACTAGCAAACAAAATGGATATCAAATATTTCTGTACAGGCTTTTCATTTTGTGTTGTGCAACAGGATACAGTAAAATACTTTAAAACAAATTATCAATGGATTATTTATGAAGAGCTGGACATAACTGTATGTAATAGAAAAAAGCAGCATAAAATCTAAGAAAACAGAAATGCTCATACATAAATGTATACATACATACATACATACAAACATAAGTACACATGTACCCTTTTTTGTGTCTAACATACGGCCTCAAACAAACAATAATGCTACAATGTAACATGTCTGACTTTTTTTCTGATGTGATTTTGATTGCTTACAAAACCCAGAAATCAAAACGTTTCAAATTATTATCAAAATAACTTAAAAACAATAAATAAAGGCACATTTATTGATAAATCTAATGATCGAAATGATCTTTTTGATACTGTTGTTTCTTAACTGGTAAAAAAAGTGAAATTCTATGTCCAAATACAAATAAGATGAATAAAAGGATAGAACAAAAATAAGCAGACAAAACAAAATGACAATCACAATAATCCCTAGAGAAAGTGAGCGTAAGCAGGACATTGATGCTTAAGATGGCAATTTTAGCTTTGGTGAGAATAAGAGAGACACTTTGTAGGCCAGTGTAAATCCCAGTAGAAGTAGCCTGGTTTAGTTAGTCCAGCGCTGCTCTTCTGCTACTGAAGCTTCTGCCTTATCCTGTGCGTGCCTTGACATGTCCCAGTTATCTGCTGTTCCATTCGCTTCTGCTTTCTAGCATGGACCACTACGTCTGCCTTATCTTCTTCGATCCATCCTCAGTCAGATGATACCTGAGAGATAACGGAAGCTTATGAAATCCAGAAAAAGTAAATGTACATTTACAAGAGTGACTGTATGAATGAATGAAAATAACACACCATTGAGTCCATCCTTTAGAAATGTCTTCACTTGCCAAGTCCACAAGTGCCTGTGACAAAGACATCTGTGAGCCTCCATATAAATCAACAGAATAAGAAGGAATAGTAAATGTATAAATTTTTTTTACCTTGCCCAGTAGTACTTTGTGTTTAGACAACAGTCCTCCTCCATTCTTGACAGCCACATCCAAAGTTCTCCTGTGCAGTTCCACTATAGACACGCTGAACTCAAAGCTGACAAAAACAAAACAACACGACAAGATATTGTTATTACTGTTACTGGTTTACTATGCTACATGCATCTGCACTTCAGTAATGATATTACACAAAAAGAACATTTCGCAGAAATATCTGCCGTTGCATCATACAGTGCATTATAAAGTCTAGGTTGACTTGGTTTGGAGGGCAAAACAGTTATCTAGCTCTGTTCAGTAAGAAGCTCCGCTGTGGATTTAATATAAAGGGAATGTCATGCAAATGCATACAGCAAGAAAAACAGCAGACACCACTTTGAATCTGGTGGACCCTCTTCTCATTTGAATGCAATTTAAATGAGTTAAAGATGTCACTATGTCCGGAACCACATTAGGTTTGACATGACTACTATTTGTAAAATCTGTATTGAAAGGAAAAGAAATTAGGATTAGTATACTAAGACAGCAAAACCTGGAAATTGAAAATGAATAGGCATAGTAAGCTATCATGTCAAGCTAAAGAAACAATTTATTGTCAAGGTTATCCAAGTCAGTTTATTTGATTCATCAAAACTGGCACTCTTCTGCTGAAACAATAATGCAGATAGATGTATGTGACATATGGATTGTGTGCTTAATTGTACTTAATGTGCAATGGATTTGTAGTGCACTTCAAATATTAAACGCCAAATGTTTTAATAATCTATTGTCATGTTTTAAAAAAATACACTTCATGTGTGTATTATTTTGACTAACATACCAAAGCACATGTAAAGTACTTGATTTTTTACTTTAACTGTATTGCGTCATTCAATATATCAAGTAAATATAGCACTAAATTGCAACTTCATTATTACAAGTTTCAATAGTAATTACATTAGTAGTACAGTAGTTTACTATAAATGCTTGTCAGTATTTATCAACCATATTTCAAAGACAATAGAAGTAATTAAAAAAATACAGCTGCAAGCAGCGATTACCAGGGTTCAAGAACTTTAAGGCATTTGGGCACATATGAAAACAGACATTATGTAGCAAGCCTCTAACCACCTAAATCAATTATTTAAAAAAATTGAATTTTTTTTTAGGAAATCCAGGTAATTTACCATATAAATATTATGTTTGTTTGTTTTTTTTTACATTTATGACTCTTATAGCACCGGCTGTGGTCTGATCTCCTTAGAACTTTGCATGCTTGTTTAGAATCACCTGTTGCATTTGCTCAGCAGGTTTCGTGAAGTTTTGAGTTTTCCTTTAGGCTCTATAGGATTTGGGCTAAATTTGGACAGGCCCCTTTCCTAAACAACCCTGTTATGGCTTCACTGCACAATGCACAATCGTATACACCCTTGAAAATGTGATATCGTCCCCAGTGGCTGATTTTTTCTAAATTTCTCACAGACCTTTGGGGCTGAGAGTCAAACAGGCCCACTGAGTTTAGTTTGGATCAGCCTTTGTCAACCTTGTCTAATAATTGCTCAAAATTCATCAGCAAATGGTGGCCATGTTTTTCAAGATACACAAATATTCTTATAGACGCTTGTGGCACTTTGGACCAACACTGTGCTCAGAGATTTTCATGCTGATAGGACAAATCATTGCGTAGCTATAGCCATTTGTATGTTTTTTCCCCTCTTGTAGTGCCACCAAGTAGACAAGCTCATTTTTGTCCTGTGACCTCAAATTGAGCTCTTATACAAGTGTTCTGAGTTTGGCAAAGAAATCTCATTCCATTCAGGAGTTATAGGCATTTTTCTAAAAGTGGCCCTGTCCATTTTTAACTTTTTGGCATCCCTTTGCGATGGTGAGTCGAAAGTTATTTATTGATATACACTCCCCAGAGAATCTTTCTGCACTTTTGGTTCCAATCGGTCAAAAAACCTACAATTTTCAAAAATTAAAAAAATACCCCAAAATGTTGCAAGTCTCACGATCTGGCGGTTTAGGGGTTGTGAGCAATTTCCTACTTTTGATCGCTGTGGCGCCCCCGTTAGGCCGATTGGGGCAAGCCTTGATTTAATATAAATTTAAGTATACTGCTTTTGATTTGTTTGCAATTGACCCTTCGCAAAGACCCTCCACCCTTTGTTCTGTTGCTATGTTCGACAAGCCATGCTGCTCTCACACCACACATCATGTTCTTACACAGTTAAAAATACATTGCAGAGCAAAGAGGAAACTGACAAGTCAACAGACAAGACAGAGCTGGTTTGTTTGTCGGACAACAATGGCAGATTTGGGTGGTAATATTGGTCAGATCGTGTGTAAATCAATCTCCAAGCGAAGGGTCAGTTGAGTGTCAGAAAACATAACATTCCATTTGCACCCGAGTACATTGTTTTTTACAAGGTCTTTTGTACCAGTTATTATAGCTAACATAATTCAACGCGGATTAAAAAACAGTCTGTGTGTTTCTTACGACTGGTCGTAGATAGGATTGAGCGTCTTCTTGAGTGTGCTGGTTTTTCTGCGGCCACTCCGGCTCTTGTCCGGTAACAGGTACAGGCGGACATATGGGTCTGAGCCATCTTTAGACAGTGCTATGAGGTTTCTGCGAATAAGACACATGAAAACACATATTCACACAAAAGCAAGAGAAGTATTTTCACAAGAACCTGTTTTGTCACATTTATACAAATTCAAACATACAAATGCAAACACATGTTCCCTATTATTTGCACACACTGTTAACCACTGATCATTTACCAACACAACTCACTAAACCCACTAGTATACTGGATGTGTTCAGTGTAAAGTGAAAATGAGCAAACAAAATGACTGGAAGTGATACTATAAAACAGAAAGATTAAAGTTAATGTGTATGTGGCATTCTCACCTGCAGGCATGAGCCACTACAATAAGTTTATTCCTTTGTGAGCTGTGTCGGATAGTGAGCTGGACTTCACCAAGTGGATACTGGCTCAGCCCAGAGCCGCTGGAACAGAAAAACAGCAAGTGTGTGAGACTTAGCTTGGATATTTTGTTTCTTTCAACAAGTCAATATGAATTCAAAATATTTACTTTCTTAATGCATGCTCCTGATTGTATTGTGCATGATTTCCTTGATCCACATCACTTCAAATGAAACTGATGGTCACACATTTTATTTTCAAGTTCCAATTCTAGCTATTAACAAACCATTAACTATGACTTTTGCCTCAATAAACTTCTAATTTACCAAATTGACTTAACATAAAATACTTTTGAGTTTTTCAACCTCTCTTTTCCAACCACCTGAAAATTTTCTGATATTTAACACTTATCTTTTTACAATCCAATCATTCCAGAACTCTCTTCTGCTCATTAAGGCTGCATTTATTTAATCAAAAAATACACTAATAAAAATAATAATATTGTGAAATATGATTACTATTTAAAATAATTGTTTTCTATTTTAATATATTTTAAAACGTCATTTATTCCTGTGATGGCAAAGCTGAATTTTCAGCAGCCATTACTCTAGTCTTCAGTGTCACATGATCCTTCAGAATCAGGATTCTTTGATAAATAGAAAGTTTAAGGAACAGTACTTATTTGAGTTAAAATTGCTTGGTAACATTACAGATGTCTTTACTGTTACTTTTGATCAATAACTTGCTGAATAAAAGTATTAATTTATTAAAAAAAAAAAAAACTCACTGACCCTAAATTTTCAAATGGTAGTCTACGATATTTAGCATGAATATGCAATATTACTGCCAAAATACTCCAGTTGGTGATGTTTGGATTGAAAATCCTTCTACGTCACATCTGTGTTTTCTCCAGTTTTCCTCAGTGTGGTTTATATTGTTGTTGCCGTTTAATATGGTTTCAACTATGTGAGCAACTTGGATGTCATGATGGTTTGTAACAAGAAATCAGTGACAAATACAAATGGGTCGTGTCACGCTTCCCCACTGCTTCACTGTACAAATTGGTCTGGGTGGCTCAGTAGAGACCAATCTGCTCAGTGCTATCCAGTCAGTCATGCCGTGTTGTTCATTGGTGCGTGCGGATAAATGGTTCACACAGCACTGGGTACTGCTTGATTCTTACTTTTGGCTTTTAGAGTTTCTCACACACAGCAGAAAGTCACCAATTTGGCTTCTAACAAAATAAACATTTCAAAAAGCAAAACACAAATGACTTCTGCATAAAGTGAAGCAGCATGTCACAGATACAGTACAGACTTACTTCTGCAGCTGCTGTAACCTCTGCTGCAGTTCCAGTGTGGCAGAAGGCAGTGAAATGTCAGAGGCCAGACTAGGAGTAGAGTCTCTGTGAGACTGGTGCTTCTGTGAGCTGCTTATCTCTAGACTGGAGACGCTGCGGCCTGTCTCTGCTAACCGCACCGGGGAGCCATCCGATCCTCTTTTTCCTTGAGGGGTGTCCGGTGCAAGGGTATAAGATGGGTTGTGTGATGCCTGGGTGATTGTGGAGTTGCTGGTACTAGTGGCCGTTTGAGGTTGTGGGGACACGCCAGCGTTATTCTGACTTGTGTGTCTGACTCGGACAGAAGATGGCTGGCTGGATGTGACCTCCTTCTCTAAACAGAGGACCTGTTCAGACAAAAACATATTTATATGGGCAAAACATACACACAAAAATGTGACAATATCTTTTCATAGCATACAGACACCAACCCTGAGAGCCATTTTGAGTTTGAGGGTGCTGTTGGGGCCAGAGTTCTGAAGGGGGAACTGCTGATTCAGCGTCATATCTGCCTCCTTCAGGAGAGAACCAAGTGCCACCCGCACACTACCCAGAGGGCATTTGTGTTTACTATCCCTCACCTGAGACACACAAACAACATCTGTACATTTCAGATGACTTTTTACAAATACAAAACCAAAACAGAAACACACTGTCTACAATCTTTTGAGGAGTTAAGGAAAGGTAGTAAGGACATCATGGTCGTAAAGTCCATGTGACATCAGTGGTTCAACCATAATTTTATGAAGCTATGAGAATACTTTTTGTGTGCAAAGGGGGAAAAAAATGTGTTGTGGTTCTCTTGTAAAGGCACATTGAAGACGGAAATGGAAGAAAAAACTTGGTAAATAAAGTTTCTTTTTCTTTGCGTGCAAAAAGATTTATAATAGATAGATTCATAAAATTACGGATGAACCAGTCACAAGTCACATGGACTATTTTAACGATGTCCTTACTACCTTTTTGTGCCTTGAACATGTTAGTTGTGTTGCTGTCTATGCAGGGTCAGAATGCTTTCGGATTTCATCAAAAATATCTTAATTTGTGTCCCGAAGATGAACGAAGGTCTTATGGGTTTGGAACAATTATTGACAGAATTTTCATTTTTGGGTGAGCTATACCTTTAGGTTTGGGGTTCGGGTTATTATTTATTTAAACTTTATTTACCTCAATTTCCAGTTCCTGAGAGCGGGGGTCGTTGATGAGGAAGTGAAAAGCCTCCTCCCACAGTGGCTCACTTGTTTTATACCTCACCTGAAAATTTAGGAGCAAAAGAGGACTGGATATATGTGTACTGCTAGTCTCAAACAGGATAAAGCTTTAATTTAGGGTTAATGAATGTTACCTTGCTTGTGTACACCTTTTGTCCTACAGCCAGTTTGACAAAAGGATTTGGATCTATGCTTACTTTCTTCCCAGTCTGTTGAACCAAAATAGAAAGAAAACATTAAACTGTACAGTACAATATGTTCTCCTTTAATAGTGAACAAATCTGCTTCAGCTCTCTGGTAACCTTATACATGGTTAATACTTAGTTAATCAAAATTACATTATAATGCATCATTAAATACAAAAACACTCATTTTATTTTCTTAGTTCAATAAAGATATGGATGAATGAAACACATGCAGTGGTGCATGAGGAAAGAATACATTAGAGAAGCAATTAGGAAATAAACTAAATCACAAAAGAATTAAACAAACCATAGAAGACGTGAAATCATGCTTAGTGTCCAGATGTGAGTGCAATGTTCATTATGCATGCCACGGTATAAACGACATGCATTCTCAATGTACCTTCAGGCCTTTATAAGGGGGTTTGGGGCCATCAGGGTTAAATTCAAGAGGATTGGTCTTTCCACAGGAAGGATTGAGAGAAATTGAGAATAGGACAGTTAATATACAGGAAGAGGACATGCAAGAATGATAGTTCGATTGGTCCAGCTTTACAGATTTCTAAAACAATTACAAATCAAATTCATATGGGATCAATGTAACAATATTGGCAGGGACAAAAGAGCTCCAAAAAAAAGTTTTGGCTTTCCCATCAGACTGCTTACTAAGTCTAGATCAGGAAATGTCATCATGTCTAAGAACAAACAAGCTGTGTTTAGATCAATCATGTGACTTAATGTGACTGTAAAAATAAATGGGTGAACAAAAGCTATATATTTAAACCTTGGCTTCTGACAGTCTGATTAAACACAAAATGTACAACCAGCCCAAAGTTTTTAAACAGAAAGATTTTTTATATTTTTTAAAGAAGTCTCTTCTGCTCACCAAGCCTGCATTTATTTGATCCAAAGTGCAGCAAAAACATTACAATTTTGAAATATATTTACTATTTAAAAGAACTGTTTTCTATTTGAATATTTTAAAATGTACTTTGTTCCTGTGATTTCAAAGCTGATTTTTTTAGCATCATTACTCCAGTCACATGGTCCTTCAGAAATCATTCTAACATTCTGACTTGCTGTTAAAAAAACATTTATTATTGTTATTATTATTATCATTATTATTATTATTATGTTGAAAACAGCTGAGTAGAATTGTCTGATTTCACTGATAATGGAAGGAAACAGTTATAGTTAAAATATTTCCAAATTTGACTGTTATTGCTGTACTTTGATCAAATAAATGCAGGGTTGGTAAGCAGAAGAGACTTCTTTAAAAAACATTAAAAATCTTACTGTTCAAAAACTTTTGACAGGTAGTGCACATATAATTAAACTACCCATACATACTCAGTTGCTGTGTGATTATGTTAGTATTAAATGGGACAAAGATCTAAGAAATGTGATGTTCATAGTTTATTGGATGACAGTTACAAGTTACACATGCCCAACAGGCAAAAGTAGCAGTTCACGTGCATCAGATCAACGATCAACGTAACCGGTGTTGTTTGTTTGTTACTGAAGAACATCTTGAATGGAAATAATGTCTAGTCACAATGTTAGGTAAACAGCTACAGCTAGATCTAGAGAACCAGGATGCAGATTACTGTCAAACTCACAAATAACGTTCTATAGAGAGAGTCGGGGTTCTCACAAAAGACTAGACCAGAGGCCCTCCTCTCCTTTAGGTTTCCACAGCCAAAGCTGCCCTCAAAGACACTCTTACAGTAGAGGAGGAAGGCACAATGCAAAGCATTAATAAAGTCACCACTGTACTGACAAATTTCATAAATACGTAATTCTATGGCTGCATAATTCAAAAAAGGTGTCACGTAAATACCAAACACTCCTTAAAATGACAGCACAGCCCACAAAGAAAATTTCAATTTTGTGAAATATTGGACATCACTGACTTTCATTGTATGCACAAAAATAGTTGGGCTATAAAATGTCTTATATTGTGTTCTGCAGACGAAAGCAAGTTTTGGAACGACATGAGAGCAAGTAAATGAAGACAGATGTTTCTTATTTGGGTGAATAATATCTTTAGGGAGAAACAAGAATGTAATTGAACCTTGCAAGATACAGCCTGGGGAACAATATCAGTGCATGTAAATCACTAGGGTGTGAAAAATCGCAGCTTGCTCATATTTGTATTCATATCAAACTAGACTATTATAGAACATAAATTCAAACACTTTCAAGTATTTCATAAAAGTAAAACATAAAAACAATAAAACTGAAAGTAAACAAGAATGTAAAACAAGTATCTGCCGGAAGACTTCAGGAAATATTGCCCTACGGCAGGTCCTCAGACAGAATCTATGTATACTTATCACTATTGTTCTTACCGGCAGATTGCTGGCAGAGTCCAGGTAAACAACTAGCAGAGCTGAGGAAAGATTTTCATTAGTCCTTATGCTCCATAATACCTAATAAGAGAGAAGAGAGGAAATTATTGTTTAAAATGGTTTAGGTAGTGTTTAATCACTTCTGTCAGTATTATTCAGTATGTGGGGATATGTTACACCAAATGTCCCCACAAGGATAATAATACCAGGAAATTTTGACCTTGTGGGGACATTTTTTGGTCCCCATGAGGAAAAAGCTTATAAATCATATATAATATTTTTTTAGTTTGAAAATCTAAAAATGTAGAAAATTTTGTGTGAAGGGTAGGTTTAGAGGTATGGTTATGGCATCAGTAAGATTTTTAATGGTTTTTAAAGACTTTCTTATGCTCATAAATGCTGCATTTATTTGATTAAAAATACAGAAAATAATTAAATATGTTGAAATATTATTTCAATTTAAAGTAACTGTTTTCTATGTGAATATATTTTAAAACGTAATTTATTCCTGTGATACAAAGCTTAATTTTCAGCAGTCATTACTCCAGTCTTCAGTGTCACATGATCCTTGAGAAATCATTTTATTATGCTGATTTATTATCAAAGTTGAAAACAGTGCTGCTAATTTTTTTTGGAACCTGCCTGTGATACTTTTTTTCAGGATTCTTTGATCAATAAACGATTAAAAAGAAAAGTATTTATTTACAATAGAAAGGTTTTCTAACAATATACACTACTGTTCAAAAATTGTGGGGTCAGTAAATTTGTATTCATTCTTTTTTTTGAAAGAAATCAGTACTTTTATTCACCAAGAATTTGTTAAATTAATAAAAAAGTGATAGTTTTAGTCCAATTTTAGTCGACGAAAAGTCAAAAAGGTTTTAGTCTAGTTTTAGTCAAAAAAAAAGGGAAAAAAGTAGTCTTTTAACAAATTAATGTAGGTCAGTAAGTATTTTGCTGTTGGGTAGTGTCACTTATAATTTCTGAAAATAGCAGATCTATAGTTCAACACAATGTGAGCTTCCGGATCGACTATTTTCACCAATAATTACAATAATGAAGGAATGTTTTAGAACATAAAAGACAAACAAGGATGGAATGCTAAAATGGCTTGCCATACTAGTATAACAAAGAGTATTTAATGCTAAAACGGCTTGCCATAGCGTCAGATACTTTTTAAGTTTTAATTGGCATGCACAATAAGCGGAAATGTCATGCATTTTAAATGTCTGACGGACCACCCACTAACATTTTCGTCTATTCTCGTCTCGTCAACGAAAACTCACACACGTCTCGTCATGTTTTAGTCATCAACGAGCCATTTTTATCTTGTCATCGTCTCGTTATCGTCATGAAAAAAAGTGGCGTCAACGAAATGATTTCGTCATCGTCGACGAAAACAACACTGATTTTATATTGTAATAGCATTATGCAATATTACTGTTTTTTCTGTATTTTTGATCAAATAAATGCAGCCTTGAGCATAAGAGACCTCTTGAGACCTGATTCCAAACTTTTAAGCGGCAGTGTATGTGTGTGTGTGTGCTCTTGTACAGCTATCTTTGTGAGGGCCGGTTTGAGTTTTAGATCATTGGAGTAAGAACAAACAATAAAGTGAGGACATTTTGGCCAGTCCTCACTTTCTGAGGCCCCTTTAAAAGCCTGTTTGAGGGTCAAGATCAGGTTATAATCGGGTAAAGGTTAGGTTTAGGGTAAGGATCTAAGTGAGGCACTTAGTTCTGATAAGTAGGGTTGAGGTAAGGAGCTAGAGATTGCATAATGTAAATGAAAGTCCTCACAAAGATGTACAGGGTGGTGGGTGGGTGTGTGTGTGTGTGTGTGTGTGTGTGTGTGTGTGCATACTTGATCTAGTTTCTCAGCACTTGGGTACAATGACAGCCACTCTAATCTCAGATGAAGTTTGCCTGTAGTAACTTCTTCCAAGTCAAACCACTGCAGAAAAAAAGTGTGATTAGCATACTGGAATGGTAGCTATGGTCATGTAGAACATTCCTTTCATTCCAAAACAATGATGAAACACATTTCTTCAAAAGAAATGACACAACTGGTGATAATCTTTTCTTTGGAAAATAAAAGTCACTATCAATATACGGAAACGTCTACATCTATGGAAGCTCAAGGTCAGTTCATTAATGAGATGAAATTAAGTACTTCTGGATATTAATAGTGGAAAAGAAAATGATCATATTCTTGTTTTGAAGTAAAAAAAGACAACATTAGGGTTTTTTTCTTTGTGGTTTAATAATTCTTGCATCAGAGACTTAAAGTGGAGGCAGTACTATGAATGACTGAAATGAAAAAAAAAAACCTAAACCTACTTACAATACAGCCAACAAATTTAGAAATTCTGTCAGTTCATAAAAATAATTCAGTTTATTAATGAGAGGGTGCTGAAATAGAACTGGTGGTGACATTTGTTTGCGAGCTGTAAATGAATCTCAACAAGAACAAGAGTGTGAAAGCATTACCTCATCAACCTTCTGTTCTTTATGAAGCTCACTCAAGTCAATCATTAGACTGGAACAAAAATAAAAGAAACATTATTTGTCTCTAAAAAGGACTATAATATATAACACTGTATATTTAAGCTATACAAATGAATGTGGCACCTGCCCAAGAAGTCATCTTTATCTGGGTCTTCATCGAAGAGCTCAATTTCCAGATGTTGCCCTGAATGTTCATATACTAGTGCCTGAAGATCAAACACAAGCATTCACATTTTAGTGTATGTGCGTAAGTGCAGTTAGTGAGCGTGTGTGTATGTATGTATTCACCTCATACACCTCATTCCATTTGGGGTGCAGGCATTCTTTGATGGTCTTGCTTCGAAAAAGCTGATTGCTGACCAGCAGCATGCCATAGGGGTCAGACTTGCCTTTGATCAGCCCACCCAAATATGTGTCCTTAATTTCCAGATTCTGAGCTTCAAGAAAATGAATCCGTAGAACTCCCTAATGAGTGTGAGAAAAAATATAGCAAAAGACAATGAGATATGGACAAGCATTTGTAAGGTTTATTGAATTTGAGTGTAAGTGTATTCACCTTCGGCATGGGGAAACGGAGCTGTGCCAGTTCAACCTCACCTATCAGTGGTACAGTGATCCTGTTAGGCAACACCATGTAAGTGCTGATAATATCCTGAATCATGTGGTCTGAAAAACCACTGCCAAGAAAAAACAAATAATGAGTTACATGAAATTTTCCTGAAAGTGCAAAAGTGGTGATGTACTTCTGGGAATCAATCATCTTCTATGCAATGGACAAATGTGTAGCTCTCTCACAATACATAATTTTGTGGGAAAAAGAAGATCAAATCTTGTGTTGATGTTAAAAACAACACTATGATATTTTTCCTTTGTGGTTTAATATTCATGCATCAGAGAGCTGAAAGCAGAGGCAGTGTTATGACTGATTGGAATTAAAACAAATGACTCAAATAGAAGAAGTTGTTCACTTCCAGAACAAAAATTTACAGATGACTCTCTCACCCCCTTGTTATCCAAGATGTTAATGTCTTTCTTTCTTCAGTCGTAAAGAAATTGTTTTTTGAGGCAAACATTTCAGGATTTCTCTCCATATAGTGAACTTCTATGGTGTCTGCAAGTTTGAACTTCCAAACTGCTGTTTAAATGCAGCTTCAAAGGGCTCTAATGGTGCGTTCACATTCGCGCATAGTTGGACGCTTGAACATTTTGAGTTTACTCGCTTCATTTGCGCGTTTTTTACAACTTACCAGATTGTCCGACCTCTTCACTCACTTTCTTCCAAGCAAGATCCTTTTTATTCCCGTTTCTATAAAAAGTAATAAGATGTATCATACAGCTCCGAGTATCCACATACAGCGAGGATGATTTTTATATACTTTTTAACCTTAAATGCTCATCTTGTCTAGCTCTGTGTGTACTACGGGTCAATACAGTTAGGGTATGTTAAAAAACTTCCATCTCATTTTCTCCTCTAACTTCAAAATAACCCTACATTGCTGCAGAAGAACCGACCCAGTGTTTACAAAGTTTTTCGACATACCTTGACTGTCATGAACCAGAATACACAGTTCACGCAGAGCTAGACAAGACGAGCATTTGGGGTTAAAAAGTATATAAATTGTACATTTTCTTTAGACATTAACCAATCGTTTCGCTAGACAAGACCCTTCTTCCTGCTTGCTTTAGAGCCCTATGAAGCTGCATTTAAACTGCATTTTGGAAGTTTCAAACTCTTTAAAAAACAATTTCTTTATAACTGAAGAAAGAAAAACGTGAACATTTTAGGATGACAGGGGGATGAGTAAATTATCTGCAAATTTTTGTTCTGGAAGTGAACTTCTCCTTTAAAAAGAAAATATTTAAACCTACTTAAAATGTTTCAGAGAACATTTACGTGGCAAGCAGCTAAACCTATTTATTAGTGTCTAAATGAGAGTGTTTTCTCTGTAGATGATTTAAACAAAAAGACAAAACCAATTCTGTACCTGCCGGATGTATTGCCAACCACAACAACCACATTCAAACGCTGACTTGCTCGCTAAACCAGCAATATAACAAAAGTCTCAAATATCATCTGACACAGTTTAAGTATGTTTTTTTAACATTAGCATGAATACATATTCAACATTTCAGCAGACTCCTACAGCACCATTTGTTGTGACAGTATATGCATCTAATTGGCCTGCAGCCTGTCTGTCTCAGCACGAAAGCACCACGACCTTGTTAAAATACAAGCACAAGCAGGGGAAGAGGCAATGGAGAGGAAACAAACAGGACCAATAATGCCATTTTGTGGTTTGTGCTGGCATTTCTAAGCTCCCCCCTCTCTCATTTTAACCATACTCCTGTCTCTAGGCAGCTAACTGTCTTTGTTGAAAAGGCTGTAGATTTGTCACTGCCACCTGGGTTTCCTCAAGCCATCTTAACTCTGGCCTGGACATACTGTACAGAAAGATAAATTACATTTGCCATAGTAGTCAGAGAGCCAAAAGGTGCACAAATGCATTTTTGTAGACCTTTTAGAGACCTTTACTGCTTTACTTATATAAGTATAATTTAAGTCTTATGCATGCTAATCTCTCACTGCATACAATAAAAACACACCACATTCAGTCGCATTTATTAATAAGTAAATACATAGATAAATGTGACCCCGGATCACAAAACCAGTCTTAAACAGCATGGATATATTTGTAGCAACAGCCAACAATACATTGTATGGGTCAAAATGATCAATTTATCTTTTATGCCCAAAATCATTAGGATATTATCAAGTAAAGATCATGTTCCATGAAGATATTTTGTAAATTTCATACTATAAATATCAAAACTTTTCTCAATGTTTTGATTTTTTTGCACCCTCAGATTGCAGATTTTCAAATAGTTGTATCTCGGCCAAATATGGAAAGCTTATTTATTCGGCTTTAAGATAATGTAAAAATCTTATGACTGGTTTTGTGGAACACAAATAATTACTTTGTACTACATAAATATTCTGCTTTATATTATTATAGATTACAGTACATTTTAAAGCATTGTGCTTTGTTCTATTAAAATTTAAGTTAATCAAAAGAGCAATTACTCATTTTGAGCATGGCTGTTGTCAACGCCAACTAACACAGGCCTTCTATCAAAAACACAAATAAATCAGAAAACAACTGAACAAAGACATGTACAACAACATGTACAACAGCAAGTGTTCATTAATTTATTTATTATTTCATCATTAATAAAATAATCATGGCTGCCAAAAGTGGTGACACACTTAATCATTATCTTTTATGCAATGAAAAACAAGACAATTGTTTTTGGACAATGGTTTTTTTTTACTGCACTTTCCTTTCTACAACATTTGTTTTATTTGCATTTCAAATGATTTTATACTGCAGCAGGAAAGTTTCAACAGCTGAACATTTAAACTTCTAAACAACCAACCAAGGACACATAATCTTCAGCATACTTCTAATACAACAAGCAAAGCTTCAAGGCAAATCCATTTGATCTGTTCCCTGGAACCCAGCTCATGTACAAGATAATGAAACATGACACTCAACAACAGAACAAAGAATGTTGAACTTCATTTGAAACGCCGATATGAGTTGCAATCAATGACAGAAAGTTCAAAGCTTGTTCAACACCTAATCAACATCAAACATAAAGTTAAGCTCAAGTAACTACTTTCAATTACATCCAAGTAAATAAAAACCTTTCTAAAGGTGTCCCTAAACAGCTATGGCCATCAGATAATCTCAATAACCATTAAAGGGCTAGTTCACCAAAAATTAACATTCTGTCACTAATTACTCACCTTCATGTTGTTCCAAACTCGTAAGACGTTTGTTCATCTTCAGAAAACAATTAAGATATTTTTGATGAAATCTGAGAGCTTTCTGACCCTGCAAAGACAGTGATGCAACTGACAAATTCAAGGCCCAAAAAGGTAGTAAGAACATGGTTAAAATAGTCCATGTGACGTCAGTGGTTCAATCTTAATTTTATGCAGCTTTGAAAATATTTTTTGTGCACAAAGAAAACAAAAATAACTTCTACGATTTCTTCTCTTCTGGGTCAGTCTCCTACGCCATTCACAAGAGTACCATGACGTGACATCAAAGACTAAATGTTAAAGACGGACACGTATGTGAAGAAATTGTTGAATAAAGTAGTTATTTTTTATTTCTTTGCACGCAAAAAATATCCTCATAGCTTCATAAAATTACAGTTGAACCGCTGATGTCAAATGGACTATTTTAATGATGTCCTTCAGACAGAAAGCTCTCAGAACAAAGGTCATATGGGTTTAAAACGACATAGGGGTTTATATTTAATGGCAGGATTTATGGTGAACTATCTTTTTAAGAGCTTTGAATGGAGGATGTGCAAGGCCAATGTATGATTTCATGAAGACAAAACACTTAGTCTTCACCAAAGTTATTATAGTTAACGAAAACTAACGAAAAAACTAAAACTAGAATTGAAAAAGCATTTTCGTTAACTGAAATAAAAATAAAAACGAGAGTTTAAAAAAAAACCGAAAACTAACTTAAACTGTTTTGTGTGTATACAAAACGAACTTAAACTAACTAATATTATAGCAAAAACGTCCTTCGTTTTCGTCTTTGTAAATACATTGTGGCGATATGGATCCAAATCTATACCGGCGTTTGCACCTTGCCCACTAATTAAAACGGAAGTCTGGGAGTGCGCGGAAGGAAAAAAACGTGAAGGAAACGGTACCTGAAAGAAACTGTGACCAAAGGTGTTGGATTGTTTGCTTGCGCAGACCGAGTGTGAACGCCAAAACATCGGAGAAAATTGGTGGTGCATTAATACCGGTTGCAACTTAAGTCCAGCCTGGTTCGCCTGCCGCAGGTGCTACAGTTTCTCTTCTTCTGATAAAACTCCGCTGAAGCTCCAAAGATTTGTGTCCCGGCCAGTAAATTGGTTGGCCGACCAGACGCTGCCTGCTTCACGCAGCAGATGCGCACACAAACAATCACACTGCACGAAAACTCACGCTCCCGCACTCACACAATACACAGTGCAAACTGATCGAACCTAAATTTATTTTCTCATTTTTGATTTTTGTCTTGTGATGTGTGAAAACGGTGAACTTTAAGACAGTTTCCAGTTGAGTTAAAAAAGAAAAAGTGTTCTTTTTTATGGTTTCACTTTCTATTGGACTTTTTGAATTGAGCAAGTGAAAATCCTTTTTCTCAATAAATTCATGTTTTTTTTTTTTTTTTTTATTATTAATGCTGTGAAAACGAAAAAAAAAGTAAATATATTGTTTTCCACTTAATTCTTTCCTTCTGATGTTTGTGTTGTGTATTATTTTTTTATTTGGCAAAATTTGGAATCTTTGCCTTGTCTGGTGCCCGAACAGCACTATTAAGTACAACCCCAAGTTGATTAAATTTACCTTTGGGGGCCGCCACTATTACAACATAAGCCTTTTGGGTTGAAATAAAAATCTATTTAGGCTACTTCACATTGCCTGTTTTATGCCAGGTGTTTTACCCGTACGGCACCACGTAGTCTGTGATGTCACGTGTCAATAGTCTGTCTGCGAATCATGCACCTGACAAATATCCTAATTTACAAAAAAAAAAAAAAATACTAAAACTAACACTGTAACTAATAAAAACTAAATTAAAACTAAGCAATTTCAAAGTATAAAAACTAATAAAAACTAGTAAATCTGCCTCTAAAACTAATTAAAACTAACTGAATTTGAAAACAAAAAGTCAAAACTAAATAAAAACTAAAACTAATGAAAAATCCAAAACTATAACCTTGGTCTTCACCAACCCCCCAATGGAAAGTTTATTAAATAAACTCAAGATTTAAAAACTCTTTAGCCTGATTTATATATTTTTATATAAACCTCAACTTATCTCACTTATCACATTCTTTTTTTTATATTTACCAAAATCTATTTTGTTCCCATTCGTGCTATCCATTACACCTGTTCCTTCTATTACCTTCCCGCATCCAGTTTGTTTTTCTCCATTTTCTTCCAAATTGCTTTCTCATCTCTCTTGTCAGCAACACTTCACATTTAATCTCCCAATTCTGTGATAAAAGGCAACTTCATTTTGAATTACATCCTCAGTAATAAAAAAGCACCAACATTCACCAGATAACACAACACGCTGAACAGAAATTACAAACACCATAAAAAAAAAATGAAAGCAAGAATGATGACCATAACTCTCTTATTGATTTGCTTGCAGAGCAGATGCAGTTCCCCAAACATCTTCATAATGCAATCATAGCGCTCTCTGAGGCTACAATAATCTCTCAGTGGTCCTAAACAGTGGGACACCACAGATGTACAGCACAGAATTACACTGCATTAGGTTATCATGGCCGCCTGGACTAACAGATCTAAAACCAGAGTAATTTTTCCATTAGCTATATGATGCAAGAAGCATGGCTGAGATGGGAGCAGCACTTGTGCAGTGAAGATCCAAAGCAGCACCAATAAACTTTAACAACCTAAGACAAGCACTCTCAATGCTGCAGTGCTAATGACCACAGCCTATTGGTTCTTTTGTTTGCTTGCAATAAGGATTATCAAGACATCAAGCTCCCGAACAGCAACAACTAGTGTAATTATTCAGTTTTCCAGAAACATGATACACAAAAATATTTTAAACTTTAAGGGAGCTCTTCAAAATACTGACATATAAATTCCTATGGACCACAGTAGCCTGTGTTAAGAAACAGCTAGAGGGGTGTAATCACTCATCCGCCTGTGTGTGTGTGTGTGTGTGTGTGTGTGTGTGTGTGTGTGTGTGTGTGTGTGTGTGTGTGTGTGTGTGTGTGTGTGTGTGTGTGTGTGTGTGTGTGTGTGTGTGTGTGTGTGTGTGTGTGTGTGTGTGTGTGTGTGTGTGTCTGTGTGTGTGTGATCAGCACAACCAGAAGTGCAACACTCATGAACCTGCTCCAACTTTTTACTGCAGACAGTATGTTACAGCAACACATTAAGGGTCTCTTTAATCTGCATTACAGGGAACACTATACATTATTTTAGTTAATGCGTCTAAATGATTCCTAGGGAACACACTGGAAAAACGTGTAGCTTGAATCTACATGCATAATGCATCAATTTAATTATTCTAACTTAATTGGGAATGCAGTAAATGTTATTCTGCTTGCTGTATTTGAAGTAGATGGAGCAGGTTGAAACATGATTAAAATTATATTACTATGCCTATGACGTAGCTTATTTTAAGCGAACAGTTCCTCATAGCCACTAGCAAGTTTGATATTGGATGTAATTTTATTTTTATTAATAATCACCAGTAACATTATTTCTAATTCAAGTTTCATCACACAGCCAAGGGAAGAAAGTATGGAAGCCCATTTTCACCACTGAATAAAAAAAATAAGAAAAAGGTAATCGCAACATTTTATCTCACAATTCTGACTTTTTTCCCCCTCAGAATTGCGTGATACAAGCTTGCATCACTTTTTGTCAAGTAAAGTCAAGTCACCTTTATTTATATAGCGTTTTTAACAATACAGGATGTGTCAAAAGAACTTTACAGTATTAAATAGGACAATAGTGTGTCAATAATGCAAAAGGACAACAGTAAACAATCAATTTTCAGTTAAAGGCAGTTCATCATTGAATTCAGTGATGTCATCTTTTGTCCTTAGATTTATATAAACTCGCAATTGTGAGTTATAAAGTTTATTTGTGACTTTTTTCTTAGAATTGCGAGTTTACATCTTGAGTTTGTATTATGCAACACTAAGAAAAAAAGTCAGAATTGCAAGTTTATATCTTGTAGTTCTGACTTTATTACTCGCAATTGATGATGATAAAAATCCACCCAGTGGTATTGTTTTAATCTTTAAAAGTAATATCCCCTTTTTCAAATCAGGTCATTCTCAGCTTCTTGTCGGTGTGACGAAACACAGTCAGAGGTCGCTCCCACGATAGTAGATTGACATGAGCGTCTTACCTTAGACCTGCCCTCACCGAGTTGAAATTGTCCGACTCCGATTGCCATTGTGTCGGTGCAGGGGAAGACAAGAATGTCTCAGATTGAGCGATTGAGGTGTTCTGTTGTTGGATGTAATACTTAACATAGCAGTCGTCATTTACTCCCAACATCTGAGCTGCTGAAGACGCAGAGGATTAATGTTACTTTCATTTTTTAAAAGGAAAGTGCCGATTCTGATCTACATATCCATCTATGTTTGTACGAATCATTCGTGATGCAGCTTCAGCCACAGCAGGAGTGAGTATAAGGGTTTTTTATAAATATTTGCAGATGGCCTTTCTTAATAATGTGCTTGTTGGCAAGTTTCGCTGCTAAATGTGGCTAAAGTAAACATCACGTCTCATCATCCCAGGCAGAGAGGGGCGGGCGAGCAGAGCTCATTTGCATTTAAGGGGATACCATGCAATAATATTAGTTGATTTTGACAATGTAAAAGGGTGTTTTTTTACACTACTCAAGGCCGCCTTAATGCACGGGCTTACCTGGGCTGAAGCCCAGGGGCCTCGCAAGTTTAGGGGCCTCCGATGGTCGTTTTTTTTTTTTTTTTTTTTCTCGTGTTCAAGGCTCTAAAGCTATTATCTGAATGTCTATATAGTTGCTTACAATGTTAGTCAGTCAGACTGACAGCTCCCCCGTTACAGGTGAAGTGACATGTGACAGCCCACCACCAGGGGTGGTCTCCCTTTCCTGCGCTACTGGGTGTGACCGTGTCATTAATTTAGTCGGAAGTTTGAGAGCGGTGATCAAAATAAAAAATGAGTTGGAAGTTTGAGAGCGGTGCCCAGAAAAGAAAAAACCTTATTAAGAAGGAGTTGCGCGAAAAATCTCTGCTAAAGAGCATCCCAAAGCTCACCGGATTTTTTAAACCAGCCTCTAGTGCTACTGAAGATGCATCCAGCACTGGAGAAACATCGCTTCACACACCGGAGGGAGCGGAGGTGCAGATATTTTAATAACAATATTATGGTGTTTTCTGGCTCAAAGAAGGAAAACTCACATTGTTGCCAGATCTTGAAAGAAACTAATGCATTTTATGATGTAGATTACACCATTTTAAAACGAGACTAAATTGAGTGGATGGCGGCGGGATTTGGGGGGCCTACAAAACCTCTCAGCCCCGGGGCCTCCCATTAGGTTAAGGCGGCTTTGCCACTACTATTGAGACTTTTTTACCAAAGTATTTTATAGATTTCCATTAAGACCCTAAAGAATCATATGAACTTGTGGAAAATGGGCATCTGATGCCCCATTTAAAAAAAAAAAAAAAAAAATCAGAATTGCAAGATAACTAAAATCTCACATTTGTGACTTTCTGAATTGCAAGTTTATATCTTGCAATTCGGCTTTATAACATGCAATTGCGAGTTTATATCTCACAATTTTGTAGAGCTGCAAAATGATTAGTGTGATTAATAAACTCAAAATAAGTATGTTTGCATACTATATGTGTGTACTGTGTATATTTATTATGTATAAATGAATACACACGCAAACATGTATATATTAAGGAAAAATATGTTCGATTTATATTTAAAATATTTTTTAAATCATTTATTTAAAATATAAATCTTTTCTAACAATATACAATACTGTTCAAAAGTTTGGGGTCAGTACATTTTTATTCTTTCACTTTTTTAAAGAAATTATTACTTTTATATAATTAAAAGTGTGTTAAATTTATAAAAAGTGATAGTAAAGACTTTTATTATTAATTATATTGTCAGAAAAGATTTATATTTTGAATAAATGCTGTTCTATTTGACTTTTTATTCATCAAAGGATCCTGAAAAAAAGTATCACAGGTTTCAAAAAATATTTGGTAGCACAACTGTTGCCAACATGTATGATTCTAATAATAAATCAGCATATTAGAATGATTTCTGATGGATCATGTGACATTGAAGATTGTAGTAATGGCTGATGAAAATTAAGATTATTTTATATTGTAATAACATTTTGCAGTATTATTGTTTTTTTTGTTTGTATTTTTGACCAAATAAATGCAGTCTTGATGAGTGTAAGAGACTTCATTAAAAAAAACATCACAAGTCTTACTGATTCCAAATTTTTTGAACAGCAGTATATGTGTGTACTTATATATACATAATAAATATACACAGTACACACACATATGGTATGCAAACATAAACTTTTATTTTGAATCGATTAATCACAACTAATCGTTTTGCAGCTCTACAATTCTAAGATAAAAACGGGCAATTATGACATTTTTCTTCACAACCCCAAGTTTATATCCCGCTATTCTGACTTTATAACTCACAATTGTATGTTTATATCATGCAATTCTGAGAAAAAAAGTCAGAATTGTGAGTTTATATCTCGCAATTGTGAGTTTATTCAGTGTAATTCTGCAGGCTTGTATTACGCAATTGCGAGATGTAAACTTGCAATTGTGAGAAAAAGTTAGAATTGTGAGATAAACTCGCAATTACCTTTTTTATTTTTTATTCAGTGGCAGAAACGGGCTTCCATAGTAAAGTGTTTGATCTTAGAGTGAAATATAGAAATATAGAAATATAGAGTTATATAATATTCATTTATTATATACAATAGGTATTTACTCTTTATTAAGGTGTATAAATACATACAAAGGCAACATTTGAAAGTCTACAAAACTTAGTTGACAAGTTTAAAGCATTTAAGCATAAACCTTTATGTGCGAAACATAAATTCAGTCAAGTGTGTCAGACTGATAATTGTTCAGGTAAAGTGGCCAAAAAGCTAAATTCATCACTACTCAAGAGTGAGACAGTCTAATAATAAAAAGCGTAAAAGCTTATAGTTAATTAAAGTCAACATAATACATTAGAGTGAAAGACGGATGTCTTAAATTGATTATGCACTAAAACTGCGGAACAAAGGCTCTTTCAATTATCTACAGCAAACAGGCCTACAACCAAGTAAATGAACAAAAACAAAAGAAGAGGTTTAGACTCAACATTTTACAAATCTGTGGACAAGAACCAAGAGGCCCTGAAATCAAAACAGAATCAGAAGCCTGACCAGCATAAACCAGAGGTTATATCAAATGCTTTGCAGGACTAAAAAAGTAATTCCTAGAAACACAGATTGTTGTCTTAGTAATTAAAGATATAATCCATTATAGGAAGAAAAAGTTCACTTACTTAAGCCCTGGAATGTCCAATATATTTGTGAGGCCTGTCCAGTTTATGTCCAATAGCTGAAAGAAAAAGAGAGAATCAAGCATATAGATAACATAAACAGACTACACTGCTAACACAGAGAAAATACAGATTGTCTGTCCAGAGGATGGAAACAAGCACAAAACCAGATAACACAAAAAGACAAACAATACAATATGTCTAAACATGCCTGAGGCAGTAATATAATATCAACGGTGATGTCAAGTCTCACTGTAAAGCCAGCACATAAATAAAAATACTATGTACTGTTTGTTACAGTGATGAGAGCAATCAGTGTCTCAGTGTACCAGAACATAAACAAGAAAGAAAGAGCGAAGAATGGATGGAAGGAGAATACAGATATAGAAACATCCATTAAAACTGGGATGCAATATAAAACTGTGCTCTTAGCCTCTTTCCCCCTGTGAATTTTTTTCAGTGTCGCCCACACTGCAGAGAAATATATATGAAGAGAAGTCACCTCTGCAGTGCATCACAGTATAGTCAGGCCGCAGGACACTGGACACCTCACACAGGACTCAAACTCATTCAGTTTTCCCACACCTGTCTCATTCAAGCCTTCATTCAGGAATAGCAGTAGAATGTGTGCTAGAATCAGGCTGAGCTGTGATAACCTGCTGTGAAATTAGCTCTGCTACTAATCTGGTACTGAGAGACTGTAGAATCTGGGTCAGTGACGCTGACTGTCTGCCACTGCTATATGCATGTGGTAAAGCTGTTAAGATCATTTTATGCTAGTTAGCAAACCTTTAAATAGAACCTCAATCATGCAGTTTTGCAAAAGACAAGTTTCTCTTTTTCTTTCAAAAATATATCCTATAGAGGATCAAAAATCCTCTATAGGCCAACTAAATTGGACTTTATTGAATGTGTGGAAAAATATGTGTTTGGTCAAGGACAATCTTTAAAGCAATAGATCTTTGTGTTTTTACAAGCACATTAAAGAGATATCACTGTCAAAATGATGGGAATTGTGTCATCACAAGTTGTTCCAAACCTGTATGATTTTCTTCTTCTGTGAAACATTAAAAATATATTCTGAGAAATGTTTTAGAACATGTCGATACAAAGGAAATCATTGGGGAACTTCTAGTTCTAGACTTTTTCCCCTCCATCAATGATAACTACAACATCTGTAGATATACACTGCTGTTCAAAAGTTTGGGATCAGTACTGTTTTTAAAGAAGTTTCTTATGCTTGTCAAGGCTGTATTTATTTGATCAAAAATACAGAAAAAATAATATTGCGACATGTCATTAAAATATAAAATAATGGTTTCAATTTTAATATACTTTAAAATATAATTTATTCCTGTAATGCAAAGCTGAATTTCCATCAGCTATTACTTCAGTATTCAGTGACACACAATCTTTCAGAAATTATTCCAACATGCAGATTTATTATTAGAATTATATATGTTGGCAACACCTGTGCTGCTTATTAGTTTTTAGAACCTGGGATACTTTTTCCCAAGATTCTTTGATGAATAAAAAGATAAAAAGAACAGCATTTACTCGAAATCTAAATATTTAAAATAAAATATATATATAAGTCTTTGCTATCACTTTTATCAATTGAACACATACCTAGCTGAATAAAATTATTTATTTCTTTAAAAAAAAATAATAATAAAAATTTACTGACCCCAAACTTTCGAACAGTAGTGTATATTGTTAGAAAATATTTCAATTTTACATAAATGCTTTTCTATTTTAACATTTTATCCATCAAAAGTATCACAGGTTCAAGTAAAATATTAAGCAGCAAAACTGTTTTCAACATTGATAATAAATCAGTATATTAGAATGATTATGAGTAATGATGCTGAAAATTCAGCTGAGGAATAAATTACATTTAATAAATTACATTTTAATATATTCAAATAGAAAAACGTTATTTTACATCATAATAGTTTTTCACAACATTATTTTCCTTCTCTGTATTTGTGATTAAATAAACAAAGCCTTGATGAGCATAAGAAACTTTCCAAACATTTGAATGGCAGTGTATCGTAATGGCTCTATATTCGTATTCAGCTGCAGTTAATGGAAGTAGAAATAATTCTTCCTAGACATTCTCAGTCTTCTGCATGCACTCATTACTGAGGACTCTATGATGTACTCAGTGATGTAAAGTTAAACATTTCCTGCTGTTTTACAAGAACCAAGCCACTGCCCACTCACATTCCACACTGACTTCTGCCTTATCTTCTTTCAGCATTCACAACCTTATTTAATAGTCATCTCATCAGATGTCTTCAAGACACTCCTTCCTTGAGATCCTTTCTTCCTAACACTCACCCTTTGTACGCACAGTAGAAACATGTTTATTCACATTAAAGACAACGCTCCTTTATATATTATGGTAAAATAGATGTTTTGGGGGAAAAGCTCACACTGAAATTCAAGTTAAACATAGGTGCAGGACATGAGGCAGCAAATGTGAAAAATGTCCACACAGTAATATTACAGTTCCATCTTTATCAGAAACAAAGAAACTTCAGTCCTCATTAAGGAATAGTACATACAATAGTAGTAATAAATATAATAGTAATAAATAGTTCATAAACTCACTGGCTTCTTGAGGAAGAAGAGGGAAAGAGCACCAACCAGCGGCATATTCCCCAAAAGTGGTTCAAGAATCACCCGCAGAACTCCATGTAGCTATTCATACATGCAGCCAAGTACATACAGAGAGAGAAAGAGAAATGAGACAGACAAGTCACATTAAACTTTGAAACGCTGGTATGGATTCTCACTAGAGGTTTGGTGTGTTTACCCTTCTCTGATTGAGCCTTAACTAAAAAAGCTAAATAAAAATTGGCATTCACCAGATTATATTAATGAAATCTTTGCTGTCTTCATTAGGAACAGCCCACTTTATCACCATTAGCCTAGCAGTCCTCAAATGGAATGACAAATTTGTATCTCATGTGAATTTATTTTGTTCTAAGGATGGTTTTCATTTCTGGAAAACAAGATTTTGTGAGAGAGCAGCGCTGTCAAACTAACCACTACGCGCCCCAGGCTGATGATGAATAGTTCAGGATCCTGACACTGATGCATTTATTATTTTACTTCTGACAGCACTCCACATGCTCAGTGATTTCACCTTCACAGCCATCACTTCAGCTCTGAGCAACAGAATTACTGTATGAGCTTCTGTTTTGAACAATCATTCATTACCAAAGAGCTGCTAATGAGAAAAAATAACTCAAGGGAATGTCCTGTCTCAAGTAGTCCTTTATGGAACCATATGTGGAAGAGATCACATAAGTTCAGTCAGTGTAGATTAACGGCTTATTCATTCTGCAATGCAGTGATTACAGTGGCTTGATGATGCCATAGCATTGTGTTATGTTGTGAATAGCTAAGTAACTGATTTTAATAATATTTTTCTTTCTTTTATTTTTTTACTCTATTTCTATTTCTTTCCTATGGGGAGGTACCTTTTTGAAAGGTACAAATCTGTACCATTTAGGTACTAATATGTAGACCTTAGGTACTACTATGTACCTTTAAGGTACTTACAGTCAAGCCTGAAATTATTCAGACGCCTGGCAAATTCTGACTTAAAGTTACTTTTATTCAACCAGCAAGTTATTTTGACCGGAAATGACACAGGCTTAAAATTATTCATACCCTTTGCAAACTGTCACAGTCTATGGGAAAATCCAAAGTTCTATACCATTCCAAATAGTCAAAGCTGTTCTAAAGCATCCTAATTACCCTGATTCATTGAAGCTGTTTCAATCAACAGGTGAAAAACAGAAGCTCTCTGTTGTTGGTTTGTGGACAGTCATGGCTAAGACAAAGGAGCACACTGAGGACCTGCGGCTGCTCACAAGTCAGGAAAGGGCTAGAAGACCATATCTAAATGTTTTGAAGTTCCAGTGGCTACAGTGCAAAGTATTACTAAAAAATACAAGACGTTCCGCACTGTGAAAAATCTCAGAGGATCTGGTCGAAAAGTGAAAAGTGACACCTGTGCTGGCCAGGAGGATAGTGAGAGAGGTGAAAAAGAATCCAAGGATCACCACCAAGGCCATCCTGATGAATCTGGGCTCTGCTGGTGGCAACATCTCAAGGCAGACAGTCCAACGAACACTGTACACCACTGGGTTTAGTGTTGGGCGATATGCTCAATTTTCATATCGCCCTATCGTCAGCCTGAGAGATCGCCGATACACGATACTATCGTTCTAATTTAATAATGTACTAAATTCCTTATTCATTTTGTAAAGGTAGACTTGCTATTGGCATATGATTAAGTTGTGCATGTAGAGCGCTGACTGTAGTTCTGCCGGAGTTGTTCAAGTTACTTTCGGTTTCATTCTCTGCTATCGTCACTCGTCAGTGAGTTGTAGATGTGCGTGCATGAATGTAAATGAATGAATCTTTCTTTACCCGTCATATGTTACCGCTGTATATCTGACCGTTGTCATCAGGTGATGTTGTAGTTCAGTTCATATTGAATGCGGAGAAGTGATGCGCGTGTAATTCACGTGCGTATGTTTAGTGCCATTTGATCGCATCGTAATTCTAATTAACATATAGATGTTACTGAGATGAATGTTTGTGTTTACTATATACAGACCGATTGGTCTTCTGTTTTATGGTCAGATGAAACAAAAATTTAATTGTTTGTCCACAATGATGTAGCCTTCATTTGGCGTAAAAAAAGGAGAAGCCTTCAACCCTAAGAACACCATCCCCACTGTCAAACATGGTGGTGGGAACCTAATGTTTTAGGGGTGTTTTTCAGCCGGTGGACCAGGGAACCTAATCACAGTAAACGGCACCATGAAAAAGGAGCAATACATCAAAATTCTCAACAACAACATCAGGCAGTCTGCAGAGAAACTGGCTTTGGGCACCAGTGGACATTTCAGCACAACAACTACACAAAACACACAGCAAAAGCTGTGAAGAAATGGTTAGCAGACAAAACATTAACGTTTTGCAGTGGCCCAGCCAGAGTCCTGACTTAAATCCAATTGAGAATCTGTGGAGGAAGCTAAAGATCAGGGTGATGGCAAGGAGACCCTCCAACCTGAAAGAGTTGGAGCTCAGCGCTAAAGATGAATGAAAGCTGGTCAGCAATTATAGGAAGCGTTTGATTGTTGTAATAGCCAATAAAGGCTTTTCTATCGATTATTGAGAAGGGTATGAATAATTTTGGACATGCCACTTTTTGTTCAAATGTAAATAAAAGATGAGTAATAATTTTTTCCACAATGATGCCTCTTGTACATCGTCTTATTATCTTCTGGGAGATGTCTGTGTCATTTCTAATAAAAAAAAAAAAACTTGCTGGTTGAATAAAAGTAACTTTAAGTCAGAATTTGCCAGGAGTATGAATAATTTCGGGCTTGACTGTATATGCACCCTATAGGGGTAAATAAGGTACAAAAATGTAACTTCTGAAAGCTTACTGCCCCAGTGACAGCTTTTATACCTTTTTTTCTGAGAGTGCACGAAAGATGCTATATACATACACTTGGCTTGCCTTACTCACTAATTTGAATTTTGTGACTTGTAAAACGCAAAAGTATTTCATTATATTATTGTACCTCTTTTGCCAGTGGGTAATTATTTTATGAGTGCTCTTAAAGCCATGAAATGTGCTAATATGTTTTTCTGGAACTGAGCAAAGATGGCAGCCTTACACTTCACTTGCAGAGATAAATGGCAATGCGAACAGCTCTCTCCAGTCCAGGTATTATAAAGCTCCTCGCTATATAGTAAAAAATACATCATACATAAACACAGCATGCTGTCACACAGAGAGTTTACTCTGCTATGCATTTAATGCAATAGAATGAAACAAGTCCATAAATCATGTACAAAACGGTCATTGTGTGAGCATGTGTGTGTGTATCTGATCATGCACTACAAACGGTACAAGGGCATTTTAGTATTTGGTTACACGCCTCCCTATAAATACACACACACCCTTTCTGTAAAAATAAAAATAGGCTCCGTTCTACAGTCGACTGGATTCCTTCCATGAAACACGTGGTTGCGTCACAATATAGGAAAGAGCTTCTCTGTATCCAACAAATTAACTCTCTGGCCTTGGCTAACATAATCCATTGAGTCATGGAAGATGGAAGATGCCATACATAACAGTGCTGCTGTATACATGTGGTGTGAACAAACAACAGTGGAGAATACAATCCTACTGCTTTATGTGGCACAAGAGCAGAGAATATCACTTTTAAAATGTTTAATGAGAAGATGATAACAATATACCTGTATACTTTTGATCCCTGCTCTACAGTAGTACCTTTTGACATCCACATCGATTTCAGTATTTCCAACGTAGCTATAAAAGAAAAGATAAATATTAAAACCTGCTGGAAAACCAGGAAGTTAAATAAAAGATTGCATATATAATGTGACGTCACCTGATCTGAAGGTCCATGATGATCTGCCGCTTGTCCACGTTCTCAGAGTAAACTTTGACCCCATTGATTCTGAGAGGCTGTGACAGAGATGAGCACAGATGCCCTGTCAGGGGGTTGACATTTCTTTGACCAGCATGCATTCCTTCACAGAGCCCTGACAACATAAACTATTTCCATCTGACAGCTGGTCAGCTTTTCCAAAAGGTTTAAATTTCTTACGTCAACCTTTCTACTCCTGATGCAATATATAGCTTTTTAGTGAAATGTCTTTTTAGTGTTAAGTAGTGAAGCAATGTCTTATCTTCAATAAAATATACAAGATGGTCTTACACTGCAAATGACCTACACGGTTTTTGAATGAAATATAGTGTTACAGGTTACATATATAGTATCAATTATACTGCATTGGTCTTCAATCGACTTATTTATTCATTTCCTTTGGAAAAAATGATGTAAACTGTTTATTTGTTTAGAAATTTTACTTGCTAATAGTGCTTTAATAGACAACACAATGCATGCATGTTTCATGCCCTCACAATACAGGCTATAACAGCATTAACTCCCATTGTGAACTCTAGGCTGCATAAGCCAAGTATATGATTTACACAATGAAATGTTTAAAGAGGCTTTAGAATTAATGCCTAGTTATATTTACAGATTTGTATGAAATGTATACTGTGTCTTATAGCAGTGGTCTGCTGAAGCACAGTCTGTTCTTACTATTCAAAGGCTCAAAGAACAGAAAGGCTGTCAGCTGCGGTAACTAGGTGTGCACACAAAAACACCAGAATAACTGACTAGAGGAACAATAAAACTAAAAAATAAAATAAAATATTAACTAAAATAAAATAAAATGTGTACCAGAGACTGAAAAAAAACACCTCAGAAATTGTTGAACACTTTTCCTGTGCAGCTGATCTGAAGATGGGTAGATGCATTCATCTAATTAATTGCCTTTAAAAGTACTTTATTATTATAAACTGATTCCAACACTGATTATAAATCAGCATATTAGAATGATTTTTGAAGGATCATGTGACACTGAAGACTGGAGTAATGATGTTAAAACTTCAGCTTTGCTTCACAGGACTAAATTATATTTTAAGTATATTAAAATAGAAAACTGTTATTTTAAATTGCATTAATATTTCACAAAATTACAGTTTTCCTTTATACAAACACATTCAGCCTTGATGAGCAAAAAAAAACTTATTTAAAAAACATAAATCAGTGTATAAACAAACAATTACAACAGAAAACCTTCTGTTATACAATAGCATGCCCTTAAATTGTTAAAAACATGCCATTCTATACTTTTAACAGGACTATAAATATCCTACACAATATAAAAATATATAGATACAATTTTTATAGGGCTATTAAATCAATTCCCCCTATATGTGACCCTGGACCACAAAACCAGTCATAAGGGTCAATTTTTGGAAATTGGAAATCTGAAAGCTTGCAAAATTTGGCCGATGTTCAACTATTTGAAATTCTGAAGCCTGAGGGTGAAAATCACCTTTAAAGATATTAGCAATGAACATTACTAAAAAAAATAATAATAATTTTGATATATTTACGGTAGAAAATTTACAAAATATCTTCATGGAACATGATCTTTACTTAATATCCAAACGATTTTTGGCATAAAAGATAAATAATGTATTTTTAGCTATTGCCACCAATATACCCGTGCTACTTAAGACTGCTTTTGTGGTCCAGGGTCACATATTGAGTTATATTGAGTGAATGAGCTAGGCAATGCCTACTGATTTCTTTTTTTTTTTTCTTAATTAAAAAAAAAAAAAAATCAATAGGGACATTGGTGACAGCACAGGAAATAATGAGGAGAAGAGGTGGAGACTCATGTCGTCTGTCTGAGCAAAACCATGTGGCCGCATGTGGACTGCTAAGCACTGCATTCCCTTTCAAGACGACACTCTAGGGCTAAATAACTGGATATGTTAAATCTCAAGGTGACAGAGTGAAACGAGCCAAGAAAAGTGCATGCAATACGTTGGTGTCTAAGTGTGGGCCTAAGCTCTTTAAAATACAAGCCAGCTTGACTGATGTTACATTAAGAATTATAAACAAAGATTCACATTCTCTAACAGGACACACTTTGTGAGCATTGAATGTTAATAGACAGTGAGAATAAGCATGAATACCTTATCTCCGAGATCAATCTTGGTAAAGCTGAATGTACTGAGGTGGGCATTGGCTTCTTTGATTGCTGGCTCGATTGTTCCTCTAAACAGCTTCTCCACAAACTGACACACGTAAGGCCACATCTGTTTCACTGTCTGAAAGGCAAAGAGTGTATCTGCTCAGTACTAAGCAAGGCACTTAAGTTATCTTCATTTCTTACTGCCACTGGCTTATAAGCTAGTCGGAAATGTATTAGTTATCAGAAAAGTTTAACTGTTGTTTAATACTCTCTTGACTGCTATGCTAAAAACAAAGTCTTCAATGCATGCAAAATATATTTTCCACAACAAGGTTGTGTGATACGGTTCACAGTTTTCATTTAAACAGGCTCAAGGACATGTTGTAACTTGACTAACTGTAAATACTCTAGGCATTTGGAATCTGTTCTCCATGACAACAGACCAGGTAGACACGCTGGGACAGCAAATACATAATTATTCATATATAAATGTACGATTGTGCATATGAGAGCAAACAAATAATATCTAAGAGATGTAGACTGCCAAATAACAAAAAAGAAAGAATTAAGCATTTTTTTTTTACATTCATATGATGTATATCACATTTATGAGTTTCAAAATGCTTTTTCAAAATTTTGGTTATAATATTAGTATCAATACAGTACTATAAGAGATTTTATCCTTCTCAGTTTTGTTGAAAACATCTAGGTTCTGCAGTGTTTCATGTAAATAGTTTTGCATGATTTTGAATGTTGCAGACATACTTTGCAGAAGCATGAGGCCATTCAGGTACATAAATTACGCCGCTGGGCAAATTGCCAATGAAATATTCAAATCAGGCATGTTTTTTTCAAGGCTGAGAGCCACTGAATGTATATGTACAATGAATATTTTAAAAAGCCACTGATTTTGACACTGATGGAGAAAAGGGGTTGCTACATGTAGTGTAACATGAGCAAAGCACACTGAATTATCACACCAGTGCACAGCAAATGTTAGAGAGTATCAGATTGCATATTACTAACTGCAGACACATGAATGTATGCTGGATGATGATTACTTAGAAATGTTGAGGGACGGGCAATTATTATCTAATAATTCTCTCACCTTATTTAACCACTCAACTCTCTCCACATCTGGATAATGAACCTGTTGGAGAAATATACAAATGTATCATGTTATTACGAGAGAGAGAACAAGACTGCTTCTGTAAACATGCTGCAGTGTATTCGAAGAAACCCCTCAGGCTATTTTTCACACGCACACCCTAGGTTCACAGATGGCATGGAATATAAACAGTCAATGTATGACAAAATAAAAAGACTCAGTCTAAACATGTGAAACATTCTCTATACAAAAAAGTGGCACCCATGTGTATTCTCCCCTTTTCTTTCACTTCAGTGTTATTATCATGTATGTGAGAAACAGGATCAAGGATGAGCGTAGCTGCAGTTAAATCCCTGCATGCCTAAAATGCTTAGCCTGCGTTTGTTTCATGCAGTGGGAGGGAGCAAGATAACACACTAACACTGCAGTGAATCAGGTGAACTACCCCTTTAACTTATCAGGTATCAAAAAATGCAGTTATCTTCCATCCAACAATGACCACACAAAGAACTTCTGAGAGCATGGCTACATTCACATTGCAAGCCTAAGTGTTCAATTCAGATATTTTGCTCAGATCCAGGTTTTTTTTTTTTTTTGGACATTGACATTATTTTGGTGGCCATTAACAGATTCAAGTGTGAACTGGTCACAGTCCTGAACTGACCCACATGCACAAAAGAACAACACAGCATGCTGTCATACAGAAGTAAATGTGGAGGCCACTGACGTTAGTGTTTATGCATTCAAATGTGATCTGCAGCATAAGCCAGCAAGTTTGCGGTGAACACGTGATAGGGAGGACAAGGATAAGATGAAAGTATGACAGATTTCTCGATTTTAAACGATTCTCATTTTTACAAAATGATACTGAGTCTTAAATCTCAAGAATCAATTAGTCTAGCCTGTTTTTAGTTAAAGAACGTAACATTGTAGCACACCTACCATCCAATAAAGCACAGTAAGCTCTGTGCTTTCTTACTTTTGATATGAAAGTCTCAGTTTTCAAATTCTGTACATTTTATTAAAATATTCAAACAATATATGGTGCCGTTTAAAGTGGAGTGACAACTCACTGTAGCGCCTCAGTTCAAGAGAATCAGCAGCGCGAAGCGCATGAACTGATCGCGTCCTCTGCTTTAAAGGTTGTATCAGCGATTTCTAGCCTGAAACATAAAGTGTCAATTTCAGCTGACCTTTCTTCACGATCCGCTCGCTGCCTGCCCAATCAGCAATCAGCGTCAGGGATTTGGTGTTGTGGACTTTCCTACTGGTGCAGGGATGTGAGGGAGGCGGAGCGAAAGTCCACAACACCAAACCCCTGACTTAAAAAGTATCTGACGCTATGGCAAGCCGTTTTAGCATTCCATCCTTGTTTGTCTTTTATGTTCTAAAACATTCCTTCATTATTGTAATTATTGGTGAAAATAGTCGATCCGGAAGCTCACATTGTGTTGAACTATAGATCTGCTATTTTCAGAACTTATAAGTGACACTACCCAACAGCAAAATACTTACTGACCTACATTAATTTGTTAAAAGACTACTTTTTTCCCTTTTTTTGACTAAAACCTTTTTGACTTTTCGTCGACTAAAACTAGACTAAAACCTTTTTGACTTTTCGTCGACTAAAATTGGACTAAAACTATCACATATAGAAGTGACTAAAATTTGACTAAAACTAAGAAGCATTTTAGTCCAAAAGACTAAAACTAAGACTAAATCTAAGATGGTTGTCAAAAACAACACTGTTTCTACATCAATCTACACTCTGTGCACCGTAATGACAATGCAAAAACAGAATTGTCACAACTTCATAAATTTATTAAAAATAAAACACTGAAATAAGAACTTTGCATAAGTATTCACACCCTTAACTTAGTTCTTAGTTGAAGCACCTTTACAGCCTCAAGTCTCAAGAGTCGTGGTTGTTTCAGACTTCTTCCATTAAGGGTAACAGAGACTATAAACTTCTGTGACTACACACTTTTTCAATGCAGCAGATTTTTTCTGAACTCTTCCCCAGATTTGTGGCTTGATGCAATCCTGTCTCTAAGATCTACAGGCAGGGCTTGGTTCTTGCTCTGATATGCATTTTCATCTGTTAGACCTTTTATTAAGACGTGTGTCAAATCATACCCATTCAATTAAATTTGCCACAGGTTAACTCCACTTGAAGTGTAGTAACGTCTACAAGCAAAGCTCCTATGATAAATTTAATTTGTCCTAGAATACTTATGCAATGGAAGTTTTTTATATTCAATAAATTTGCAAAGATGTTAAAATCCTTTTTTTTTTTGCTGTGCCATTATAGTGTATGGTGTGTTGATTGAAGTGAATTTTTTTTTTGAAAAGCAGTTTAACAGGCAGTAACATAACAAAATGTGAAAAAAAATTAAGGGGTAGGAATACTTTCGCAAGGCACTGTAACAGAATATGTCACATAACATTTACCTCAGAAGAAAAAAATATTCCGTAGCCATACATTCATTAGTCAGCTAGAAAACATAAGAGAGCGTTTTGGCAAATATATGCACCATGTATCATATTTTCAGTATAATTTTACTGTTATTCAATGTTTAATTTATGTTTGAATAAATCAGTCAAGTTTTTGTGACAGCCACCATTTAAAAGTAAAAAAAAAAAAAAAAAATGAATTGGCATAGAAATATAATTATGTTATTGCAACTTTATTTTTATAAAAACTGTAATTTAAGCATTCATATACAAATCAGTTCATTTAAATTATCAATATTATTAGTACCAACTGACTCTCATGTATATTTTACAGCATTAGTTGAGCATTAGTTGCAGCTTTCTTCCATATTCTGGAATGTAAAAACTTTGTGTGTCTCCCGTCAACGCAGAATTCCAAGGAATGTTAAACCTCAGTGATATAAACTTCACATGAATTATGATACGACTATTCAGAAAGAGGTCACACACTGCAAAAAAAAAAAACAGACATCTATCTGACTTATGACCGAGAGTGGCCCAAATCAGAATCAAAAAGATCAGATTTCATGTGGTTTGTGCTGTTCACATTGTTATGGAAACAAAAACAGATCGGAGTCTATTAGCAAAACTAAAAAATAGGATTTTCGGCCACTTTTGCCTACAGTCTGAATGTAGCCTTGGTGACCACAAAAGGCCCCTGCAATTTAACATCTTAAAACTAAAGCTTTAAATTATAAACAAATGCTACACACAAGCAAAACAAATGTATAGGGCACATTTGAATCTCATCACTATGGTAACACAGCTGCAAAACCATAAACGCTTCTCTCCAAGACATTAAGCATAAGCTGAAAGGAAAATCTCAGGTAAGTCACATCAGGTTACCTGAGAATACAATGCGCTCTCAGCATGAGAAGATAATGCGTTTGTGGCACCTATGAAGTTAACCTCCTTTTGTATGTCCTATAATAGTAACATTTTTATTGTAATCTCAAGAGACAACATGGGGGTGTGTGACTCCCTTCTGCAGTGCAATCACTCTGAATTTATTTTAATCGCAAAACAGTGTCGGTGTAGCTTCGAGCAGAGTACCATATATGACAGCACAGCGCTTTCCTCAGCTAGCTCTCCCACTGACATATTTTGGCATAACCATCAATCAAGACAAACAGGACTGAGTAGCTAGAGCTACTCTAACCAGCACTAGACTGAGTATCCCTCCAAAATAAATATTAACTATTTTGTTTAGTATTAATGATATGTGGAGAAAGACACTGAAAGTTCCCATGGTAACTGTGTTTCTATGGTCACTAGAGATCTCTGAGGAATTCCTTTCATTGACAAGAGCATAGACAGATAACTATGGAATGTATGTATGAATTTTGGCTAGAGGCGAGACAGATTGTAGAGTTGCCGCAGTAATGTAGAGATGTAAAGACTAAAGATTCCTGACAGTGACATAATTTGATGAGAATGTGATAATCTGTGATGTAAATGGTTTGTCTTTCTAAAAATAGGACACTGAAGACTGTAAAAAAAAGTTGTTATCAGTGACATATTTAAAAAAGTTATTACATGTATTTACATATTTTGTAACTTTGAACTCTGTAATGCATTTAGCTAGACATTAGTGTAGCAAGCTTGAAGCCATTAGGCAAGAGATTTCGAGACCCAGATTCTTTAAGACCCATGTTGTTTAAGGACACCACTTTCAGCAAACCAAGAAAAAAACTTGACATAATACACTTTCCAGGAACCACAGAGAAACTGGACAAACAAGTCAACAAGTGTTTCAAAAGAAACGTCTTGGCTTAAAAGCACAGAACCACAAAACGTGAACAATCACAGAATCCATAACTTCACTGCTGTGAAATATTTTCTTAGAAAACAACTTCAAACTCATCAACAAAAACCAGTTCAACAGACTTCTAATCTCACACAGACAAGTTGACTCAAGCCGGAATGTAATTTGATTAAGGCTCAAGAGCAGTTAAGACTAAATGAAGTGTAGACCATTTTATGAAAACGTATCTGGTAACTGACTAACGCTACACAGACAAGAAGATGCATTACATGAAAACATGACACTTAGGGAATCCATCATTGGAAATCCCATATTGACTGACCACTAATTTATTATTCCCAAGATATCCCCAACATGGATGGTCAAGGACTGTAAGATGTACAGCTTTTTTGAACCAGCATGTTTATACATTCTCAAGGCTCCAAAAGACATCCCCTTTAATATAATTAATCACTGCTAACAATAAATAATTTCTTTAATAATTTTAACAGTATTTCACAATAAAATTACATATAATGTAGTTTATTGCCAAATATGGTAAGGTAATTATAGATAACTACTTAAAGGGGTCATGACATGATAAATTAAATTTTGCATTTGCATCTTTTGGCATATAATAGGTCTTTGTATCAATAAAACATCCTGCAAGTGCATAGCTTAAAATGTCCCCCTCATTATGAACAAATTATTTATTTCATAAATCTCCAAAAACAACTTGTTTGGATCTGGGGCACAAACATTTGCATAAACACTGCCTCCAGAGCAAGACATTGACAAATAGTAATCTTCCCACCATAGGCCCCGCCCACTGGTGTTCAGTCGCTTAATGGCTGACACTCTGAATGTGAGTGTTGCGTCACGTCAAAAGCAAATAGAAATTGCAATCACTGTCGCTATCTTGTCAACGCTGGATGCAGTATACTGATGTGTGTTCGCCTTGATCGTGTCAGTGGACTGATGGGAGCATTTTGTTTTGTAAACAAGGCACAGTGTCATGGAGAGTTCACAACAAAACTTTTCTTAAAAGATGAAGCAGTACTAGACCTGACTGCAGCTGCATAACAAACTGTAAGTAAATGATTTCATAATGCTTTGTCTGGAAATGACTGTTTTTTATTTTTTATTTTTTATCATGATGTCAAAACACATGCGATAGTGAGGAGGCACTAATACTATTTCCTATGCAATGACAGGGTGCCAGGGTGACGTCACCTGGGCACAGACTTTTGCATAAACACTGCCTCCAGAGCAAAGCATCACAGAATAGTCACTGGCGTTCAGTCACTTAATCGCTGACACGCTTAATGCAAACAGAAATTATAATCACTGCCGCTATCTTGTCTACACTGGATACAGTATACAGATGCACATTCACTTTCTGACACAATACTCACGCTTGAGCCTCTCGTCAATAGGACAAAAGTAGTGAAAAAAGTTTGCTTTGACGCATTTGGTTTAAACAGCTCGTTTGTGTCTTTGTAGATATCAGGCGTAAGGATCCCAGCGTAAGGAATGAATGGATAGTTTATTTTTGATGGCATCCCGGATCACGTCTGAGGATTGATCGGAGCATTTTGTTTTGTAAACGAGGCAGAGTGCCAGAGTTCACAAAAAAACTTTTGCTGAAAGATAAAGTGGTAGTAGATCTGACTGCAGCTGCATCACAAACTGTAAATGATTTCATAATACTTTTTTCTGGAAATTAACGTGACATCACCGGGGCACAAGCATTTGCATAAACACTGCCTCCAGAGAAAGACATTGACGAATAGACATCTTCTCACCATAGGCCCGGCCCACTGGTGTTCAGACACATAACGTCTGACATGCAAGTGTCATGTCGCGTCAACATACAGTATACAGATGCGCATGCACTTTCTGACACAATACTCACACTTGAGTCTGTTGTCAATAGGACAAAAGGAGTGAAAGATCTTTGTTTTGACACATTTGGTTTAAACAGCTCATTCATGTCTTTGTAGATATCAGAAGGATCCCAGCGTAAGTAACGAATGGATTGTTTATTTTTAATGGCATCACGGATCGTGGCTGAGGATTGATCAGAGCATTTTGTTTTGTAAACAAGGCAGTGTCATGGAGAGTTCACAAAGAAACATTTGTTGAAAGATGAAGTGGAACTAGATCTGACTGCAGCACCATCACAAACTGTAAGTAAATTATTTCATAACGCTTCATCTGGAAATGACCACTTTTTTTAATCATGTTGTCAAAAAATTCACATGCAATAGCCAGGGGGTGTTGATACAGTTTCCTATGCAAAGACAGGGTGCCAGGGTGACATCACCCGGGCACAAACATTTGCATAAACACTGCCTCCAGAGCAAGACATTGAGAAATAGTCATCTTCTCACCATAGGCCCCGCCCACTGGCGTTCAGTCACTTAACGCCTGACTCGCTGTGCTGTCAGTCACAATCAAACATATTTCAAAGAAAGCCGGCACCATGGTCCTCACAGCATGACCGTCTTTAATGTTTTTTTTTTTAGGGAATATTTGCATTTATTCACATGCAATTGAATTCATGCCGGTCTATTCGTGCTATTCATGTGGTGGACTGTCATGATTTTGGCTAAGGCTAACGCACAATTACTACTGAATGATGCGCCTCAGAGGGGATTTAGAAGTGGGTACAAGTGGGTACAAGCAAATCTGACAGTGGTGTAGTGCTGTATACCCTGCACTACACCACTGGTTTAAACAGCTCGTTTGCATCTTTGTACAGATATCAGATGGATCCCAGCATAAGGAACAAGTGGATAGTTTGTTTTTAATGGCATCTCAGATTGTGTCAGAGGACTGATCAGAGCATTTTGTTTTATAAATGAGGCACAGTGTCATGGAGAGTTTAAAAAGAAACATTTGTTGAAAGATGAAATGGTACTAGATCTGACTGCAGCTGCATCATAAACCGTAATGATTTCATAATGCTTTGTCTGGAAATGGCCATTTTTTTAATCATGTTGTAAAAAACACACATGCAATAGCGAGGGGGCGTTGATACTATTTCCTATGCAATGACGTTAATCATAACAGTGGCCAATTCCTGACAAGCCTTAAAGGACCTGCCCCTTAAAACTGGCTGTTTTAGACAGAGGGTCAGAATAAGGGTTAAAAAAATATTTTTTTTCCACATATTTTTTGTGCAAAAAAACTTTATTAACACTAAAAGTAAACCTCAAGGAACATATTAAAATAATTTAAAAACCTGTGTTTTGACCCCTTTAATTGTTATTTACATTTATTTAACCATTATTCTGTACAAATTACATTTTTATAGTATACAGACTGCTGGGAGGTGAATACTCACTTTTAACTACACAGACTAACATTGGTTCTCACCCTTCAGGTCTAAATATCTCATTACATAAAGTGTATTTACTTTGTTGCACTTTGGCTTTTAATTACAGCCATGATGAGCCTAGGCTCAAGATAATGCTTATACAAGATAAAAATAGACTTAAAATTGGTAGAGACACATGTGGCATCATTTGGAAAAACACTGTTCACCTTCACAGACAAAAGGGCAAAAAGTCTTGGTCTGCCTCCTGTCTGACAGCCTGGGATCAGCTGGGATCCAAACTTAGTTGTTGTTTCAAGCACAGAGTTTGGTGAATTGACAAAACATTAAAAGCAAACAAGATGTCCTAATTTAATAAGCCTGAATGAAGCAAAACAACTCTGAACAAGGAAATATCATGTGTTTCTTTATCAAATTCCAAACTTTAAACAACATTACTACTACCCACTACCACACTCCAACTCAAAGAGAACTCATTCTGTCTTTTTAGTGCAGCTTTGGTGATGGACAATTTTATAAAAAAAAAAAATGTGAAAAAAAGAAAACAAAAATGAAACCCGGTAAATGTTATCAGTGAAAGAAGAGTTTAACTCACCCATGAGGGTAACTCAGTTGCCTCCAGCTCCTGTTTAACCGTGTCCTCTTGCTCAAAAAAGGAAAGTGCTCTATTTAACCTAGTGTTCTTACACCTCGTGTTTCTTCTCCAAAAGAAAAATATCGTGAGTGCGATTAAAAGCCAGCTAAAACTGAACTCAAAATAACCCAAGACATATATAGGAAAGATAATGACGAAGGTCTTGGCAAACTGCAGCCACGTGCGTGACAGTTCGCTGGTGCAGGACGGGGAGTCCTGGCTGAGCTCCGCGGGTAAGGTGGAAGGGATCGCCCCGTTGGTCGGTTCAGTTTGTCCGCTATCCTTTTGCCCCGAGGCACCTGCTGTTTGAGAAAGATTTCCGCGCACAGCCGTCATTATGTCCTCTGTCATATTCAATGTTACGCACGGCTGTCAAACGTGTGCATTGTGCTTCAATGCAAAAGCTTCGAGAGTAAACAAGATACTTCAGATCATCCCGGTTCGAGTACAACGGTCAGCTAAATCAATTTGAGGATGTTTTCACGTTAGTTCCCCGGTACACCAGTCCATGTTGACGCGGATACTGGCTCGCTTTGCTTTAGTCTAGCTGTGCATAACTGAAGACCCAACTCAGCTGTCGACAGCGCCTCTGTACGTGTGCCGTCTGGTTTGCTCCTGCTGGCTGGTGTGCTCTGGAGAAGCGTGTGCTGTTGTGTTGGTTTATGACAGACAGCTGATCGCTTCATACACGCGCACACACACACAGCGGGTCTCAGGAGGTCAGTGAGTGTCGCGGACAGCGCAAACTCGCCACCCTGAGCCAAGCAACTGCAGTACACAAACAATGAGGCGTCGACAGCGACGCTGTACCCAAGTGTTAACTGCTAATTAAAGAACAATAACAAGAAGCTGTTTCATGTTTTATTCATATTTTCAGATAGGCTGTTTGTGCCAAAACGTTTCCTGTCGTGCGTTCATCTGAGATTTATACTTTATTTATAAGTTTTTAAGTTACTGCTCATAGTAAAGGCTGAACGCAGGACAGGGAGGACCACATAAATAAAACAATAACAGTAAACGTATGCTGAATTCGGAACCGCATACTGTTACTATTTTTATAATAGGCTATCTTTCTGTCTAAGAGATCTGGTTCGAAATTCAGCAATGGACAAATGTATTCCACAAAGCAGTCAACACTTTTTTTTTTGTGGCACAAACACAACACCATTTTTTTTGGAAACTTCTATCCACCTTATTTTTACCGTAAGAGCGGGCGTGGCCATTTCTAAATTTTATGGGTTTCTGCATCCAGCTAATTTTACCATATTATTTTAATGTGGTATTTAATTATGAATACACTGGTTTACTGCACATTGTTATTTTTCTTCTTTTTTCCCTATAGCAGCTAATGAACCGGAAGTCTCGCCCATTATTTCTGCATTGAAGATTAAGGTGGATAAATGATAGAACAAAACACGGGGATGACATTAAAAAAAAAACATATAGGCAAAGACTTTATATGCCCAGGTAGAAATAAAGTATACTTATTTAATAATTAAATACAAGCAAGTGCATTTGTAAAACATTCTTATTTTTGTGTCAAAATTTTTTACAGTAAACTATAAATACACTAATTAAAAGTATATTTACTTTATTTTATTTACTATTTCAGTGCACTTGAAAAAGTATACTAAATACCACTAATGCTTAAACTGATTTTAGTGCATTGGAAGTAAACTACCAGTCAACAGTTTTGAACAGTAAGATTTAATGTTTTTAAAGAAGCCTCTTCTGCTCACCGAGCCTGCGTTTATTTGATCCAAAATACAGCAAAAAACAGTAAAGTTCGGAAATACAAAAACAAAATATCTGTTTTCTATTCATATATTTTTTCAAATGTAATTTATTCCTGTGATGTCAAAGCTTTTAGCATCATTACTCCAGTCACATGATCCTTCAGAAATCATTCTAATATTCTGATTTGCTGCTCAAAAACTTTTATTATTATTATTATTATTATTATTATTGTGTTGAAAACAGCTGAGTAGATTTTTTCAGATTTCTTTGATAAATAGAAAGTTCAGAAGAACAGCATTTATCTGAAATATAAATCTTTTGTAATATTATAAGTAGATAAATGCTGTTCTTTGGATCTTTCTATTTATCAAAGAATCATAAATCTAATATTTCTTGAACAGCATATCAGCATATTAAAATCATTTCTGAAGGATCATATGTGACCCTGGACCACAAAACCAGTCTTAAGTCGCTGGGGTATATTTGTAGCAATAGCCAAAAATACATTGCATGGGTCAAAATTATTGATTTTTCTTTTATGCCAAAAATCATTAGGGAATTAAGTAAAAATCATGTTCCATGAAGATTTTTTGTAAAATTCCTACTGTAAATATATCAAAATGTAATTTTTGATTAGTAATATGCATTGTAAAGAACCTAATTTGGAGAACTTTAAAGGTGATTTTCTCAGTATTTTGATATTTTTGCACCCTCAGATTCCTGATTTTCAAATTGATGTATCTCGGCCAAATATTGTCCTATCCTAACAAACCATACATCAATATAAAGCTTATTTATTGAGCTTTCGTATGATGCATACATCTCAGTTTTGTAAAATTTAACCTTATGACTGGTTTTGTGGTCCAGGGTCACATATGACACTGAAGACTAGCATAATGATGCTGAAACTTTAGGTTTGAACACAGTAATAAATTACATTTTAAAATATATTCAAATAGAAAATCATAATTGTACAGTTTTTGTACTTTGGAGGTTTGGTGAGCAGAAGAGACTTTTTATTAAAATTATACAGAGGAGTTTTTGTGTGTGTGTTTTTCTTAAAAGTGTGCTTTGAATGCTTTAAAAATGAGATCAATCTTAGACTTTTATATAGTAATCCTAAATTTAAATTAAATCGATTTTATTAAAAATATAATTATTACTAATGTACTTCTTCTAAGTACATTTTCCCAACCGTGGTACTTAAGCTCTCTATTATAGATCAGTGGCTATGTCATTGTGAGGGGTGAGAACCAGAAGGGCGTAAGTGACATTTTGTGTGAAATGTCACTTACGCCCTTCTGGTTCTCACCCCTCGATTGTTAAACACGTCTTATTAGTTCGATTTTTCGATTATTATCTAAAGTCGACAGTGTTGCCATAGTAACATATGTATTAAGCGATTGCTCTTTGCTCGATTTGCTCGGTCTGTTGTTGCCAAGGCTTGACAGGTTACCATAGAAGCATTAAACTGCGCTTGCGCTTTAGCCGTATAGCGGTATGGCGGTGAAAGCTGTCAACATAAACTTGTGATTGTCGGATTGAAAAGGAGTAGTGAGAAGAGGAACACTTTAGTTATGCACCCTGTGAAGGTAAAGCAACGGCGTATGTCGTATGGAGCAGCTGTTGTGTAGCGATTGTTTTTTTCTTGAAAATTTTACAGGTGAACAGCACGATTAGCCACTCATCGACAGCCAAATAAAACTGATTACCTAACGTTACTTTAGTTAAATCTGTTTATTTCAATAGTAAGCGAAAACGTTATCATATAAACACTTGGCAGTATTTAGTTAGTAGTTATGTTAAGTAACTGTTATTCGAGTCACAGTAACACATTTGCTGTCCATTTTCCCCGTCCTCTCATAAGAAAATAACAAAAGAAGATACTTGGAGGTCTGATGACTTAAAAGTGCATATTCAGGTAATCTGCAGTTTGTTTGTGTGTAAGAAAAACACAGTTTAAAAGCACAACCTATAAAAGTGTCTTTGTAAAATTGTTTTGTCAGGCACACAATGAGGAGAGCAAAAGAAGACCCAAACGAGAAGAGGAGCACAGAAAATACAGGGATGGAGAATCTCTGGATCGCCGACACAGAGACCCTGATCGAGATGCGAGGAGAGAGAAAGAAAAACAAAGAGAAAGAGAAAGCACAAGAGAGCTGAGTAAACACAGAGACCCAGGCAGGGATAGAAACCAGGATATCAAGCGGGAAGACATCAGGGAGGACAGATATAAAGAGAGAAAGAGAGAGCATGAGAGAGACAACAGACACAGAGATGGAGATGAAGAAGAAAAAAGACACAATCGAGGTGAGAAGGAAAACAGTGAAAAACGGAGGGATAGAGAAAAAGACAGATATAAAGACATGGAGGTAGATATGCACCTTCAGGGGGACAGAGGTACAAACAGGGAAAGAGAAAAAGACAGAGACAGAAGGAGAGCTGAGAGAGACAGGGAGCGAAGAAGTGAAACAGATAGAAGGAAAGAGGAGAGAAGAGAGGGAGAAAAAGAAAGGGAGAGACACAAGGAGCGAAAAAGTGAAATGGATAAAAGGAAAGAGGAGAGAAGAGGAGAAAAGGAAGAAAGGGAGAGAGACAAAGAACGAGAAAGAGAGAGGAGAGAAAGACACAGAGCAAGAGAGAGTGAACAGAATCGACATGAATATGAGGAAAAACACAGGGATGGAGAAAGGAGAGAGAGACGCAGTGAGAAAGAACAATCTGGACACAAAGAAAAAGGTATGATTATTACAGTTCATGCATAGCGGACATGCACACAGTCAAAAAAATGTGTATGATATTAATATGATCTCTTTTATTTCAGAACACAGAAGAGATAGAGGGGATAGAGAGAGGAGAAGAAGGGATAAAGAAAGTCATGTAAGCCATAAGATTGTTGCTATTTATTAGGAAGATATTATACTGATAAATAATTATAATGTAATTCTGACTGTACTGATATTATGGAGGAATGTTTAAAAATTGTGGCTAGTCAACTGATGAACTATATTGGAATTATAAGTTATTGCTTTCAACAGGTGGCAAACACAAGTCACTCTCGAGAAGTTGAACAGCACGCCCAGGAGTGGAATGAGTCAAAGGATTATTTCCACGGAATCAAAGATGGGGATAGGGAAAATGCCAGGGAGAGAGAAGAGAGAGATAGAAGGCGTGAAAAAAGGCACAAGGAAGCTTTAGACTCCAAGAGGGGTGACAGAGAGAGGAAACATAAAGATTCATCAGACAAAGAGGTATAAACATTGTCAACTGAATGCATGAGATTCATGACATTCATTTGCTTTTAAGGTTGGTGAGGCTATAAATCTCCACTACATATGTTTTATATTTGTGTGGATGTGCAGGATCCTACCAAGATACCTCAGTTAACATGGAGGTCTATTCAAGCTGAAATCAATGATCCAGTGATCCCTGTAAGATTTCTGTTTAAAGTTCAGTTAAGTAAGCATGAAAGGAAAATTCAACCTAACTAATGCATGTTACGTTTTTTAAAAACATCATGGAAGAACATCTCCTGTAAAAACACCCCCTAATGTATGAAAATATTAAGTAAAAAATTTAGGGCCAACGCAAACCATCTTTTGACGTTAAAATAGCATTATCAGGATTTACTTAAGACGAGAAGTGAAGAATTAGCGCTAGAAAGGCATGGACATTTTTGCGCCTGACTTTATTGAATATGCATTTGTAGGAGTTTCCCTTTCTGACGCAAAATTTATGGGAGGAGAGTATTAAAATTAATTACGCAACACGATTTAATAACATTTGCGCTTGTCAAATTACTGGTATTTGTGCCGTTATTTAATGTCACACGCAGAATTTTCCCTTCCCATTGGCGCTTTTATGGAATTCCTCTCTAACATTATTTTGCCCTGTTTAGTAAATCTGGCCCATAATGTTAACTCTTCTGGCCTGAAAAGAAAACCTGACTGGATCCGACTTGCCTAGTACTGTTGAAATTTAAGACTAAATTGAATCGTTCTCTATTTGTATTTTCCCTGACTGAACAGAGCTATAAGCACAGATTAATACAAAACAGTGTAAGAAAATTTGATAAAAAGGTAAATGCACTTTAAAATGTAAAGCAAACAATCACGTATAATACAAACTTGAACCAATACAAAGCCGTACAAGTTATGTAAGAAAAAAATCGGGTATTAGACCTCTAACAACAGCTAAAACAGTCAAGCCCTAAATTATTCATACCCCTGACAAATTCTGACTTAAAGTTACTTTTATTCAACCAGCAAGTTTTTTTTTTTTGACTGGAAATGACACAGGCTTCTCCCAAAAGATAAAAAGACGATGTACAAGAGGCATCATTGTGGAAAAAAATATTACTCATCTTTTATTTACATTTGAACAAAAAGTGACAAGTCTAAAAATTATTCATACCCTTTGTAAACTGTCATGGGAAAATCCAAAGTTCTGTACCATTCCAAATAGTCCAAGCTGTTCTAAAGCATCGTAATTACCCTGATTCATTAGGAACAGCTGTTTTAATCAACAGGTAAAAAACAGAAGCTCTCTGCTTCTGCAAGGAGCTCACTGAGGACCTGTGGCTGCGCATTGTGACTGCTCACAAGTCAGGAAAGGGCTATAAGACCATATCTAAATGTTTTGAAGTTCCAATGGCTACAGTGCAAAGTATTATTAAAAAAATACAAGACGTTCTGCACTGTGAAAAATCTCAGAGTATGTGGCATTTGATTGCTGTAATAGCCAATAAAGGCTTTTCTATTGATTATTGAGAAGGGTATGAATAATTTTGGACATGCCACTTTTTGTTCAAATGTAAATAAAAGATAATATTTTTTTCCACAATGATGCCTCTTGTACATCTTCTTATTATCTTTTGGGAGAAGCCTGTGTCATTTCCGGTCAGAAAAACTTGCTGGTTGAATAAAAGTAACTTTAATTTGCCAGTGGTATAAATAATTTCATTATAGTAAGGTATAGTATGCATGTTAAAATAAACACAAGAAGCTGCGTTTCTACATTACAACAACCTAGATCAACCTAAATGACAGATCTGATACAAAAGCACTTCCCTTTCTCAGAACTCAATGTGTCTCTCAGAAGTAATATTTAAAGTTGTTTAATTGCATGTGTTCATTTTTACTTTTTAGGTAGTTTTTTTAGCCCTACTGTTAATTTTATGTAAGAGAGTAAACACACATTGTGGCTAATATGATTGTATATCTTTGTGTTTCAAGGTGGAGAATGAAGAAACTGAAGAAGACAAACAATTAAGCAAGGATTATCATAATGATTATGAGGAGGATTTTGAGGTGTGATGCAGTTTAGTGCTCCCATTACATACAATAACCTAAGTTTAATAGTACACAATACTATAAATGATGAAAAATGAGGGACAAAGCCCTCATTTTGTCTTACTAACATGGAGTGTCATCATTTCAGACATCAAAATGTTTTCTGGATTTTTTTTTAAACAACATTTTGGTAAATATGATGAATACAAGATAACCTAAACATGAATTCTTGGTTTACATTACCCCCAAAGCTAATTTGAATCTTACTGCTTGTAACCAATGATTATACCCAACAAACTTCTCATTCTTATTCCACATTTTATTATGCTGTTATTTTGGTGATGCTTTTAGGATTATGAGGAAGACTTTGAAGATGATGGTGAAGAGGATGATGATCATGAAGAGGAGGAGAATGAGGAACATGACAATAAAGTGAGAGAAGACAAGAGGGAGTTGAGTCCCAAAAGAAGAGAAGAGATTGAAGCCATCCAGAAAGCCATTGATGAGGAAAATGAGAGAATCTACTCTGCAAGATCAAAGCCCACAACCACAGAGTCAGCTGTCACCCAGAGAGGTAGTTAACCCTTGTGCGCTCCTCATTTGGGAGTCACACTCATGCTCCTCACGGTCAAAAGTGACCGGACACCTGAAATGTAACTTTTTTTTTTTCTTCAGTAAAACCAATCTAATATATTTTTGTTCCATAATATTTTTTCTTTTTTCCTTTGTAATTTTAGAGAATTTTATGGTACTAATGATTATTTATGCAATAATTATGATCTATTTTTTCCACTGAAAATAGAAAAAAAATTAAAAACCCTAATTTTTAAAAATTATTTTTCAATGAATGCAGTATTTCAGATTAAAATAGAGTATAGGCCTTCCAAATCAATTTTTTGAAGACAGATTAGCACCACCTGGTGGGAGCACAGGAAGAAAAATAAGCAATTTCACAGTGTAACCACTAGAGGCCTGTATAGACATCAATAGAGATGCTAGTGAATTCCCAATTTGTTTTAGACATAATTGCTTACTTATATAATAAGTAATGGACTTTAAAATATATTCAGACATTCTCAAAGAGTACTTTTTGTGAAGTTTTAGATATTTTCTTCTTATAAATAATGATTTCAAATTAATTTTTGCATTATGATTATAGTCAATCCTAAACGGCACTGCACTGACAAACCCAAGAGGCAGTGCTTGCTTCTCATCACTGTTTACTGCAGATTTCAAATTAATTTCCAGTGTGTGTCAGTTTTGCCCACTGCTCTGAGCTTTTTTCTGCATTGTTACTGAATTATTGAATTAATTTGACATACTGTACTCCTAAAACTTTGCTTTGTTACAGACAGCAGTTTATAGATGTGTGTTTGTATGTGTGTGTGTGTGTGCGTGTTTGTGCGTGTGTGTGTGTTTATTTTTCAGTCTTGATGTTTTAGAGTGTCACCACTTCACTGCTGTGAGCTTTTTCTGCATTATGACTGAATTATTGAATGGATTTCACATATTCTCAAACGTTTGCTCTATTACAGACACAGTAGTTTTATTGATGTGTGTGTGTATAAGTGTGTGTGTGTGCGCGTCTGTGTGTGACTGGATGTGTCTAAATCACACTCCTGATGTTTTATAGTATCATCCCTTCACTGCTGTGTACTTTTTTTTAGTTTTGTGTCTGATTTGTCGATTGTGCACACAGTTAATCTCTGAATTGCTGTGTTTTTGTCTTTTTCCCATTCATTTCCTATGGTCGGTCATTTCTGACCGAAGAGCATGAGTGTGACTATTTTTTTTACGCCCACTTAGCCTTTTCGAATGATGTCGTAATTTTTTTTCTGTGTTCACATTCCCAGTGCCATAAAAGTCACCAAGTTTCATATCATTCCGATGAAGCTGTGATTTTTAAAAAATCTAAATGTAAAATGTTCCGGTCAGAAATGACCGAGGAGCGCACAAGGGTTAAACAAAGGTTTATGTTAATTTGCACTTTCTACTGGTGACTAAAAAAGAAAGACCTAAATCTGTGCTTTTGCTGTTTTCACAGAAAGACACTCTGACAGAAGTCGAACACATGGCAAAATTATTGATTTTGTATCAGCAAAGCAGCGAGAGGTCAGCCAGAAAGTGGCCAGGAAACAAAAGCAAGTTTTCTACCTTCATAATAATCTAATTAGTAGTTATTGGAAAAACATACTTTTTTAAAAATAAAAAATAAATAGCTTTTGTTGACTAATTAATTACATTGAATTTAATTGATTTGAAGGAAGCGCAGTGAAGAGCTTCTGCGTCTGATTGATTTAGACTTCTCCATCACCTTCGCTTTGCTGGACCTGCCTCCTGTCAATGAGTATGACATGTACATCAAGAATTTTGGAACAGCCAATACAAAACAGGTTAGAAATCTAGGAAATTGTAGGTACTTCCGTGGTAAAGGGCAATGGTGATATTTGAAGTATTTAGCCATATCACATTAGACTAATGAATTAGCACAGGACAGATCTGACTCTATATCTACCAAATGTGTTACATCTTCTCTGTCAACTAGATTTTTTTTCCTGCTTAAAATCTCATAAGATTTTTGTCCCTCCAGGCTTATGTGCAGTGCAATGAAGACAACACTGATCGGGATATACAAACAGAAGAAGTAGACATGACAGACAAATGGACACAACACCCACCAGAAGCAAATGCAGCATGTGGAGGTATTGTGTTCATAATTGACTCTATTATTAGTAAGGAATACCACATGGAAATGTAAAAAATAACAAATATAGTCTATGATGGTCTGTTTTGTTCTCTGAACTGTAACCAGGGTCTAAGGCGTCTCTAGACACTGCAGATGAATCCACTTCAAGAATAAATACTAATTCTCAGCGGCTGACTACTTTTTTACGTTCTGCTGCACAGGTAAAGAATATTGTCAATGAATCTATTTTTATTTTTAAACACTATTTTTACTTTTTAAAGTACTATTTATTTGTATGTCAGGTGATGGCTGTTCTGATAGAGGAGAATATGGCAGAGAGTAATTCTGTCAGAAGACTTCGCTCTCAAACAGACGCGCTGTCCTTTAGTGATGGCTGCATTCAACTCAATACCAAACTCCCCTTCCTGCATGGTAACGTTTTCCAAATGACATTTGCTGTTACATAGCAGTGATCATGATGTGCAGAATACATTTTGATGTGGAATAAATGTTGACAGACTACAGACTGTAAAAAAAGATGCACAACGAGTCTCCACTTCCTTTCATTGTAGAAAAATTAGGCCAATATGTCTCTAAATATTGCACTGATTATGTCATTTGGAAGCAGAGTTTGCACAGTACTGGGTTGCATTTCCCAAAAGCATAGTAAGCCTAAGTTGATCAAAGCCCCATTGGTTCGTGCAGACTCAGTCACAGCATCAAATAACTAAAACCAAAAACGTTTTAGAAAAACAAACACTTGAACATACAAGTGTGATTAGAACTAACTAAAATGACAGAAATTACATAAAATTTCATTTGCGTGTATGGCACACTTTGTACTCATTTCTGCCACTGAGTAAGAAAAAGTTTTTTCTCAGAATTGCGTGATATAAACTTGCAATTGCAAGTTATAAAGTCAGAATTGCGAGAAAATTATGTGATTTAACAATTCTGACTTTTTTTCCTCACAAATGTGTTTGTATCTCGCAATTCGGACTTTTTTCCCACAATTCGGACTTTTTTTTCTCAAAATTGTAAAAAGCAAAAACTTGCAATTGCATGTTATATTCACAATTGTGAGATATAAACTTACAAATCGGAGAAAAAAGTCAGAATTGTGAGTTTATATCACACAATTCTGATTTTATTTCTCAGAATTGTGAGTTTATATTGTGCAATTCTGATTTGAGAGTTTACATCTTGCAATTCTGACTTCAGAATTGTTAGCAAAAATGGTTGCAATTGCGTGTATATAAACTCACAGTATTGAGAAAAAAGTTAGATTTGTGAGTTCATATCTCTCAATTTTGACTTCATAACTTGCAATTGTGAGTTTGTATCACGCAATTGTGAGAAAAATGTATATGTGTCTACTTGCAGGTCGGCAGGTGAGTTTGCTGCAGTTCTCTCAAGTCCAGAGACAGACTCTTCTGTCTGTTCATCCTCCTTCCTCCAAAAGCAGTGCTGTACGGCTTGACAGTGAGACAGTTATCTGTATTTGGAACATCTGGGAACCATCCAGACCCCGAAAAGTTCTTCTTTATGAATCTGAGGTATGAAGGAGAACATACTGGAATCATTAAAAATTATTGTTGATGTTTCAGAAATGAATTGCTCTACCATAACAGTCAGTAAAATTCAATCTTTTTCTCCTATTTGTCTAACCCTCTCAGGTGAGGTGTTGTTGTTTGAGTCCTGGTAAAGTTACACTAGTATTTGCTGGTACAGACGTAGGCTCAGTGGTGGTATGGGACCTCAGAGAACATTCTGGCACTCATTTGAACATGGTGGTTGGCCAGGAGGTGTGGACACTACGCTACCCGACCTTCTCAACAGGTAAGTCAGTGCTCACTGCTTTTAATAGATAAAACACAAGCATTTACAAAACTGTATTTAGATATAGATATTTAGAGTCAGGTCTCAGGTTAAAGTTTAACTGACCTGTGTTTTGTGTATGCAGATGCTGTGCTTTCAGGGGTGGGTCATCTTTCTCCCGTGGTGTCCATTGAACCTGTACTGGCGACTGCTGATACAAGTTCAAAGAGTGCATTAACTGCAGACATAGATGGTATGACAGAATTCTTTTAAATAAATATATTGTATTTAATTAATTTATAGTTTTATAAAAGATTTGCTGTTCTTTTGAAGATTTATTCATTAAACAAGCAGCACAAGTTGTTTTAACATTGATAAGAATAATTTTTTTTCAAGTAACAGATCAACACATAAGATTGATTTCTAATGGATCCTGTGACAATGGAGTAATGGCAGCTGAAAAGTCAACACTCCCATCACAGGACTAAATTACATTTTAAAATATTTTAAAATAAATGTAAACTTGTTATGCACAAGAGACTTCAAAAACATTTAAAAAATTTACCCGCTACCCACGAAGCATTTGAACAGTAGTGTATATTTTAAAAAATTACCAAAATAAATTCCTTGTTTTCTTGTGCAAAATCTAGAGTCTCTGGGACTGTCATTCCAGTTAGGATCTCTGGATGAAAATGGAGTGTTAACTCTCTGGGTATGTCTGCAATTCACCAAGAACTTTATTTTCACAGAAACCCTCTTTCATTTGCTGCTGTGTTTTTGTAGCTTTTTGTAAATAAAAATGTTTATTTTGTCTCTGACAGGTTGTGGTTGAGCTGCCAAAAGGAAATGATTCTGGATCTCAAACAGACCTAGGTAAACCTAACTTTAAATTTTATTTTTCTATTTTTTGTAAATCTGCTTTAATCAGTGTGTAAAAACACTATATTTATGAATTGAGTTGAAATCTTTCTTGGTGAAATCATATATTTTTTTTGGTAGGTCTCAGGCCTGGTGGTAAAGTTAAGCTGCTCCACAGCTCCTCTATACAGACCACTGAGAAATCACCTCAAGATGTTATAATGGGATTTGGACCTCCTGTGAGCCTTCAGTTGAAGTTCCTCCCATCTGACTCGAACCATTACTTTATTGGTACTAACATGGTGGGTGTTGCATGCAATTGTTGAAGGTAGTGGATATTTGGATTAGTGGTGTTTCCTATAAACTCTCATCTTGGTCTTAAAGTATTTCTTGAAATGTTTTTTTTATTTTCCTCTACTATTGAAGGGTCTGGTTAGACATGGTACGAGGCATAGCTTAAAAGTGCTTCCAAAGTTGTACAGATCGCAGTTTGATAGCTGTAGACCAGTGGAGGTCACAGCACTTGACTTCAGTCCTTCTGGGGAACCCTTGTTCTTGGTAAGAGCTTGGTACTGTATGTGTATTGACATATTTCTTTGTTCGTGGTCATCTGTTATTAGTGATGAAACAAGTGTTTTCACATGTTCTAGCTGAAAGAGTAGGAACATTATGTTAACCCCTCTAATTTCTTTCTTCAGGTTGGCTGCAGTGATGGAACAGTCAGATTGCATTCTGTCCTGAGAGAAGATGCGTTGATGGAATGGTCTGGATATTCCAGTGGCGCTCCTGTTCTGTCAGTTCAGTGGTCTCTGACACGGTCAGCTGTGTTTTGTGTTCTCGATACTGCCTCTGATCTTCAGATCTGGGACCTAACTGTAAAGGATTATGTGCCAGTCGTCACTGAGAATATACACAATGACCGGTAAATATTAGGACGTCAAATATTAGATTTTTTCAATACAATAAAAAAAGTTCAGTTAGTGCAGTTTACATACACCTTGTAGAATCTGCAACATGTTAATTACTGTATTTTACCAAAACGGCATGTTATTTTTTTATTTAGTACTGACCTGAATAAAATATTTCACATAAAATATGTTTGCATATAGTCCAAAAGAGAAAATAATAGTTAAATTTATAAAAATGACTCTGTTCAAAAGTTTACATACACTTGATTCTTATGCATCATATGCAACTATTACAGAAGGTTCAAATGCTCAGTGATGCTTCAGAAGGAAAAAATATGCATTAAGCGCTGGGGGTGAAAACTTTTTAAATTTGCAGATCAGGGTAAATTAAACTTATTTTGTCTTCTGGGAAACATGTAAGTATCTTCTGTAGCTACTAAACTATGATATTTAGACAAAATAAGAAAAATGTACACATCTTCATTCTGTTCAAAAGTTTACACCCCTGGCCTTATATGCATCGTGTTACCTTCTGAAACATAAGTAAGCGTTTGAACCTTATGTAATAGTTGGATCTCAAAATCATACAGTCATTGTTGGAAAGGGTTCAAATACACAAAAATGCTGAAAAACTAAAGAATTTGTGGGACCTGAAGGATTTTTCTGAAAAACAATGGGCATTATACCTCATTAACAACTATCACAAAAAAAAAAAAAAAAAAAACACAGCTGTGGGTCATTCAGATAAAAACACAATATTAACCATCAAGTGTATGTTAACATTTTTATAAATATAACTATTATTTTCTCTTGTGGACTATATGTAAATATCTTTTATGTGAAATATCTTATTCAGGTCAGTACTAAATAAAAAATAACATGCATTTTGTATGATCCCTCTTATTTTGGTAAAATAATTAACATTTTGCAGATTCTGCAATGTGTATATAAACTTTTGACCTCAACTGGATGTCAGATAATTCCTTACTTTGTATTTACAGAGGTAGATCATGTACCTCAGGCATTTAAGTGTTTCTTCTTTTTCCTAACTATTTTTCACAGGGTGATAGCCATGGCAGTGTTTGGTGAACCAGCCAAACAGAACACATTTTCTGGCGTTGCGCTCGCCAAGCAGTCTGGCAAAGTGGAGATTCAGTATTTTAAGGAGTCACTTACAGTGCCTAGCGCAAATGACAAAGAAAAACTTCATTCTTTTTTGCACAGTGCTTTTTTGATATGAGATGGATTCTCATCCAAATCAAGCAGAGGTCTATCTGAGCTCAGATTTAAATTAATTTCCAGTTAAAAACATAATATGCAAATAACAGAGAAAAACACAAAGAGACATTAGAGAACGTCATGCACACTATGAGCAGAACTACTAAATTATATTTCCTTGTTACATCAATAAGGTACCTAAAGCTACATTGATGGTGACTATAACAGCATTAAAAGAATGAGAAATGGTTGTTTATTACTGTCAAGGTGGTTACCCTTTTTGGTCTGCACAAATGACAAACTTCCCTGGCTTCAAATTTGTTACATCTGAAACTTTGCTGATGTTAGCTAGAACATGATGCTTTTGTTGCTGTAAGCAGCATTTTGTAAGGTTCGATCAAACACTAAAGGGAGCACATATGAGCTTTCTGTTCCTCAGATATAAAGACATTATATCCATTTTGTATTATTTTACAAATATGTACAGTTGAATATTTACTGTAAGTAGCATTTGAACAATTTCTTCACTATCAAGTCTACTATCATACTGTAATTATTAATGGATATTTTTATTAAAAAACAGTTACATTTAGACCTTTTCTCTCGTTCAGTTATTCACTATATTAGCAACTGATGCTATATTAGCATCTTTGTCAACTCTTGTCACAATACATAAATCATGATGTTAATAAAGAAAAATATATTTCTTAGTACATGATACATTGAGGATTTATCATGAAATCCTTTAAAATTTATATCTATTTGCATGGCAATGTGTATTATTAATAAGAAATGAAACACTTTGCTAAACTTGTCTTAAACTTTTACCGTCTTCCTCAAACCGAAAAAAAAAGCCAGTTGCGAGTTGAATGGACAATAATCTGTTGTCTGTCGTTTTCTCCATGGTAACTGTTGCCCAACGGCTCTATTCAGACGGCTCTCTGGTAATGACCTTCAGCTCTTTCAACGTCAAGTTCACCGAAAGAACCATAAGTTACAAACAAGATAACTGTCACGAACAAACTAAACCTAGCATGTTGCTTTGAGCAGTAAATTACTAGCGTTACATAGCCTACCAGTCGAATAAGAAGAGAGAAATGAATCAAGTAACGTTACCGAAGCCTCCCGATCACAAGTGACTTGACGGTGAAATGGAGATGGTTAAGGACGAGACGGAGAAATCACAGCTGGAGTCTCTAGAAAGTTCATTTTCTGAACGAATAAACGAAGAAGAAAGCTGTGAAATGTGGAAGGAGAGCATCGATAAAGTAAGGGAATGTCTAGTTTGCTTTAGCTCAAATTACTTGGGTGACTGACCCATAGTTGAGGTCAAAAGTTTACATCCCCTTTCAATATCTGCAAAATGTGAATTATTTTACCTAAATAGGAGGGATCAGACAAAATGCATGTTATTGTTGATTTAGTACTGACCTGAATAAGATATTTCTCATAAAAGATGTTTACATACAGTCCACAAGGGAACATAATAGTTGAATTTATAAAAATTACTCCGTTCAAAAGTTTATGTCCCCTTAATTCTTAATACTGTTGTATGACTTGTATGATTTTGAGATCAATCTTTTCACACTGTGGACAACTGAGGGTCTCAACTATTATTCTGCAACTATTACAGAAGGTTCAAATGCTAACTGATGATTCAGAAGCAATAGACATGCATTAAGAGCTGGGGTGAAAACTTTTTGAACAGAATGGAGATGTGTATTTAAACTATTTTGCCTAAAAAATGTCATATTTTTTTCATTTAGTACTGCCCTTCAGAAACTACAGAAGATACTTACATGTTTCTCAGAAGACAAAATAAATCTCATTTGAAGATCAGGGTAAATTTAACTTATTTTGTCTTCTGTGAAACATACTAACTATCTTCTGTAGCTTCTGAAGGGCAGTACTAAATGAAAAAAAAAAATGCAAAATGAGAAAAATGTAAACATCTCTATTCTGTTTAAAGGTTTTTTACCCCCCGGCTTTTGATTCATCGCTTTTCCTTCTGGAGCATCAGTGAGCATTTGAACCCTCTGTAATGAAGGTTCAAATGTAACTTTTGACCTCAACTGTACAATAATATAGTATAACGTATTATATTATGTTATATGTATAGCTTATGCTTTAATTATTCTTAAACATTGTAATGGATGATTAGACAGCCTGAAATCACAAACCACAGTACTTTTAATTTCCTGTCATTTCTTTCTTTTCATTCTCCTTTGGACCTACTCCATCACCTTTTACTTTCACTCTGTTAAACATCCTGCCTCTGTTCAGATGAATCATGGGAATGTCAACTCCAGCATTCTCACCCACGGCCTTTGTCATGTTTTCCACCTCTCCTGTGAAGAGACTGTTAGTCACATGACCTGTGGTGAGGGTGCCACAGGCTTTGCTAGTCTCCACAGTAATGGTCATGTGCAGTTCTATTATCCTGATGGCCGTCTAAGAGATACGTCTTTTTGCCAATCCTTCACCATCTGTTATGCTGGCCTCACCTCCACACATCTGCCAGGCAGACTGGTTGGCTGGGGACCTGGGGCCATTCTTACCATACTAGATGCAGAACTGAATCCTCTGGTTCATGCTGTGGAGCCCATGGATGTGAGAGTGTGCAAGGTATGACTTTAATGAAACCTATTCAAACCATGCTTGATACAGTTAAACCTGGCATAAAGTTTTTTTTATTATTATTATTAAATAAAATATCATCAGTGGATCACTGGAACTTACTGACAGTGAATTAAAGAGAAATGTTTTCATCTGTCTGTGTCTCAGATTTTGGAGGACTCTAATGAGCTTGTCACAGCTGGAATGGGAAATGTATGTGTGTGGTGCCTCACACACTTGGTGTGTCGTAAACGGGTGGTGGAGGGTTTGGGAAGACAAGTCGTTTTCACACATTTAGCACTGATGCCTAGCAGGACTCAGCAGTGCCTCAGAGCATTGGCTGCATATGGACGAGCTGTGGTTGTAGTGGACCTTACAGAGGGATGCATTATGGAGCACAGGAAGAACCTACATTTAAGGTATGTTGCTATCTGCAGCTATTAAGGCCTGTTTACAAGGATTTAAGTAATTCTAAGATATGGAATATATATCAAATACAACATTTCTCTTCTTTCTCCTCTTCCTCTCTTGTCTGGTTTGTTACATTGGCTTGTCAAAGGAGTAAAATACATGCACTAAGTTAGGAACATTTGTGATTAAATGGGTTCATTCATTTAAAATCTTTACATTTGTTCTGTTGAATCATTCTCTTCTTTTTATTTTAGGGAAATCACAGGGATGGTCTACTGTCCACTTAGGGATATTGTAGTTACTGCATCAAATATGACAATCCGAGTGTGGGGACCAGACTGGGAACTTCAAATGCCCTTCGTGGGACATACTGGTTAGAAAATTAGCAAACCTCACTTCTAATAAAGTTTCAAAGTATGAGTAATACTGTAATTGCAGCTGCATTGTTGAAATATTCAACAATGTAAACTATCAGCGTTTAAAGGGACCCTGGGTATTAAGACTTGTAGACCACAGCTATTAAAAGAGCTTACAATTGGCAGAGACAAGAAATACTAGATGCCATCCTGGCAGGATGTAAACATGCCGACGCTTGTCATGATGCCGCAGCCACTGAAGGAGTTTCTCAGTGCAGGTTTCACTCAATATCCAGGTGCATTTAGACTCTTTGTGTGTGGTATGGACTTTGGTTTAAGCCTATGCTCATATCCATCGCCACCTGCAAGGTCTTTCAGTAGCTGTGGTCATTGTATAAGTATTTTATTTTTATTATATTTATAGGGTTGTGTTTTGGTAAAAATAGCGTAGCTCATTGCCAGTAGCTCACGGAGTACAACCATTCTACGCAATCAAATTAATGGCGCCTCCCATAGTACAAAATATGCATATAAAGATGTGGATTTTTTTAAATAACATGAATATTTCATGGGTTTTGTACTAAATATTTCAGCAAGAGACATCATTTGTATTATAATAAGCTATACAAGTCGAAATACCCAGGGTTCCCTTTAAAACCTTTGTCAGTTCACAGACCATTTTGGATCAAGTTTTTGTATTTCATTGACGATAGAGTCTGCCATCATGACTGTGTGTTTTTGTACCCTTATTCCAGCTCTTATCACATCTCTAGTTCTGTGTCCTATCACTGGCCTGTTGTTTTCATCTTCTCTTGATGGTACTTTGAGGTGTTGGAGACCAGAAGTTGGAGACCAGGTTCAGACTATTTCCATTCCTCATGAGTGCTTACCTCCTCTAGTCATGGGAGGCCCAGATAGTGCTGGTACCTTCTTCTCATACTCCACCAACAGTGTGGACTTCTGGATCTTCAACAGCCTCTACAACCTATACTGCAGACTGGACGGGGCCCTAAGAGGTCCAGTCCACCAAATCTTGACCCCTCCAAGTCCCCCTTCCTTCTGTGCTTGTGTAGTTTGTATTCATGGAAACAACAACGTCACAGTTGTTGCAGAAGCAACGGGTGAAGTGCTCACTACATTCCAGGCCAATGGAAGATTAAGGTGTGCTGATTACTGTGTGCCTAAAAAGATCTTACTGGTCCTCACTGAGGATGGAGTGGTAACTATTGCTAGTACATTGACCAGTCCCGTAACAATACTGGATGAGTGGCATGGGATAGAGCATTGGGATTGGTCAGGTGGGAAAATGGAAGCAAATATAGGCACAGTGTGCTGCATGGTGTTATACACTGATGTTACAGATACACAAAGTGCACAGAAAGAATGGAGATCTTTACAGATGCAGAGATCACACAAGCCAAAGAAGCATCTACATCATGCAAAAAACAGGTTCATATTTGTGTTAATGTGTGTGTGTTTATTTATGTGTATGTGTGCTGCAGGTATTCATTTATTAATTGAAAATTCTGTCTCACCCTCATGTTGTTCCAAACCCACAAGACCTTTATTCATCTTTGGAACACAAATAAAGATATTTTTTTGATGAAATCTGAAAGATTTCTGATATTTTGGGTTGCGTTGCTGTCTATGCAGGAATATCTTAGTTTGTGTTTTAAAGATGAACTAAAGTCTTACGGGTTTGGAATGATATGAACGTGAGTAAATATGGCAGAATCTTTATTTTTGGGTGAACTACGCATTTAAATGTTATGTGGCCATCATGTGTGTTGTCATACCCTTAACAAAAAGAAGTATACTTCAAGTTTTTTTTATGAGTAAAGTTCAAGTATATTTTTAGTATACATTATGTAGTAAGTATACAAATATCAGTGTACCAGTAGTATACTTTTAAGTGTACTATTTCAATACTCCTTGGGACTAAATTGGTCCAATTCCTAGTATATAAAAGTATACTTTTAAGTATACTTTAAGTATAAAAGTAGTAAACTTTGAGTACTCAACTAGTTTAAATCAATGTTTTTAGTTTGTACTGAAAGTATACTAAAAGTGAACTTATAGGTATGCAGATAGTTTACTAATTAAATAATTTTTTTATGCAATTGTAGTATACTTTGAAGTATAGTCTCAATAAACTACTAGTTTAGTAGTTTTTACTGCAAGTATACTCGTAAGTTTTCTTTAAGTCAATTTTACATCATACTTTAAGTATACTACTATGTCTCTATTAATTATTCTTAGGTATTAATTTGTATATATTTTGTTATAATATCTGAACATACAAAACATCAAAATAAAGTACAGGGTATCTGCTTGTAAACAAAAACTATTTTCTACCTTCATGCATTCTTTTTTATAAACACTTGAATGTGGGGGAGTTTCATAAATAAAAAATAAATAACATTTTCAACAAAAAGCTAAAAAAAACTATTCATGATAATCAAAATGTAGCTGGAGTCAATAAACACCTCAAAGCTTGACAGTCTGTTGCTGTTATGTCTGACGATTGTGTTAGATTACACGTGGAAGCATCTGTTGTTTCGATTTCTTCTTCGCTTGTGTTTTGAAAATTCTGTACAGAAGATGTGTAATAGCGTCCCTTAGATTTTTTTCTAAGTATACTTAAAAGCCATTTTAAGTATATTTCTGAGAAGTATATAAAGCACATTTCTGAAAAGTACATAATAAGTAGACTGAAAGTATACTTTCTTATTTTTTAGTTTAAAAAAGTATACTAATAGCACACTTGAATAAACTTTTTCGTAAGGGTATTTACAGGTTTGTTGCAGTGCGGCTACATTTAGCTTTACATTTATCTTATTTATCTTTTTGTGTGTGTCTCTTACAGGTTTCTGGTTATACTGGGCCACTGTGGTGGTTGTGTGTCTGTGTGCAATATGCATTCAGGCAAAATCCAGTTCAGAACTTTTGCTCACAACAACCAAAATATCAGCAGCATGCAGGCATATCCCAACAGTGGATACCTACTGACTGCAGGTACTGATACATTTCATACACACAATGCATCATCACACTGCATTCAAACAGACAATAATAATTATAATCTTGATGGTTTTGTACTGTAGGTGAAGATAAAGCTCTGCTGGTTTGGCGTGTGTTCCCATGTGCTCAGCAGTGTTTGAGTCTCCATTTCAGTGTGTTGTGTGATCTGCCTCCTGTTTTGATGGCACTGATGGGAACCCAACTCACCCTCGCCTTACAAGATCCTGAGAATAATACTTATAGCCTGGTGCAGTACAGCTTAGAGACCCAAAGCAGATCTGACCAGCAACCCACTGAAAAGCATGGCAACAAAATCACAGGTTTGAGACTGTAAACTGTTCTTCAGAAACTGTAGAGTTAGAAATATCTAATATTAAAAATAGCTTATTCTTTCATATAAGCAAAAGCAAGTTTACTGCTTTTAATCTGTGCTGATTTTCATTTTAAAAGAATTATCAGAACAAAATCCTAAATAAAAATCTTAATGACCCTAAATAGAGTAATTTTTTTCCTCGTAATTCTGAAGTGAAATATGACTCAGCCATTGACCGGTTGAATGAGATAAAAGTATTTCACACCCTGACCCTCCTGAGACTGAGATAGTCTGTTTATGTGTTCACAGGCCTCTGTGCATGTCATCAGCTCAATGTGTTTGCTTCAGGCGGTCAGGATGGGACTGTAAGGATCTGGGATATGGAGAACCGGCTTCTTAGGTTAGGACAAGTGCTATTTTTTTGTAGTTGTGTATAGAAAAAGCATAGTTTTTGACACCAAATTCTGTGCTGTTTGTTTCAGAATTTTTGAGCTGAATGCAATGCCAGAGTGTTTGGCATACTGTGAGAGTGGAGACCTGCTGTTGGGCATCAGAGGAGACCTCTACAGAATATCCTGCACACAGCTACTGTCACCAGACTTCAAGACACAAGTACAGCTTAAACTGTTATCTGATGGCATTCAGGTTATTTAAAAGTGCTTTTAGTCAAACTTCTTAAAGAGTTGTCAGACTCTTGATAGCTTTACCAAGACCAATGTTAACAGTGAAAATACTTTCATGTAGGTTTACTCCACAAAAGTTTATTTTAGAACATAGGAAGGATAGTCTGTTAATACAAAATGAATTATTCATTTTGAATGTATTCACTTTACTTTGTCACTGAGAAATGGGACCCAGACTCTGAATTACCTAAATCCTTGATACCAACCACGAGTCACAAATGCAGGTAACTTTCTACTCAAATAAGCACTCATAAATAGATACGCATCTATATCCTTACTGATTGCTTTTAACATCTTACTCTATAGGACAGAGAGTTGCCATGTTACTGAAAAGGATGGCCTTGAAAGGAGTGCTAGGATAAAAGATCCAGTAAGTATCAAATGTATGTAAGAATGTGTGTATGTGTGTACAACAATCCTGTGTCCTCATAAAACAAATGCCTTAGGAAACATACCAAAATGTGATTTTTTTAATCTAAAAATTCAGAAAGTTTTCTTATGGTAAAAGGATAGAAATTACAGTATAAAAACCATTACATTATATAAAACCATATGCTTGTTTTTCAAAGGACTTTGGGGCACTCATGACAAGACATAAAGATCTTGAATCCCTGCAAAAAGGAGAAGTTGAGTGCAGAAGAAGAAAACCAGCCAGCATGCAAACCAAACAAGAGGCAGTTTGCGCAGTATGAAAACCATTACACCTATTACACCCCTGTAAACCACATATACCAGAATGTGTGTGTGCGTGTGTCAGAGTTTATCCATATGTTTGTTTTAAAGGACTTTGGGGCACTCATGACAAGACATAAAGATCTTGAATCCCTGCAAAAAGGAGAAATTGAGTGCAGAAGGAGAAAACCAGCCAGCATGCAAACCAAACAAGAGGCTTTCGATAATTACCTGGGTCTAATTTACAGGCAACCCCTTGATATAAGAGTATGTTTATCAACATTGTGCACATTGTCTTTTCAGACAATATTTTCCTATCAAATAATCAAAAATGTTGAGTTTATGTAAATGACTGCCAATATCAAGATTTTGCATTGTTCATCTAGATTCCACTAGAAGATATGTTTGATGTGTATGCTATACGTTTTCCACCTAAACTTCCTGAGCTTCCTCCTCTGAGCCCTGCCTCCAAAGATCGCTTATCCACGAGACTGCGTTCCCCTAAAACACAGGTGAGAGAATATCTATTAAATACAAATGAGTTCTTTTATTACCAAATTATCATTTTACCTACATAATATATCCAATACTAGTCTGCTGTATATGCATTACCCAATAAAGTCAATCTTTGGTAAAATATATATACTGTAGTATATATCTTTGTATAGTGTGAATCATGCAGAATAGTTTTTTTTTTATAATGGAAAAATAAATATATAATATGAATGGTTCTTAAGTTCCTTAAAATTTTAAATTCATTTTTTTGTGAATGCACAGAGTATATAGAGGGGAGAAATAACTAAATTAATAACTGAATAATTGCATATCATGAGCAGAGTGAACTAGATGAAGTCTTTTTGTTTAGTAATAGTTGTTTGTGAGTCCCCTGTTTTTGCTAAACAAACTGCCTGCTGTCCAGGTTCCACAAATTCTTTGGTTTTTCATCATTTTTGTGTTTTTGAACCCTTTCCAACAATGACTGTATGATTTTGAGATCCATCTTTTCACACTGAGGACAACTGAGGGACACCTTACAGAAGGTTAAAACGCTCACTGATGCTTCAGAATGAAAAACGATTGCATTAAGAGCTGGGGGTGAAAACTTTTTGAAAAGAATAGAGATTTTTACATTTTTCTTATTTTGCCTAAATATCTTTTTTTTTCCATTTAATACTGCCCTTCAGAAACTACAGAAGATACTTATATGTTCCCAAAAGACAAAATAAGTTCTTCAAATTCAAAAAGATTTCACCCCTGGCTCTTAATACATTTTGTTTCCTTTTGGAGCATCAGTGAGTGTTTGAATCTTCTTTAATATTTGATAGTCCTTAAGTTGTCTTCAGTGTGAAAAGATTAATCTCAAAATCATAAAGCCATTGTTGGAAAAGGTTGAAATACACAAAAATGATGAAAAACCAAAGAATTTGTGGGACCTGAATGATTTTTCTGAAGAACAGCGGGCAGTTTAACTGTTTAGGACAAACAAGGGACTCATGAACAACTATTAACTAAAAAAAAATAACACAACTGTGGATCATTCAGGTAACAGCACAGTATTAAGAATCAACTGTGTGTAAACTTTTGAACTAGGTACTTTTTTTTTATAAATAACCATTCTTATTATTTTCTCTTGTGGACTATTTTTTATGTGAAATATCTCATTCAGGTCAGTACTAAATAAAAAATTAAAAATCATTTTGTATGATCCCTCTTATTTTGATAAAATAATTAACATTTGCAGATTCTGCAAGGTGTATGTAAACTTTTGTCTTAAACTGTATTTGAGTAAAATGACATAACATATACGTATATATAGGCATTGACTATGTTGCATAAAGGTGTGATTACACAGGCAGAATTTGACAGGCTATAAAGACAGTAAATGTGACCACATTTTAAGAAAGGAATGGAATGATATTGCATAACCACTTCATCTTGTACACTTAATTAATTTGATCTCTCATGTTTGCAGCCACAAAAGCCCCTTCCACCAATAAAGAATCCTACACCTCCTCCGACTCCACCTTCTGAGCCTGCACCACCTTTACCCCCCCCTGTCCTGCCCTCACCCAGATCTACCCCAGCTTCTCCACCTAAACAACCCACACCCTTGCCCACCCCACCCTCACATCCACCAGACTTCCTCATGCAGTTTGTGGATGAACAGTGGTTTCAGAAGATGTTTCCTGATCTAAGTGTAAGATGAATACAAAGACTATGAGCCTATCAAAAAGTCTCTTGAGAAACAGTGAAAATATACACTAATATCACTTTCCTTCTAATTTATGCATCATTCTTATGTATCCTTGCATGTGTTTGCAGTGTATTTCTAGTTCTTTATGCCCCAAGGAATTCTGCACGCATCTATTGGACATTATGATGACTTGCAGCATGGCTCAGAAAAAAAGTATCCTTAATGCATTACTTACACTAACACAGCAAGAGGTGTTAGTGAGAAAGAAAGAATCTCTCGCTACAGGACTCCTGGTTTGCCTGGAAAAATGCATTCACAAAAACATGGTAAAAAAATTGTGATAGTAATATACATTTGTACAGGCATGTTTTAAAGTTTGGATTGAATTTCACGTATGAATACAAAACATTTAAGATGTATAAATTCTCTTTCAAGACTACTGACAAGTCTATTTAATATAAGAAAATGTATGAATATGTAAGTATGTGTTTTGCAGTCAAGGGAGCAACAGCATTTTGTCGGTGAGCTTCTGAATTTGATGGTGTATCTGAGTCCTGACAGTTTTGACACCATTGTGGAGCTACTCGCTGTGTTGGCAAACAAGGAAGTTGATCTTAAGTAAGGAATATTGCATGTTTAACACAATACAAAATACAATGTAAATGTTTTTCCATGCCCTATATTAGTACCTCATGAAATAGCTTGCGACAGAGATGTAGCAACTCTCCAGTTATTGGTCCTACCACTGTCAAGGCACAGAAAGTAATTAGAATTTTTTGGATGAACTAATTCTTTAAACATTCTATTATTACGTCTTTTGCAGGGCTTTAGTTCTGTGTGTTTTGCAAAGGTTGGGTGTGGAGGAAGCCGAACTGTGGTTATGTCCAGAAATAGAGTCCTGGAACTCTCTGACCAAGCATAAGCTCAAACAACACCATAGTCTTCGAGAAATGGCCAGCCACTGGCTGCTGTCCTGGACCAGAAAGTACAGGGTATGGAGCAGATATCAATTTAGAGATTTTTGAGGAGAACAGTTGTTGTTTTATTTGAATTGTATTCGTATTGTGCTTTACAGGTGCACAGTGGGTCTGTGTTCCTACGCAGTGAAGGAACACAGAGTGTGTTCACACCGGTTAAGGTGCTCAAATATTTCTGCTTTGTGCAAAGAGGCAAACACACTCGACCACCAGAGGGCAGGAAAGACACTATTGTCGTGCCTTCAGACTTGCCTACGTATGTCATACTCATACATGAACTCATATATTATTTGTCTGTTGTATATTTTTAGTCAGCATTTCTACACTTAAAATAACTTAGAAAATTGCTAATTAATAGTCTGTTTAGAAATAATATTAACAAATGTCTAAAGAAATCTGGCAAGGTTTTGCATCAATGTCCCTATTAAACTTCAAAAAGACCCTTATATAAAATACTGAATATATCTGTGTTAAAATAGTTTGCATAACCAATGAATGCTCTTAAAATAAGTGTTGTTTTTGTTTAAACTGATTAGAAATTCTTTTTATCTGTTTAGCCTGAAGCCTATTCAGCGTCTTGGCGAGACATACAGCATGTCTAGGATACGTGGGCCTCAAGGTTAGAATATATACAGACTTTCAACATTCATTTGTTAACACAGTATCTTACAAACGTGAGTACACCCCTCAGATTTCAGCAACCATTTTAGTAAATCTTCTCTAGAGACAATACTATAGAAATGAAACTTGGATATATTTTAGAGTAGTCAATGTTCAGCTTGTATAGCAGTGCACTGTCCTCTGAAAAGTACTCAACATACAGCCAATATTGTCAAAATATCTGGCAACAAAAGTGAGTACACCCTAAGCGAACTTGTCCAAAGTGTAAATTTTTTGCGTTAGCACCATTGTTATGTGCAACTGCCTTAGGCCCTGATCACACCGAACGCGTCTTTTAGTTCTAAAAACGCGAGGCGCACAGCCCTGCCTTTTTTTTGTGACTTTTAAAAAAGAGCAGTGTGCTGCCGTTGTTTTATGTTGCTAGGCAACGACCAAAACAGCTGTCCTGTCAGTCAAATCAAAGGATTATAGCGCCAGCGCTCTAAAATCTTTGGTTTTTGCTGTTAATTAAACTGTCATTTTAGCAGAAACCCTAAAAAATACAGCTCCGGGCTACCCACAACAGACACCAAAAGTTTCTCCTCCATTTCTTGCAGTCTCCGGACTTTTTAAGCAACCGTAAACTTTCGTCACCACAACAGAAGGCCCACCTCTCCATTCTTTCGATTGGACAATGGAAAAAACGCGAATGACGTCGGGCGTTTTTCCGCTCAGAGTTGCTTTTTTTTTTTTACATCAGGCGCTCAGAGCGCCTCTGCAAAAACGCAAGGCGCAGCACGCGACGAAAACGTGAGGCGCCCGCGGCGCAAAAGCAGCGCGCAGAACGCTCACTGCCAACAGAAAACCATTCAAAAGAGGCGCCTCCAACTGCAAAAACGCGTTCGGTGTGATCGCGGCCTTAATCATCCTGGGCAGGGAATTGACCAGAGCGTCACAAGTTTTTGCTGGGATCCTCTTCCACTCCTCACAAACTGCTGGACATTAGACACATGGTGCTTCTCCACCTTATGCTTGAGGATGCCCCACAGGTGCTTAATAGGGTTTAGGTCTGGAGACATACTTGGCCAATCCATCACCTTCAGCTTCAGGTTCCTCAGCAAGGCAGTTGTCATCTTGGTGGTGTGTTTGGGATTGTTATCATGTTGGAAAACTGCCGTTCGGCCTAGTTTCTAGAGGGAAGGCATCATGTTCTGCTTCAGAATGTACAGTACATAATGGAATCCATGTTTCCCTCAATGAACTGCAGCTCCCCAGAACCAGCAGCACTTAAGAAGCCCGAGACCATGATGCTACAATCATCATGCTTGACTGTAGGGAAGACCTTCACCAGGGCATCACCACACATGCTGAACACCATCTGAGCCAAACAAGTTTATCTTAGTCTTATCAGACCACAGGACATGGTTCCAGTAATTCATGCTCTTGGACAGGTTGTCTTCAGCAAACTGTTTGCGGGCTTTCTTGTGAGCCAGCTTCAGAAGAGGTTTCCTTCTGGGATGACGCCTATGCAAACCAACTTGTTGCAGTGTGTGGTGTATGGTCTGAGCACTGACAAAATGACCTACTTCTGCAACTTTTAAAGCAATGCTGGCAGAAATCATTCATCTGCTTTTTGAAGCCAGGTGTTGCACCAGATGCACAGAACGAATGCTCAACTTTATTGATCGACCCTTGCAACAGGGGCGGAGCGGGGGGGGGGTTGGCTAATTGGGCTTAAGCCCCGAATGTTTTGTCAAAAGCCCCGAATCTTTTAGGTTTTTAGCGCAATTTTCCACCGGACAAAATTGCGATTGTTAACTCATGATTTCTGTTCTGTCTGTGCGCACCAATCTTGCACTTCTATCTACTCCTCAACCAGACCACCTAGAGACTTCGGGTTTTCGGCATTATGTTAAGAAAGGTCTAATCTCGGGAACGCACTAAAAAAATCCAGGAAAACATTTACTATCTCTTAGTGTTGTGATCCCATGACGTGAGAAAATTGCGCTAAAACACTCACTGAGTTTTTATTACTTGTTTAAAATAACTTCAACTTTCATTTCCTCTTGTAGGCTCTACTGGGTGAATTTTTTTTTTTTTTTTTTTTTTTACTGAGTACCCTAACTATCATAATTTTCCCAGATAGTGTATATTTTTAGGCATTCTATTATCTCAAACAGCCTGAAAAATAGTGCATTTAGCTGACGTAATTGGGAAAAAATCTACACGGGGGAGCATGCCCCCGGACTAGGGCTGCACGATTAATCGAAAAAAAATCACGATCTCGATTCACACATAAATGCGATCTCATTTCTAAATGAAGGCGATTCTTTTCCGTGTATTTCCCTGTATACAGAACAGATCATGCTGCATTCAAGTGTTCACCAATCAGTAATAAATATCGAGCGGTTCTCTCTTTACCCTCATTTCATTGGCTAGGTTACGCTGTCACTCACGTGACGTGTCACAAGGTGTCAGACCTAAACGTCAGTTTACTCGGTGGATTTGTAAGTTAGCGGTAAGAGGGAGAAAAATGAGCCAAAGTGTGGAAAATTCTGGTGGCGACGGCGAAAGTGAGAATGTGACAAAATTAGTACAGAAAAAAGGAGCACATTCCACTGTGTGGAACTTCTTCGGGTTTAAACCCGAAGACGATGCGCAAACAGTGATCATTTGTAAGCAGTGTTTTGGCATCGTCGCAGCACCGCAAGGTAATACCACTAATCTGTACAACCACCTCAAACGTCACCACAAAATACAGTACGAGTTAGCCATGAAAGACAAGGGAGCCACAACCCAAAGCACCAGTCGCCAGACAACACAAACTTCCATAACTCAGACGTTGTACGGAGCATCGCCATACCCGTCAAGTTCACAGCGGCACAAAGAGATAACAAACGCCATCGCTTATCATTTAGCTAAAGACATGGCTCCAATCAACACTGTTCAAAATGAGGGCTTTAAGGCTATGATGAAGACTTTAGACAAGCGCTACTGTTTGTCCTCTCGCAATTATTTTTCATCCGTTGCACTGCCAGATCTATACACCCGGTGTCGTACGACAGTCGAGGAAGAACTGCAGAATATTCATTACTTTGCGGCAACAACAGACCTATGGTCAAGTCGAACCATGGAGCCTTATTTAAGCTTGACAGTGCATTTCATAACAAGGGACTTCAAAATGAAAAGCCGCTGCCTACAGACGGTGTTCTTCCCTGCTGATCACACTGGCGAGGAATTGGCTCAATTGGCACAAAGATTTTTTTTGTTATTGTTAAAGTTCCATTTAGTTATTTTTACAAATTTATTTTTATATTTTTTTGTTAATGAGACCGTTAATGAGACTGTTTTATGTTACACCAGCACTTTATTAAACTAAACGTCCTGTGTTTTATTTTTGTTCTTGAGTGCAATAAATTTTGGTTAAAAAAATGAGAATCGTCTAAGAGAATCGTGATCTCAATTCCCATAAAGGAAAATCGTGATTCACATTTTAGCAAAAATCGTGCAGCCCTACCCCGGACCCCCCTAGGTTTGGGCTAAGCCCCGAATGTTTACATCGTCTGGCTCCGCCCCTGCCTTGCAAGGCCTGTTCCGAATGGAACCCATCTTGGAACACCTCTGTATGACCCTGACCACTGTAGTGTTACTCGGTTTCAGGGTGTTACTGAGCCTCTAATAGCCTTGGCCATCTTTGTGGACAGCAACAATTCTAATTCTCAAATCCTCAGTTAGCTCTTTGCCATGAGATGCCATATTGAACATCCAGTGGTCATTATGAGAGAATTGTACTTATAGCATCAAATTTTAACTGCTCTAATACAAGATACACAACTTTATATGGTCCTGTCAAGCAAACATGAACACGATGAATAGGACGTGGCTTTGTATGGTTAAACAACATTCTGCTTTTAACACTTAGGGTGTACTCACTTTTGTTGCCAGCTATTTTGACAATAATGCCTGTATGTTGAGTTATTTTCAGAAGACAGTAAATCTATACTGCTATACAAGCTGCACATTGAAAACTACAATATATACAATATATCCAAGTTTCATTTCAATAGTATTGTCCCTTGAAAAGATATACTAAAATGGTTGCTGAAATGTAAGGGGTGCACTCATTTTTGTGAGATACTGTAGCCGTCAATCTGTTAAGCCTTTGGCTCTCAAAAGATGTTAAGGAGTTTGTTTCTAATGATCAAATTAGATGGAAATCTAACCATGAAAAAAGCCTTGAAGGAATATGGAAATGGTTCTTTCACTCTGCGGTTTTGATGTCTGTTACTGACTTTAATTTAGTATAGTGTACAGTATGCAAGGTTTTTTTTATTCATCATCTTCATTATAAACCAACAGTACTGCCAACATTGCCATATCGACCCGTGCTGATGGATTTCCCACGATTCCTTTCTCTACCAATGGCTCACGTCACACTTTCTCCATTCCCTTTATCCCTGGATTTTCAGAACTTTGAACGCCCCTCACCGCAAAGATACTTCTTCCTGGAACGCTCCTATGAACAATATTACCGATAGGACCCAGGTATTTCCAAAAGCATTACATGAAAGCTGTGAAAGACTCTTTCTATGATACATCAGATGACAAAATAAATCTAAAAGTAATATGATTAGCTTTGTTTCCCCTGTGTACCGAAATTATATCATCTTGAAATATTTCAGTACATCCTTGACAGTCGAATGTTTGAGACATATGGCTTGTATTAATGTGGAACGATAGAGTGAATGCTAGTGCTTTGAAAAGCAGTTTATTCCATTGAGACACTTGCTGAGGAGAACACTTTGTTTGTAAATTGAGTCCGCAATAAGCATATTGATGAAACCCTTGAGGTATTAGCATACTGTGTGGCTGATATCACATGGATTGCTTTAAAGGTTCATGCTTTTTTATATTTTGTTCTGTTCTGCGAGGTTTTTTATTTTTTTTATTCAAAAACCTTTCTAAAAATTTAGAAGTATTAATATATTTTCTGTCCTGTTTTGGCCCTTTTAAAGCATTTTTGTCATCCTAACAAAAGCTGCATAATGGAGTCCAACAGACCAGTGCAAGAATTTCAAATTCTGGGAGGGACAGTTTGGCCATTTCTAAAATATTGTCCCCCTTAATGTCTATAGTGTTGTCTATGTCTAATCTTTCTTTAAAAAGTCTCTTTTGCTCACCAAGCCTTCATTAATTTGATCCAAAGTACAGCACAAACAGTAACATTTCTAAATATTTTTTCTATTAAAAACAATCGTTTTCTATTTGAATATATTTTTAAATGCAATTTATTCCTGTGATTTCAAAGCTAAATTTTCAGCAGTTTTTGCTGTATTTTGGATCAAATATATTCAGGCTTGGTGAGCAGAACAGACTTCTTTTAAAAAAAAAAAATCTTAATCTTAAAATGATACAAATTTGTACAAAAACATGGCTATTGACACTATTTTGTTATTAATATAAAATAAAAATATTTTACTGGACAAATAGTTATGTCGGAAAACTGCAATGCAAACTCCCTTTTTTATTTTTCAGGTTCCATGTAAATCCTGTTTAGTTGTGTGTCTGTGAACATTAATTGATCACCTAGAAATGGAACCTTTGTCTGAATGTTCTGTATGAAGTCATAGATTATATATAGATTATATGGAACAACATGAGGGTGAGTTTTTCATTTTCCAGTAAATTATCGCTTTAGGTCTAAATTTCCTTCATGAGACATTGAACAGGTCAATGATTAAATTAGACTGGAGTGATAGCAGATCATTTTGAAAAGCATTTCACACTGTAGAACATGAACATTTTAAATATTCACAAAAAAAAAAACATTTTTGCCTGAAAAATACAGGAAAATTTGGGCTGTAGCATAAAAATTCAGAAAAGTCAAGTTTAGTTTAAAAAAAACTTTTACGAGGTGTCTTGGTTCCTTCTGTTGCTGCTTGTCATAAACATTGCCCTATTACAGTACTATTTAAGGCAATAAAACTCATACATAATGCATAACCCAACAATCAAAATCATTTCATGTGAGAAGCTGAATACAATATAATGCTAAGGTTTCAACTAGCCAGCCTTTTTATATGATTATACAATTGTGTGTATAAGCTTAGTTTTGCTATTACTGAAAAGTAAACTCACCATGTCATTAAAAGTCATTTATGTTTTAAACGATTACGTCGTTAAAACAATCAGAGTACTAGGTTAATCATAGTTTTGATTGTCACATATTAAGAGAGTGAGCTCTGGAACATTTACCCTCTAAACATCCACAGTTAAGTCTGGGCTATAGTTTAGAAGGTCAGAGGTCACAAGAAGGTCCGGGGATCGTCCTCTCAAGTTCAGAACCTCATCTAGTAACCTCAGCGTCAATTCCCTGCCCTCAGACTCCTCCAGCAGAGGCCAGTCCAGCAGCTGAGCACTGGAGGGGAGAACTGGCAGACCAGGCTCATATTCCTCCAGTGGATTGGGATAGAGCAGCAGACGAAGAGAAGGGATTCCTGCAGCTGTACGGGCCAGGGAAAGCAGCCCCGTTCTAGAGAGCGGGTTTAAGGCCAGTCTTAAGCTACGTAAAGCCCGACAGCAGGACAGGGAGGGAAGAAGAGCTCCCAGGAGGGTGTCTGAGAGGCCACAACCACAAAGTGAAAGCTGGCACAGAGAGCTTTGGGCTTGAGCTAAGAGACGGCGCAGAGAGGGCATGGACGATTCATCAAGCCAGTTCTCACTCAGGTCAAGTTCTTTTAGGAACGGAGCATGCTGGCTGCAGGAGAGGTAGGCCAGGTCCGTGGAGGTCAGGCACAGGTATGGCAGCTCCAGCACCTCCAGAGGCTGGGAAAGAGAACTGCAAACAGGAAAAAGAAAATTTAAACGTGCCATAAAAATGTTGCTTTTAATATGGTTTTGAAAAACTTTTATCTATCCATCTATCCATCCATCCTTCTATATGTCTATCCAGCAGTCTGTCTATCCATCTGTCTTTCTGTCTATCATCCATTCGTCTATCTATCCATCCATTCATCTGTCTTACCATCCATCCATCCATCTATCTTCCTATTTACCTGTCTGTCCATCCATCAGTCTATTTATCCATCTGTTCATCCGTCCGTTCCGTCATCTATATATCCATCCACCTATCTATATATCCATCCATCATTAATCAATCCATCCATTGGTCTATCCACCTATCCATGCATCAATATATCCATCCATCCAGTCTATCCATCCGTCTAACTAACTATCTATCTATCTATCTATCTATCTATCTATCTATCTATCTATCTATCTATCTATCTATCTATCTATCTATCTATCTATCCATCTATTTCTCCATCCATCCATCTATCTATTTATCCATCCATCCATCCATCCATCCATGCGTCTATCCGTCCATCCGTTTCTATATCCATCTATTTATCCATCCATCCACCCGTCTATCCATCTATCTATTTATCCATCCACCCATCTGTCCATCTATTTATTCATCCATCCATCTGTCCATCTATCTATCCATCCATCCATCCATCCATCTGTCTGTCCATCTATTTATCCATCCACCCATCTGTCCATCTATCTATTTATCCATCCATCCATCTGTCCATCTATCCATCTATCTATCCGTCTATCCATCTATCCATCCGTCCGTCCACCCGTCTATCGGTCTATCCATCTATTTATCCATTCATCTATCTATCTATCTATCCATCTATGCGTCTATCCGTCCATCCGTCTCTCTATCCATCCGTCTATCCATCTATTTATCCATCCATCCGTCCACCCGTCTATCGGTCTATCCATCTATTTATCCATTCATCCGTCCATTTATGCGTCCATCCGTCTCTCTATCCATTCGTCTATCCATCCATCCGTCTATCGGTCTATCCATCTATTTATCTATCCATCCATCCATCCATCTGTCTGTCCATCTATCTATCCATCCATCTATCCACCCGTCTATCCATCTATTTATCCATCCACCCATCTGTCCATCTATCTATTTATCCATCTATCCATCTGTCCATCTATTCATCTATCTATCCGTCTATCCATCTATCCATCCATCGTCCACCCGTCTATCCATCTATTTATCCATCCACCCACCCATCTGTCCATCTATCTATTTATTCATCATCCATCTGTCCATCTATCTATCCATCCATCCATCCATCTGTCTGTCCATCTACCTATTCATCTATCCATCCATCTATCCATCCATCTGTCTGTCTGTCCATCTATTTATCCATCCATCCATCTATCTATCCATCCGTCCGTCCACCCGTCTATCGGTCTATCCATCTATTTATCCATTCATCTATCTATCCATCTATGCGTCTATCCGTCCATCTGTCTCTCTATCCATCCGTCTATCCATCTATTTATCCATCCATCCATCCACCCGTCTATCGGTCTATCCATCTATTTATCCATTCATCCGTCCATCCATCTATCCATCTATGCGTCCATCCGTCTCTCTATCCATTCGTCTATCCATCCATCTGTCTATCGGTCTATCCATCTATTTATCTATCCATCCATCCATCCATCCATCTGTCCATCCATCTATCTGTCTGTCTATCTATCCATCTATGCGTCTATCTGTCTATCTCTCTATCCATCTGTCTATCAATCTATTTATCCATCCATCCGTCCACCCATCTATCGGTCTATCCATCTATTCATCTATCCATCCATCTATCCATCTGTCCATCTATGCATCTATCTGTCTATCTCTCTATCCATCCATCTATCCATCTATTTATCCATCCATCCATCTTTTTGTCCATCTATTCACCCGTCCATCGATCCGTCCATCTATTTGTCTATCTGCTCATCCGTCCATCTATATATCCATCCGTCCATCTATGCGTCTATCTCTATCCATCCGTCTATCCATCTATTTATCCATCCATCAGTCCACCAGTCTATTGGTCTATCCATCCATACATTCATGCATCCATCCATCCATCAATCTATTCACCCGTCCATCAAACCGTCCGTCTATTTGTCTATCTGCCCATCCGTCCATCTATATATCCATCCATTCATCCATTTATATATCCATCTATCCATTGATCTATCCATCTATTCACCCATCTATTGGTCTGTCTATCCATCCATCCATCCATATATCTATCAATCTATTTATCAATATATACACATCTATCTGTCCATCCATTAATATATCCATCTATCTATATATCCATCCATCCACCTATCTATACATCCATCCATGTATCCATCTATACATCTATAAATGTTTGTTATTATTACAAATAATAGTAAACCTGTTAATTTAACTACTTACAAATGTCTTCTACTTATGCTTTTTTTCATTATAATATAATCACAAATGTATCACCCCTGACATTTTTTTTTTACATTTTTGTAATTTAAAATTTAATACATAACATAATTTGCCATTTGGCTTGCTTAGTTGTGGTTTAAAAGACACTTAAGATTCAGTAATATCACCACAGTAATAACACTGACACTGTAGAACTTTACAGCATAATATAATAGACAAATCGAAAAACATTGAAATGGACTGGATTTAATGAACGTTGAACTGACTCAACCTGACTCAAACAACAAAACTACTGCCTTCAGTTGAGCTACTTATCGCTAAATTGAACTTAATGATGAATAATTGATCAACTTTAGTTATTATGGAATCACTAATTCTGTTACTTTCCTGTTTAAAACTGTGGAAATGTTTTGAAATAATCTCTGCAGTATAAATGCTTAAAGAATTTAGGAATTTGAAACATTAAAATCACAGAAGAGGTGTATTCATCATTGCATGTATGAACTGCATTTTTGAATAAATAAATAAATCTGGACAAAACTATGAAGTGTGTGCGTTGTAGGAGTATGTTAGTGGACACAGCTATTTAAACCCACGTGTGCGGATGTACCTGAGCAGCAGACGCAGGTGTCCTGGCAGTCGGAGCGCAGTCAGGCATAATCTCTTTAGTCTCTTCAGTGAACCCAGTCCTTTAGACATGTCTTGAAGTGCCCCCTGCTGGCCAGGCTGTGTGCGTTGTAAGTCCAAGTTACAGTAATGCAGTCTCAGAGAGTGCAGCTGAGGAAAAGGAGCCAACAGTGGAAGCAGCATAGCCAGGCCTGACACCCCAAGGCTGGAGTAGCGGATGTCCACACCGAGAAGATCCTGATGAGGCAAAAGACTCAACAAGGAAGCTATGGAGGTTGCTGAGAGTTCCTCCACGCGGAGGTAGCGACAGCGGAGCCGCAGTGGGCCCGGTTGACTAAGGGCATCACGGACGCGCTCCCAGGAACGAGAATTGACAAAAAGGTCGGCCCTGACATGGACCATAACCACCTCGTCCCAGTCTTGATCGCATAAACTACTGTTATTACTGCTGGTGTTTGATTTCACCTCAGATAAAGTTCTTCTCTTCTGGATCTCCATTCTTCTCCTGATACCTTTTACTGACTCATCTTCTGGTAACATCTGTTCATTAGTTCTGCACTCCATCTTCTCTACTTCTTCCACTCTGTGTCCTCCCTGACTGCTTTCACCATTATTCCCACACCCCACCTTGCCCCGGTCTCGCTTGATGGCACCCTGGTTGCGTTCTGCTTCTAGTCCTCTTTTTCTCTCCCTTTCTCCATCTCTCCTGTGAGCCCTGGAGGCAGCAGCTCGAGCTTGTAGCACCATTGAGCAAAGGGCAACACTGAGGGACCATCCACCCATTGAGTCCTCAACTCTCCCATTCTCACACTGAAGTCCACTGAGGTCCAGCATCTGCAGGGAACACCTAGTAAGAGAGGGACATGGAGATCTTGTAAATAATGCATGAATAAATATGAAAGACTCAATACAAACCAGCACAAAAAGACAGAGTGATAAAAAGAAAACAAAATGACTGTGAGTCTATTGTATACACATAAATGCAAATTCTTTTATTCTTTATAATGTTCAATAAACACGGCATGCAAATGTTAAGAAGCTTCTGTCACATCTCTAATTCAATCTTGGCCCATTCTTTGTTTAAAAGGCTTCCAATCACAAATAATCTTTGGTTTAAACATTGCTACTGCTTTCATAAATTCCATTTAGTCACTTAGCAAAAGCTTTTATCCAAAGCGACTTACAAATGAGGAAAATAGAAGCAATCAAAACCAACAAAAGAGCAATATGTAAGTGCTGTGACAAAGTCTTTGCAGTAAATGTAGCAAGGTTTTTTTATAATAAAAAAAAGAAAAGTAGAAAGAAAAGAATACAAGTTAAAAGACTAGAAAAATAACTGAGAATACTAGTGTTAGAGGGTCCTTTTTTAGAATAAATAAAAAGAAAACTAGTAAATAAAACAGAAAAGATTAGAGAATGCTAGAGTTAGATGGTTAAGTTTTTTCCACCAAATATTTTCAATGAGATTTTAATCCAAATCTGAACTTTAAGAACATTCTATGTATATTTTGGGATGGTGTCCTGCAGGAAACTCCATTGATCATCAGGCTTTAGTCTTACCACTGAAGGCATAACAATTTTTGGCAAAATGGCCTGATATTTTAAAGAATCCATGATGTCCTTCATTAAATCAAGATTTCCACTTCCTGCAATAGCAAAGCACCCCCATAATGGAGATGGTGCTCCTCTGCACATACACATTGCCTTTTCTGAACCAGACATACTGCTGATCTATAGGTCCAAAAAGTTCTAGTTTGGTTACACCACTCCATAAAACATTCTTCCAGAACTCCACAAGTCTATCCAAATGAATTTCAGTATATTCAAGTTGGCCTTTTATGTTTTTGTTGTTCAAGAGTGGCATTCAGCACAATGTCCCAACATTAAGGCCATGTTTGTTTAGTGTTCTTCTTATAGTCTGCTTTGAAATGTTTTTCCTCCTTTCATTTAATTTCCTTTTTCTTTCCTCCTGTCACCTTGGAAGTCTTTGGCAGTGAACTGGGTTTTTTCTCTCAGTTGCTCTGATCAAACATTTTATTCCCCTTGATGATATTGTGCTTTTTCTTCAATGCCCTCAAAGGTTTTCTGGTACAGCACGTATTAAAGGTTTGAAAAAGACTGCCAGCTGTCTCTAGGAACTTTTAGTGTTTTGGAAATAATCTTGCAGCCATATAGTTTCTAATGTAATAAAACAAATAGTTCTTTATAGCTTTTGTGCAAGCTCTTTTGACTTGGCCTCAAACTAATTTAGTTAGGCTGTTAGAATGCTGGATAAGGGGTTGAATAATTGCTGCATTACCAAAAAATATCAGGAACATCTGGAAAACAGCCAGAGACTCACTGTGCCTTCAAAACAATTTAAATGAGGTGCGTAGACCAAAAGATTTTCCCAAACGTAAATTACTCAAAAAAAAGTAACACACAAGTTTTTACAAAGGCCTTGTTTGTTTGTTTGTTTTTAAGTAAATTTTATCTGCATAATTTTATACTTTTTACCAAAATAGATAAATAAAGTAACACAACTCAAAACATTATCACTTTAGATTTAACTGTTAAAGATGCAATTAAAAATAAATCTTCAGATAAGTTAACATTTGTAAATTACTACAAAATTACTTTCTGGGGGTTGAATTCAGATTGAAATTGTATTAATTAATTTATACATTTTGTTTTATTTCATGTTTCTTTATTCAGTTTATTTTTTAATTACATGCTTCACTCCACTATACTTATCATATTATAACATGAGGGTCTTATATTTCTTTTGGTTATGAAATATTAAAAAGCCACCGTTTTCATTCATTATTGATCCATACATTAAATGTGACCTGGGAAAAAAAACAGTCATAGCACAGGTATATTTAGTCAGGTAACAATAGTCAAAATTAAAGATTTTTATATACTATCAATATAATATTATCAAATATTATCAAAACTTAATTTTGGATTATTAATATGAATGGCTAAGACCTTAATTTGGACAACTTTAAAAGAAAATTTTCCTCAAATTTTTGATTTTTTGGCACCCTCAGATTCCAGACTTTCTCGGCCAAATATTATCCTATCCTAACAAACCATACATCAATGGAAAGCTTATTTATTCAGCTCACTTGAATAAAATTGACCCTCATGACTGGTTTTGTGGTCAAGGGTCACATTTGTCATTCATGTGTGCCTCATTAACTTGTTTACCGCCGGGGGCATCAGTGACATTTCTACCTATATTTATCCATGCTGTTCTGCATCTTTAAAGGTCGGAGACATGTCACATGCTATGATTATGAAATTATCTCTATTTCTATGTATAACATACTGAGTTTTTTTATGGCACACTTGGTCATGAAAATGAAAAGCATCATGTAGACACATCTGTACCTTTTGTCCGTCAGTCCCCTGACCACAGCCAGCAGCAGAGCCTGAACGCAGAGGCGGTTCGGAGGGCACTCGCCCGTTTTTCTGCCGCCTCCGACGATCAGTTTTCGCTCGGGCCACCGCTGGACGAGCTCACCGACGGCTAGAGGACGGCAGTGGGTGAAGGCGGCGTCCAGCAACGCTCGGTAGAGCTCTCTTGGCACACAGCTTAACCAATACGGCGAAGAGCTGTGGTCGCTCACCACCTCCCGAGCGCACAGGTTTACCAGAGACAGGACCATCTGTGCACAAACCACGACGGCATCAGAGATTATTACTATAAATCAAATCACAGATTAATTAACAAGAGAGAAAACAATCGTCAAACCTTTATTTCTTCAGAATGCCCTGAAAAGCACCTTGGTGTTTCAAAGCAGCTACAAAACGATCTCCCTCATCGCACAGTTGTTATACCGCACACTAACTACATGTTACATTCAATTAGACTCGTTTAACAGGCATCTGAATGTCACGAGCGTCTTAAATGTCTACAAAACCTAAATATAGTCTTTAATATGCTGAACCCTTAGCGGGTTGAAGGCAATTAATGCCTGCTTTATGACTTGAGAACAATACGCGGAACATGAGCAACAGACATGTAAAATATTACTCTGTGCGATCTGTAGGAATCTTTAAAATGGTTTAAATATCTGAAGTGTTTTTCCTTGCCATTCCGAATCCCTGCTCGATGTTTACGGCTGAACACAGTCGCCCTTTGATGACGCAAAAAAGACGCATTTATTTGGCGACGACGCCTAGGTAAAAACAAAACAAAAAAAAACAAAACAGCAATGATATGAAAAAAAAAACGACCCATGATTAACAAGATAGATCATAGATAATGAAGATTTTCTGTAAGGAGTGATTGTTATACGATACCTTTAGTATCTTTTGATAAACTTGTAATTTTTTTTAATAGGAATGTTTAGTGGAGTTATAATTAAACATAATCCCCAGGTTTCACAGACAAGGCTTAAATCTAATCCCAGACTAAACTGTAAATATGAGCTGTTTAAACTGAAACTGATCTTAAAATATGTCAGTGCCTTTGTTTTGCCTCTAGATGCACACCAGTAATGTTTTTTTTTTTTTTCATGGAAAGTTAATAAAAATTACTTAAATGTCCTAATTGAACTATTTCCTGATCCTGGTTTAAGATAAGCCCTGTCTGTGAAACCAGGCCATTTTGTTTTTGTGCACAGGATTATACATAATGCCAGGAATTAAGGGTAGAACAAGTGTTAGAAAATTAATGGAGCCACTGAAATGAAGATTGGCATCAAAGAGATAAACCCAATAACTCCTTAAAAGACAGTGTTTAAGGAAGCTGAAGTTAGTTAGTCTGTTTTCTTGCTAATACAGGGCTTAATTACAGGTATTTAATATCAACATAAATAAACAAACAGGGGGGTGTTCCATAAACCAAGTTTACCAAACAATTCAGGCTTATTTCAATTAGTCTGACTTATTTTGAGCCAAATCAAGTGACAGTAAGTCAGACTAACTGAAATAAGCCTGACTTATTTGGTAAACTTGGTTTATGGAACACCCCCCTGATGGGCCTCTATATCTTGGATATAGTGTTTTCACAACACATCATCAATCAGCCATATTGGCGGCACTGAATGTTAAAAATGACACTGAACTGACTGAAACTCACATATTTTGCTGATTATTGCTGCTGAAAATGGTAAATTATTGTCATGTTTTGGACTGTACCAATCGGTCTGACTGGGTAAAACATTTGGAATACTATAGACTACCAAATGTTATAACAAATCAAGGAGAAGAGTGCAAAAAACTGAGGAACAAAAGACGTTTGTGGTTGGCCACACTGAACCAGCATTTCCAGGCCAAGAATCTTGACAACATTTGCGTTTGTTCTCATCATATCCGGTCAGGTAGGTGAAATATTTGGCTAATACCTTAATACTGCTTGTACGTATCTTTACCACCTACTAACTTTAGTTTGTCTAAAATTTGCGCCCTTTCCTGCTAACTATATGATTAAGCAGCTTCCACATGTTCTTTCCATTGTTTAGACAGCATAAATTTGCAGAACAACATATTCAGTAGTAGGCTACATTAATCGTGCAATCCATGCTGTTGTTTACATCCGAGTAATGCCAATATGGCTGCACATCTGGGTAAATGACAAATCACAACGGAAGTGTAAACCTATTTGCCATACACATTTGGTTTTCAAAATGTGAAAATAAAATATTGAACAAAGCTGCTCAAATGTTAAAATTGCCTTTTATCATCAGTATCAATTTGGAAATAGTCATAAATTAGAAGATTTCAGATATCAAACACAAAACCATGGTTTTTATTGTCACAGATGCTAAATGTTCATGTTGATTAAAATCATAAAATCTGTCAACAAGGAACTGAGTCCATTCACATTTTTTCTTTTCACGTCAGCACTGTAATTAAAAAAAATCATCACATTGTTATGAAAAATGGACAGCTTCAGGTACACCAGCCTTGAAAGCTTCAACAATATTTGGTTTGCATGTGTACTGTTTAGCAATGCCAGAATAACAATAGTTGGTAAACTCACAGCAAAACCCATACCACAGAAAGCCAAAGAAATTGCAACAACAAAAGTGAAACCTGCAGACATTTAATAATAATAAATCATCAGTGCAGTGTATACTAAAATAGATGAATTTCAAATAATTACATTTACCAAAAAAGCTATATAGTTCAACGTTATATCAAGACTTAAGGAACATAAGTCCAAAATGTTTAGAGCACAATGCTACCAATTTCAGGATCATTGGTTCAAAGCACAGGAAACACATGTAAAGTGAAAAGAAAGTACCTGTTATATGGTTCTGATAAAAATATTTGACAAAAGAAGGGGGAAAAAAAAGAAAAAGACCACGTTAAATGACAATTCACATACACACGCCTAAAAAAAACAGCTAATTATTAAACATTAGGAGAACCAATAAAACAGAGAGGGGCATAATGCCAGAAGGCATGCAGTCTTTGTATTCCAAAGTGTGTTCAAAATCTCCGCTGTCAAAATGCTGGTGTCTGAACGTGACTATCACTCACTCCTGGGATGAGCTGGTTTCCAGTGGGTTTTACTTTTCTCAGCCTTGCCAATGCCTAAATGAGTCCATATCAAACCTCGTCTAAGCAGCTCTCTTGGAATTCTTCTCAGCCACAGTCTGTAATCTTTAGAGGCAAATGGGAGTTTCAAAATTAAGTCCTATTATTTTCTCTCCTCAGTCTTCCGTGAACCAAAGAAAAATGAAACACATTCAAGAAAAACCCCAGAGATTTTTTTTTCTTTTCCTCAAAAAAAGTAAGAAGAAATTCGGTGCAAAGTTAACGGTGAGGCCCTTTGGCTGAAGCGCAGGTTGTCATCCCTGAGAAAGCTTTAGACGCACAGAGCTCGGGGGAACCTGCAAAACAGAACCTTTTTAAAGATATATATCTGAGATGGCTCACAGGCCTATTGCATACTGCTCATAATTTGAGCCTTTATGGATTATGTTGTGTAAAGATGTCTTAATTAAACCAATCTCACCTGTCTTCCATGAAGCTGTCCAGTTCCTCTTCATCATCCAGTTCCATGTCCAACTCATTGTCAAGGCCACTGCGACAATAACTACTGAGGACACTGAAAAGAAGTTGATGTTAAAAAAGAAGAAAATGGCTTGTAAATTACTTTTCTATAATATGTGTACAATAAGTGATTACTGACCTGACTGAGCGGCAAGTAAAGAATACAATGCGTTTCAGCTTCTTGTTGTAAAAGAAGTAGTTGAAGGACCACAGGCTGCCTTCCTCACCGAAGGGATCAGAGTCAAGGTCTGGGTTGTAGCTACAAACACCAAAACAATGGCTGTTACTAAAATACATGTACAGAACACATTTAATGAGGGAGAAATCACTTATTTACACTTCACACACCTGTAGATGTCACAGCCCTGCAGGTTTATCTCCTGATCGATGGCATTCCACAGTTCTGGGCCTAAAGAATTAAACTGTTCCCCCACAGCAGAAAAAAGGCTGCTGTTAACAGAGTCAGCCACCTGGAGGACACAGACAGTTAAGAAACATAATCAAACACATGTAAATGAAAGCCAACAAAAATACATTTATAGTAGTTTCTGAAAATTAAACTAAATTGATAAATAATGAAGTAGTATATATATTTTTGTCACCACACTGTAAAAAAAATATTTTTTTTGTAGATCATGGGACCTTTTGAATCTCATAGATATGTGAATTATTTGAAACTTGGAGGAAAAAAAAAGAAAGAAAAAAAAAAAAAAAAAGTCATGATCAACAGAATTCCCCCAAATGTCCTAACTGTCAAACATAGTTGTCTGAACAAAGAATCTTTAGAATTAGAATTAAGATTTTTGCTGCTTGCTGACTTTTTAAAAATGTATTTAGTTGTTGAGGTTCCTATACAATCCTTTCAAACTAACTTTCAGTTATAATTTTTCTATATCATCTATCAGAAACTAAAATATGTCGGATGTACAGAAGTCAACATTTAAAGTGGATCAAAACCTTTCAAAGTTCAAACCATGTGTATGTTTCAAACCAAAACAATACCAGTTCTTGTTTTTTTTTTAAAGAAATTTGTGCATATACAAAGTCAATGGTGGAATTAAGCATTCTAAAATAATGAACATATTAAAACTGAAAAAACAAAAACAAAAAAACAATAGTGTTGCTTAAAACAATTAAAAGAGAAGTTCACTTCCAGAATAATTTCTTGATAATTTACTCACACCCATGTCATCCAAGATGTTCATGTCTTTCTTCAGTCACAAATAAATTAAGATTTTTTTTTAGGAAAACATCCCAGGATTTGTCCATATAAATAGACTTCAATGGTGGTCAACGGTTTGAAGGTCCAAACTGCAGTTTCAATGGTTTTATCTAGCGAAATGATCAGTCATTTTCTAAAAACAATAAAAATGTATATACTTTAACCACAAATGCTCGTCTTGCACCAACCCAACCTCACACATTACATAATCACATTGGAAAGGTCATGCGTGACGTAGGCTGAAGTACCGACCCCGTGTTTACAAAGTGAACATGCAAAGAGAGTCAAAAAAAAGAGAAAATGAGATGGATTTTTCGCACTACCAAACCATTTTCAACCAAAGTACACAGAAGAAAAACTAACGGCACCTGACCTTCCCAACATGATTACGTAATGCATGAAGACATATGTGCATCGCAGAGCTTTTTTTTTTTTCCTTTCTTCTAGTGACATTGTTTCACTAGATAAGACTCGTATTCCTCAGCTGGGATTTTGTGGAGGCCTTTGAAGATGCATTCTGGACCTTCAAACTGTTTGCCAACATTGAAGTCCACTATATGGAGAAAAATCCATGAATGTTTTCTTAAAAAAAAAAAAAAACCTTAATTCTTTGTGACTAAAAAAGGAAAAACATGGACGACATGGGGAAGAATAAATTATCAGGAAATTTTTATTCTGGTAGTGAACTTCTCCTTTCAGACAATCATTGAGAGAACTTTAAAACTCTGAATGTTGATTTTTACTTTCCTCAAAAATTGACTGTGCATCAAAAAACCTTTGTACCTGATTTTTGGTAATATACCCCAATTACATAAAAGGTTCTTTACTCTGCAGTTATGTCATCCTGATACAATGGAAACTAGTTATACTAACCCAGTTAGCACTGGGCTCTCGGCTGAACTCATGGGCACGGGCAGCACTGAAGTCGTAATCAGGCCGGAACGACTCGTTCAGGGTTGTGATAAGGTAGAACAAGGTCTTCCTGCAACACTTATCACTCAGTGGGTTTTCTCCGTCCTCCCCACTCTTCCCCAATCTAAAATAAAATGAATGAGAGAGATCATGTAGTGTAACCACAATAAGTGAGGTAAAGCCTATGCTTGTGTATTAAGACTTACAGGTTAGGGCTTGGAGCGCTGCTGGACTGAGGGGGTGACAGAGCTTCCAAGACATGTGGCTCCCCCTCCTGACAAAACTGCTTAAACATGTGCTTGTCATCACCAGCCATCTTGCACGAGTAGCTCTCGATCCTACAGACAGAAAAAGAGAAAAGCAATAAGAAAGGGATTGATTTAATTATTATATGAACAAAGCAACAAATACACATACAAATATTGCCATATATTGTTTTGGTTTTATATAAGATATAAACTTTTTTTGTATTGCAGTAATATTCAAACCAACCATCTGAATATGATTTACAAAAAGTTAATTATCCCAACCTTGACGGCTGAACTTTTCCAAACCTATAATTTTAAGCTGGCTAAAATGTCACAGATGTAGTGTGAGGGGGAAGGGCATGGGAATATCATGTGTGTTTATCTTCCTGGCTTATGCAAGAAAGGTTGTGCAACTTTAGACAGTCCCAGTAACAGTCCACAGGCATGATTATTTATAGGTGAAGGGCAAAGGCTGTAGCAGGACACGGAAGAGAATCATATGATTCGGGACACTGTCGCCCGCTTCCTTCAGGCGGTGTTGAAGTGCCACAAATCAAGAAGAAAAAAGAAAACAATGTAGAACAAAGGCTGAACTGTATCATAAACTGTAAATGAGTATGTGTCTGCTGTGTGTAAAGATCAACTTGAGGGAAGACACGTCACACTGAACTAGACAGTTTGAAACTAGGACTGTAACAAGATACTGATGGTGACTGTTAGTAAATAGAGATGGTGCTAAGGTAATGGTGCATGCATTGGTTATTTGGGCTCTTCACTAGTTTGAGGTTGTACATGTACACTTCATTGTGAGCACCATTTAAAGATCTATATAAATGGTATTGCCATTTGTGACCTATGATACCCCATTTGATCTCTCTGTACTATACTCTACACTTATCCAATAACATGATTAAATGCCAAAGAAGCTGGCAGATCATATGAAACTCAGCTGTGTTTACATGCACCTCTAAATAACCACACTGGTATGTGTTAGAGGACACTACAATCTGCGTCATGGGTACAACAACATCTCTATTCAGGGTGTATCAGTCCCCCTTATCCTTACATAACATCTTCACAAAGTGAAAGAAAAATAATACAATACAGTTATAAACCTACCCGCAAAAAGATAACCAAGAAACAACACAAAGTAGAAGTAGTACAAGTAGTAAAAACTCAAACTAAATTGGTTCAATATCACTTACTTCAGCACTGTGACATCGTTTGAAGTTGTTAAAGGTATAAAACTACTGAATTATTAAGTGAGACAAAGATAGCAAAGTATAGAGGGTTTGCACTCACGATTTGGTCAGTTACCCGGATGCGCGACCATACTCACGATACTCTGATGTAAACAACAGTGTGGAATGCACGGTTAATGTAGTACTGAATGTACTGTTATGCTAATTTATGCAGTCTAAACCATGGGAAAAATGTGTGGAAGCAGCTAAATCATATAGAGAAGAACTTAGTAAGCAGGAAAGAGCACAATATTTTGACAAGCTTAAGTTAATAGGCGGTAAAGATACGTACGAGCAGTATTAATTAAGATATTAGCCTAATATTTCACATTCCTGACTGGATAAGAATAAACACAAATGTTGTCAAGATTCTTGCTCTGGAAATCCTTGTTCAGTTTGGCTAACCACAAACTCCTTTTGTTCCTCAGACAGTTTTTGCACTTTTCCTTGATTTGTTATAACTTTTGGCAGTCTGTAGTACTCCAAATGATTATCCCGGTCCAACCGATTAGTACAGCCCAAACATGACAATAACTGACCATTTTCAGCAGTAATAATCAGCAAAATATGCAAGTTTTGTTCAGTTTAGTGGCATTGTTTACATTCACTGCCACCAATTAATGACGTGTCGTGAAAACACTATTTCTATCATTTGTAATAGTTTAACATCTTTCTTAATTCTGCTGGTTCCTGCACTGAGCTCAAATGTGCTAATGTTTGCAGAGCAAAAGCTACAACGCTTAAGCACATGATGCTTTGACACTACAATAACCACAGGAAGAATCAAAATATGTGTGTGCTGATGCGTGACAGGATGTTCACCAGAATAGACATCTGAACACAAGAATTAAACTATCTAAAAACAACCTAAATCCAGGGTTACTGCTCTTTTTGACCAATAAATGTCCATTAATTTTCCATTGTTTGCATCTACTGAATAAGGCTTCTTAATATTTCTACAGAGTTTGCACTTAGAAAGACCCATTTGTACCCAATTAAATATTTTAGAATGGTATTTATTATTCTGAGCATTCATTCTAGACCAGGGTTCCTCAAATCTTGCCCTGGAGGGCCAGTGCGCTGCAGAGTTTAGCTCTAACCCTGATCAAACTCATTTACCTGTGTTTTTCTAATGTGTCCTGAAGACATTGATTATGCTCAAGTGTGTTTGATTAGGGTTAGAGCTAAACTCTGCAGGAAAGTGGATCTCATGGGCCAGATTTAAGGGAACCCTGTTCTGTTCCCTAGACACTGACATAATTTTAAAGCAGGGGTGTGTAAACTCGGTCCAGGAGGGCCAGTGTCCTGCAGAGTTTGGACACCTCTCTCATAATGAGATCCTGATGGATTGATTCTTTTATTCTGGAGAGAAATTTCCACTTTATAAAGTGTTTTCACAACACGTCATCAATCGGCCATATTGGCGTCACTAAACGTAAACAATGCCACTGAACCAAATGAAGAGGGCATATTTTTCAATTCTGGTCATGTTTTAGGCTGTACTAATCAGTCAGGCTGGGAAAAAACATTAGTACTATAGACTGCCAAAAGTTAAAACAAATTAAGAAGAAGAGTGCAAAAAATGGTCTGACAAAAAAAAAGGTGTTTGTGGTTGGCCAAACTGAATCAGGATGTCCAGGGCAAGAATCTTTGCAACATTCGTGTTTGTTCTCATTTCCAGTCAGTTAGGATAAATATTAGGCTAATATCTTAATTAATACTGCTCATTTTTTCCATGGTTAAGACAGCTTAAATGAGCAGAACAATGTATTCAGTAGTACATTTACATTAACCATGCTATCCATGTTGTTGTTTACATCAGAGTATAGCCAAACTGACCAAATTGTGACGCAAGTGCAAACCCTCTTTATAAAAGTGTTGAGGAGTCAAAGTTTGGAATGACATAAGGGTGAGTAAAATACAAAATTGTCATTTGTTGGTGAACTATCCCTTTAAGAGTCAGCAAAGCCTGAACACACCTTAGATTTTTAGGTGTTACAGGGTACCCACATTTTTTTGCAAATCTCAATTGAAATAATTGTAAATTAGAGTTCAAAAATGCTTAAAGAAAAATCATTTGATATTATTTCCAAAGTTCATACCTGCCAAGGATGTTAGCGTCTCCAGTTTCAACACACAGCTGGGAGCTCAATGCCTCAAAACGGGAATTCTCTAAAAGCTTCATAGCTGAAAAACAAAACACGTAGGGCCTACACTTAACAGAAGCCAACTATCTCCATTTCATTGTTTGTGAATAACCTGTTACAATATGAACAATTTATTGACTCAACTAATTGTATCCAGGTCAAATGGAACACTGTAATAGAGATGCCCAAATGGAAACAGTTGGGTGCGTGTAGCATTGCTTATTTACATGCAAAGTTGAATGACTCGTAAAATGTTACGTAAAGAAAATTAGATATGGACTCATTGATTGCATAATTGTCTGTATGAACAAGAAATTTGTATGTTCGTTTAAATAAATACGTAACTTCATTTTTAAGGCATTGTTTGAAAAAAAAAAAAAAAAAAAAAAAAAAAAAAAAAAAACACAGACCACACATAAAACTGCATTAAAGATGGATTATTTGACTCTACATCTGAAAACTGTAAGAAAATCGTAACAAGTCCATCTGTCTGTCGTCCCCCTCCCCCCAACAACAACCATTTAAAGCACTTCCTACTTTATAAATCGACCTGGGCGTGTGGGTAAAAAAATAAAATAAAAATAAATAAAGACTAAAGTGGGACATTTTACTGACAAAATAATACCAAACAAGACAAAATTACATTATGTAAGAGCAAAGTGGTTTAGGAATAAATACATTCGATTATTTACATCCAGCAATTGACCTACTACCGACCAGCAATTCTTTTAATGTTAACGACATATCACAGTGTATGGACTGTAATGCTTAACTTACCTTTATTGTTGTTCTGCCACTTTCCAACTAAAAAATTCTGGGCCAACAGAGTACCAAGTTCGGCTCACAAACAGATCGGTTTGCGGACTTGTTTTCCAACTAACAACACAATACAGGCTAAAATGCTCTGGCGTCTACGAGCGGTGCGGGAAAGCAATAAAATACGTTGTACAATGTAACGTTAAATTCAGTATATTTGAAAATGACTCGGTCGAGACTGACATATTCTGCAAGCGTTTTCTCTAACCGCAAAGCTTCTTATTTGGACTAAACGCAACATAAAATTCAGCGATTGTGTTGAGCTCCAAGACAGCGACTGCAGCAGCATCCCCTTACTTGACCTAGAACAAATTTACCTTCTGAAAACGATATAAGCGTCGGTTTAATTGACGCTACTTGATCAACGGATGCTTAAATTAGCACTTGTGACCTCTCGCTAACGATTATGTCCACTATTTCTTGTCTTATGTTGGTAAAGCTCGTAAACATCCAACGACAGTCTCTATATCCGAAAACAGTGTAAAGCCACGCCTCTTAGCAGTCTCAAATATTTCCGTTGATGATGACCTCACCCACTGTGTTTTCAAGAGAATAATACGGACTTCTATTGGCTATTCAGTCTGTCAATTAAACGTACTAGTCATTCTATTGGCTAAATGGTCAAGTCATTTAATTCATGTACAAAGGCCCTTTTATTAATTCTGTGCAAAGTGTTATTTTTTGTGTAGTGAGAAGATATGTTCAAATTTAATATTTATTTAGGCATTGCATGCATAGTTAGAAGCTGTTATGATGTTTTGAGAAGGTATCTTCTGGAACGCTAAGTGGTAATTCGATCCTCTGCTGGTGGGACGTGACAATTAGGACGTAGCCCCCTGTTCATGTGTAAAGTGTCTGAATAAAAAGAGGATTTATTTGTTTGTTTGTGTTTTAAATAACAATGAAAATTTTTGAAGATGAAGATTTTTTTTAATCTTAAAGAATAAATAAGATTTTTTTTAACTACATATATTAATGTTACTGTTTTGTATAAATAAAACAATCAAGTTAGACATAAATAGTTTTACTACGGTAGTGATAGTTTAACTGTTTTTATTACTATTACTTTTTTAGAATATAAAAACAATAGTTAACCATCCAAAATACACTACCAGTCAAAAGTTTTTGAACAGTAAGGTTTTTAATGTTGTTTTTATTTTTAAATAAGTCTCTTCTGCTCACCAAGCCTTCATTTATTTGATCCAAAGTACAATGAAAAGAGTCCAATTTTAAAATATTTGTACTATTAAAAAAACTGTTTGTTAAAATGGAATTGGAGCTGAATTTTTAGCATCATTACTCCAGTCACAAGATCCTTCAGAAATTATTCTAATATTCTGATTTGCTGCTCAAAAACATTTATTATCATTATTATGTTGAAAAGAGCTGAGTAGAATTTTTTCAGGTTTCTTTGATGAATAAAGTTCAGAAATGGCATTTATCTGAAATAGAAATCTTTTGTAACATAAATGTCTTTATCATTACTTTTGATCAATTTAAAGCATCCTTGCTAAATAAAAATATTAATTTCTATAATTTCTTTCCAAAAAAAAAAAAAAAAAAAAAAATACTGACTCCAAGCTTTTGAATGAAATAGTGTGTAATGTTACAAAAGCTATTTCAGATAAATGCTGATCTTTCTATTCATCACATATTCCTAAATAATAATAATAAAAATGTTTTTGAACAGCAAATCAGTGTATTAGAATGATTTCTGAAGGATCATGTGACACTAAAACTGGAGTAATCATGCTGAAAATGTAGCTTTGATCACAGGAATAAATTACATTCTAAAATATATTCAAGTAGAAGAAAACAGTTATTTTAAATAGTAAAAAAATATTTGTACTGTTTTTACTGTACTCTGGATCAAATAAATCCAGGCTTGGTGAGCAGAAGACACTTCTTAAAAAAACATTACAAATCTTACTGTTTAAAAACTTTCGACTGGTAGTGTATGTACCATAACTGTACTATGGTCCATATGGTTTAACTGTAGTATTTGTAATTTAACCATAGTAAAAACATAAAAGCACAGCAAACCACAGCCTAAACAGTATGTTTGTGCAATTATGTAACTGTAACGACAGTTAACATCACCACAGTTACATTACAGTTACAGTTTTATGAGATGAAATTTAAGCTTGACATGGAAAATTGGGATATCCCCTAGATGAGAAAGCAGAGTGTATTTGAGTGTGTGTTTTCAACAGGAGGCGCAGCGTCTCTCATAGAGTAAAATGTCTGTCTCTGCTTGAGCCGTGTTTCTTCCTGCTCTGAAGCTGGACTGCCCTCCTCTGAAACTAAAACAAAGATGACAAGGCCGCTACTTTTGTGTAAGAGTCCGGATCAGGGAGTCGCAGCATATCTCCAAACATCATATTAGCACACAAACCCGGCTGGTACTGGAGTGTCAACACGATATATTCCCGCCTGAAGTAGTCAGTCGGCGGCGGCATGTCGCTGAGCTCAGGCGGGTGGACTCACACACCTCCGCCGGCCCAGTCTTCATCGTCTCATCTCGGCCATGAGGCCTTGCAACCGGCCTGTAGCACTGTTTTGATGTCGGTAAAGGTGTCAGTATGCCACTCAGGTATACGACCGCTTTGTCTCCCGGGGGCCGGAGACGAATCTCTCCGTCTTCAGCTGAGTATGGACCCGGGGAAGGCAGGGGAATTCCGCCTCGCGTTGCGGGACATCAGCGGAACAGCGGCTGGACGCAGCGTGGTGAGGAAATGTCGAACTCGCATTAAGTTTCACTCTGCGGTGCTTTGAACACTGGTTAAAGTTGATATTAAAAAGCGCAAAATAGTATTTTCATTTCAGAAGTATCTTCGCTAGGCATGTTATAGCACTGCCCTCTGGCTGATATAGAGCACACACGAGAAAATCACATGTTGTTTTGCTAGTCTTTGTTGTTGAAATCCATCCTCCACCCCCTAAATTTGATAGTTTGCCGAGAGTTGAGTCATAAATGCAGTTCATGCACTTCGCGATATTTAATATTAGTTAGTTGACACAATATTATTTCTGATCAGCATTGTGAAACTACACTTAATTTGAATCTGTTGATATGAACTTCGTTATTGTTTAGGGTCTGTATTTATAGACATAAATGTCAGATAATAATAATGCAAAATTAAAACTGTTATTTTAAATACGTTTAATATAATTATTTATGCTTATGTTTTGCAGCAAAGTAGACAAGCACTTTCAAAAATAAGAGGTTGTTGTTGTCTAGGATTGTATTATTTGGAAACATTATGACAAATTATGTATCCATGGATAGTAAAGTTTGTATATTCATTGCACTTATCCATTATACCCATGGTCTTTTAGATTCCAAACAGAAATAATATAATAATATTATTTATTTCACATTTGAGTCCTGCTGTCATTTTGAAATCTCATTATACTTATGCTCCTGATGATGTTTTGAAAAGATAGCTCTTGTGTACCCAATGACCAGATAAAACACTAACGACAATTGAATGAAAATATCTGTCAGCTCATAATATTGAAAAAAAGCCTCATTTTAATTTAGTAGGGGATAATTCATTTTAAATAGGCTAGATCATTTATTTGCTTGTGAGAAATGGATTTTATTTTATTTCCATTGGAATGTGTGTTTCTCTGTTTATTTTCATTTAGTGCATTGCTGAGTTTGACCTCAAGACTGTTCGCTATGAAGTCAAGTCCCCACAGTGCCATGAACTGAGTTTGGCAACACCGCCACATGATCGTATCACTTTTAACTTCCGCTGTGAGAAGGAAGCACAGGAGTGGGCCACTGTGGTGATGTCATCACTCCGTGAGGCGCATAGAGGTTTGCTTTTCCAACTTTTGTCATTGCTCTGGGCACACACAGTACGATTTATAATAATCCTTTATGATTGTTGATCAAAGCTACAATCAAAGCTTTAAGCCATGTTACAGTGGGATCTCAATTGTCATTAATTCAGACTGTATGACAGTCAAGGACATATGTGACCCTGGACCACAAAACCAGTTTTAAGTAACACGGGTAAATTTGTAGCAATAAGCAAAAATACGGGTCAAAATTATTGATTTTTCTTTTAAGCCAAAAAATTATTAGGATATTAAGTAAAGTTCATGTTCCATGAGGATATTTTGTTGATTTCCTACTGTAAAGAAATCAAAACTTAATTTTTGATTAGTAATATGCATTGATAAGAACATTTGGACAACTTTAAAGGCGAATTTCTTTATATTTTTATTTTTCTGCACCCTCAGATTCCAGATTTTCAAATAGTTGTATCTCTGCAAAATGTTGTCCAAACCATACATCAATGTTCAGTTTGGAACAAGCCACACTGCAGGACTGCCTCAAAACTTCTGAAACTGACAGTATTTCATCAGAGGTCATTAACCGCAATGTTCACTCGGCAAATGTGTCAAACTAACATTTAAAGACTACGGATTTTGGCCTAGGATCAGAGATATCTTTTAGGGTTTGCAAAATTTGTCTTAGACGACCAAATTTTGGCCAAGATCTACAGTGTGCACCTGGCTTAATTGTGTATTACCTTTAGTTTTGTGTAATGGATTTGCTTTTCCTTTGACTTTTACTTTTTTGTACTGGGCTTTTAAACCACACTGTCGCTTGCTCTTTTTTTTTTCAGTGGCGATTAGTTCCTCCACTGAAGAAAGACGGCTACCTCCTCAGCCTGTGGATACACCGAGCAATGCGCCCATGCCATGTACAGGTAACCAATTGTGTTCTTGTTTTAATTTTCTGCTCACGATCAGCTTGACCCTCTTGCCAAACAATAGACAAAGTGTCAATTGTCTATTATCTTGCTGCCAATATCTCTGTTGCACCCACTTGTTCTCCTTCCATTTCCGATTCTTCCTTCTATCCCACTCCTTATCCATCCGACTTTCTCATTCTTGTCCTAATACATTTTCACCCTTTCTATTTTTCTCTCTAGAGGAGATATGTGCAGAGCTTGTTAGCGCAATAGAGGCAGGTGATATTCGGGCGGCATCGGTCTGTGCATCATCTTTGGCTAAACAGAAAGCTGCTCTGAGCATTCAGCCATCAAAACGAAATTACACAGACACTGAAATGAGGTAAATTTCATGTTTATAGACACTGGCCCACTCAGTTTAACAATGTGCAAATTAGATGTTAATTACGTTTCATAAAGGAAATAAAGTATTTTAGTAATTTATTAGTATTATTTAAAAGGATAGTTCACCCAGAAATGAAAATTCTGTCATTTATGCATGCTAATGTTCCAAACCTGTATGACTTTATTTCTTCTGTGGAACACAAAAGAAGATATATGTCAGAAAGGACAAACTATTTTCTTTTATGTTCCTCAGAAGAAAATAGGTCATACGGGTTTGGATGAACATCAGAGTGAGTAAATGATGACATAATATTCATGCTTGAGTTCATTATAATTTATACCAACTCAACACACGTTTTGTCATATGTTTTCCAAGCAATTTTGTTCTCAGCTAATGCACTGATTTGTCATGTAGCCTGGCGGTGGTGGTAGAGGATGCATCCTCGTCCTGTTGTGTCACAGTGAAGGTCTTCCCTCACTCCTCAATTGGTGCTCTCAAACAACAGGTAGGTGTCGGTTAAAGGAGAAGTTCACTTCCAGAACAAAAATTTACAGATAATGTACCCCCTTGTCATCCAACATGTTCATGTTTTTTTTTTTCAGTCGTAAAGAAATAGTTTTTTGAGGAAAACATTTCCGGATTTTTCTCCATATAGTGGACTACTATGGTCCCCCGGGTTTAAACTTCCAAAATGCGGTTTAAGTGCGGCTTCAAACAATCCCACCTGACGAAGAAGAGTCTTATCTAGCAGAAAGATCAGTTTTTGTTTTTTTTTAATTACAATTTATATACTTATTAACACTCGTCTTGCTCTGGTTCAAGACAGGGTATGTCGCTAGATAAGACCCTTCTTCCTTGGCTGGGACTGTTACAAGCCGCATTTAAACTGCATTTTGGAAGTTCAAACTCGCACCAGAGAAGTCCACTTTATGGAGTGAAGTCCTGAAATGTTTTCCTCAAAAAACATAATTTGTTTACGACTGAAGAAAGACATGAACATCTTGGATGACAAGGGGATGAGTATGTTATCTGTGAATCTTTGTTCTCGAAGGGAGCAGCTCCGTTAACATAATTTATTGTCATTCTATCAGTGTCATGCAATTTTCTTTGTTAGTGAGACATAGTTTTTGTTCTCTAAGGTCTTCACAGACTATGGTTTTCATCCGCGTGTGCAACGCTGGGTCATCGGGCAGTCTTTGTGCTCTGATCACCGCTCTCTGGCTTCTTATGGAGTTCAGCAAGATGGCGACACTGCGTTCCTTTATCTCATTTCTGCCCGTCAGGCTCGTCTCAGTCAAGGGCTTTACCAACAAGATCAGGAAAGTGCTTTGCTTATGCCGGCTGTGGTGCCAACGACAAATCAACCCCACCAAGAAGCAGTTTCCAATGGGCCAACACAGAACACAGCCTCAAGACCATACAGCACCCTGCCTACAAGACTTCACAACAGCCATAATACCCTGAGTGTGTATTCCCAGACACTAATAAGGCCACCAGTTAAAATTGTTAGAAATGACTAAACCAGTTACTTTGCTATTTGTATGTCTTGCATAATTAACAACTGTGTCTCATAACTTGCTCATTACAACTATGACCTCTTGACCGGTCAGGTAACAGTGCGGGAGGGACAGAGAGGTTGGGTTTGGGTAATATTCGGGACCTCATCAACCTTGAGCTGCCGCAGCTGAATGACGCCCTGTCGCCCAACAGAACAAGCACACAGGTACAAAATGTACACACAAAACAAAGTGTTTCTTTAAGATAAAGCACAGACATTTTGTACTATATTGAGCCTTTAATAATATTTCAGATAACTTTCTGACATACATAAACAATGAATCATAAGCTATGTATCACAAATGCAACAAGTATGCAAATACATAGATGTACACATCTGATGAAATTCTGCTGCTTATTTGAATACTTGTTTTTGTGGGTATTTAGCTGGGATGGGCCTGCCCAACCTGTACATATATTAATAAACCAACACGTCCCGGCTGTGAAATGTGTAGTGCAGACCGACCTGAAGGCTACACTGTTCCTGGCAACTACAGACCAGATGCTCTGGAGCTAAGACGCATTCAACAGGAAAAAGAAGCAATAAGGCAGTACCAACAGGTGAGGCTTGCGAAATTTAATTGAGAAAGCATAAACACATTTTGCACAATAACTGGCGGAATTATTGTGCAAAATGTGTTTATGCTACCACGGGAATATTCTACTTTGTTGTTGTGATGCTTGTGGAAATCATTGGAAACAGATGAGTCTGGCATGTTGCTTTGGCTGTTGGCTTATACATCTCATACACACCTACCATTTTACATCTACGCTCACACCCAGGTTTAGGGCAAATTCTTTAGGGCATAGTAATTTGGTTTGTTCTCATTTAAAGTGAATGAGAATGAATTGTAGACCTGTATATGCGAATGTTTTGGCTATTTTGATAATGTCGTCGGCTGTTGAACAGTGTTTTTCAAAATGTAGTAGTGAGTTGTGATAACTTAAGTAGTGACAGAATTATTATTATTATTTTTTTCATATTGTGACGCATGTCTGAGTGTAACAGATTATCAAAAAATAAAAAAATATAGGGTGAACCAGGATCAGAAATTAACTTTTCATTTAAGGGGAAATATTTTCCCCATGGAATTGATTTCCAGGGGCATTTTAATATTCGTAAAGGGGAAATTTTTATAATCACTGCATTATTATAATCACTATACTATGTTGTCTTTAATGTCATAAACCTAAATTTACCCAATTACTTTAATCAATATTTCAGACTGTTGTCAATAACAATAGGCTGTTTAAAATTGTATCTAAATTACACATGTAAAAACACAATCTCATCTCGCTATTTATATTGTAATAATGATTATTAATATCGATAAAGAAAACTATATAAAATCGTTTTTGTTTCATGCCTGCGTTTTGGGCATCACAGATGAACATGTTGGACCAGGATGTAATTTTTTTTGCCCTTTGTCTTGAATTTATTGGGCATTTTTGTTAATTTTAGTGGCATTTTTGCCACAAGCCATCATTAATTTCTGACACTGGTGTGGACTGAAAAATGGAGGCAGAAGTCCTTTTCACTGGAAGATCCAGTTGTATTTTGATTAAAAATTAAGCGGTGAAAAAAAGAAAAGAAAAACGCACATAAATCTTTCACAATGAGATATAACAGTCATTAGAACATCGACAGAATTTTCATTTCATGCTGACATTAAATGTAATAATACATAAACAGTCAAACCAAAAATTATTCAGACACCAGATATATTTTTTTTATTAGTGGGTACAGGACATTATAATTAATTTATATAAGTAAGGATAGCAAAATTAAGTAAACATATTATAACATACCCAAAAATTATTCAGACACTTTGACCTGACCGTGTTTTTCTTAAGTGTTTTTTCTTTGATTGCTAATTGCTGTGTAATTTTACACCACATACTAAACAAAATTAAGCATTGCTTGGTTGTGTAAATATTACCATACTAACAGTTGTCTGAATTTTTGTTTGATTGTAATCCATTACATACCTTTCTATCAAAGTTATCTGACATTATTAAGATTAATTTATTCTGACACAGTTTAATTCTGAATTCTTGTCCTATTTTACTACCATTTTCTAAACTATAGCGAATAAACTGATAATGTGAAAAATGTTGATGGTGTCTAAAAACATTTTGGTTTGACTGTAAGAGTTTATGCATTTCATTGTTATCATTTAAAATATTTTATTTATACATTAATATTATATTAGCAAATGGTGACTCTTCTCTTTAAAAATCATCATTAATCATTGAAAAACCCATATTGGCTGATCACTTTTAAAAAGCTACTTTTACTCATCTCTAAGGGTTTTTGGGTAGGATAAAGCCTGAGCTCTGATTGACTCCTCAGTCTGAATCTCTTCTCTTTTGTCTCTATTTTTTTTAAGGAGAAAGGGAGAAGAGAGGAGCTGAGGGGCAACAACTCACTACTGCACAACCTCGACCAGGACTACTGACTGCACACACGTGCACACACACACACACACACACACACACACACACACACACACACACACTCAGTGCATAGTCTAACAAACCAGGCACACTCATACTCCAAATGTAACTACAGTACAGCTGGTATACTACTTGTATATGCCTAAACAGTGTACAGCTAATGAATTTGATCCATACCAAAATAATCTATTCAAGTGGCACTTTTTCAGACCACTTACAAAAGCTACACATTAACTCCAGTTTCAAAACACCTTTATAATTAAACAGTGCAATAGTCAAACAGGAAGTCATTTTTATAATATTGTTGTAAAGACGTATATGATGCCGTTACTTCACTTGGTCTAATAAGATGCTTTGTTGCGCTGTCTTGGTTTAAAACTTTATTCAGGTACAGACTCTTTTAATGCGCAGATGCCTCAAACAGATGACATATACTGTATATCTTTGTAAGTAGATGTGAGCAATGAATCTTACTGCACAGCTTTTGCAGGAATGTAGAGCATCCATTTACGTAACCTGTTTAATACAAGTTCATTCTGATCTTGTCTGACAGTATCTTGTAAAATAGTCTCAAATTCTCATATATTCAAAAGATGAAAGATTTTAATCTTGGAATTTTTGAAGTGACAGTTTCAATTCAAAGATTATAGATCCTAATAAAACTCTCATCATCTTTTCTGCAGAATTCATGATTTCTGTGACGGGATCACCCAAGAATGCACTTTTTTTGTTGCTAAACTAAACCATTGCATACTGCAGCTGTTCACACGCAAGCAACAATAATTTAGCATCAGTGTTAAAACTGTAAGATGAAATGAAGGCAAAAATAGCTGACATGAATGGTGTCTGACATGGCAAACCTGATCTCCATAGGACTCTGCAACACACTCTCTTGGCAATTTGTAACTATTTTACATTTTGAAGAATTGGTGGTTAATTTGTATGATTTTTGTATGATCTTATTTGTAAGTTTTTGTGCATATTTCCCACTGACAGTTGGTTCGGCTTTGAATCACATCATACAAATTCATATGAAATCTCCACCTTGTTAAATAGTCTGGACAATGCTGCAAAAATCTTTGACTCCGTTGGGCCACACTCATAAATGCATGCATGCTAAGAAAACACGTTATATACGTTTTTCTGCTACAAAATTTTGTTTGCACTAAAGCATAAAGACATAACTTGGTGAAAATGTTTTAGAAAGAGAACTCAAACATACTAATATTTTAGTTGACAGAAATATGCAGAAAGAGCATTTAGTAATTACCACAGTGCCCATGAGCAATGCACTTAACCCCAAGCTACTTTATGTGGACTGGCAGTTAGTGCATTATAGATAAAAACACATCCGCTAAACAAAAAGTAGGCCTAACCAGTGAGAGAGGGAAAGAAACTGAGGAAGACATGCCTTGGTCGGTTTAATTAGGGCTGTAATGTAGCATAACTTGTTTGTCTGTATGACTGGGCTTGACTCATGTGTGAAATATCCTTGAATTTAAGAAAGACAAATGGCTATGCAAAATAACTATATTACGAACTCAAATAAAGCTCTTTTAAGAGGTACATGCCATTCACACCTTGGTGTCTTCTATTGTGTGTTTTTTTTTTTTTGTATCCACCTTATTCTTTAACGTGGAAATAAGCTTATGGGAGAGATTACAGGTTCATTATCTGCTCTAGGGAAATAACGAGAATGTTTGCACTACAAATCAGTGTGTTTATAATGAAGATACTACATTCAAATAATATGGTAAGACACACCAATTTGCAATATCAAGCAGCAAAATGAGCTGTTTTGTACAGCTAAAAATAGCTTGACGTGGATGAGAAGCTAGATCCATAAAATTTGCAAATGGCTGCACCCGCTCTTATTTGAAAAATAAGGTGGACATGCAAATATAATACACTGAATATGAGTGATACAGAATTATAACTGTGTTATGTGGTTGATCATAATTATGTAAGGTAAGTGATTGCATTCATGCTATATTTAATCACAAATATTGTGTGAATTATATATTATATGTGACCCTGGACCACAAAACCAGTCTTAAGTAGCACAGGTATATTTGTAGCAACAGCCAAAAATACATTGTATCGGTCAAAATGATCGATTTTTCTTTTATGCCAAAAATCATTAGTATATTAAGTAAAGATCATGTTCCATGAAGATATTTTGTACATTTCCTACCGTAAATATACCAAAACTTAATTTTTGATTAGTAATATGCATTGCTAAGAACTTAATTTGGACAACTTTAAAGGTGATTTTCTCAATATTTTCAGATTTTCAAATAGTTGTATCTTGGCCAAATTTTGTCCTATTTATCTTCTTGATCTTCCCTTTCTAGCCTGTACTCATCTAACAATGCCCGATATAAGGTATTTTGAGCACTTCCTATGTCGATCTGCCTCCTTTGGATGAATCGCTTGTTGTATTCCCCAATTGTATGTCGCTTTGGATAAAAGCGTCTGCTAAATGAATAAATGTAAATGTTATTCAGCTTTCAGGTAAAACAATTTGTGGTCCAGGATCACATGTATATTGCAATTGCGTATATTTATATTGTAACTTTATTTTACAGTGTTCATGTATTTAGTTGTTCTAATGAACTACATGTGCTTGGTGAATCGTTTTTTTTGGAGCTGCTTGTAATTTCACATCTCTTAGTATAGTATAGTAATGTGATATATATTGAATATGAAAATCAATTAAAATGTAAATGGCATACTCTCAGATGATTAATAATTCATATAAATTAATATAATTTATAATGTGCGCACATTGACACCAACTCTAATGTAAACTAATGAACATTATTTAATGCATTAATGCATGCCATCTCAAACCCACAGTTCTCAAAACTGCTGTAGGGTCTTGTAAGCTTTTGACCATGTACCTGTCACACCTATCTTTAAGATATAGTCAGAAGCAATGCTATATGCCATGTGTTCTTCTCACACAGGTATCTATGAATGCTCATCCATGTGTGCAGTTCTGACAGCTACTCTGTCTGTGTCTATAGGCCAGAGAAGCAGAACGCAGGGAGAACTTTGCACGTCTGGTCCAAATGGACGGACAGGATCTGGTTCCTAACCCAGAAAGAGTGGAGTGCAAGATTTGCTATGTGGAGCTTGAGCCTGGCGAGGGAGTCCTGCTCCGAGAGTGTCTCCACTGCTTCTGCAAGTGAGGAAGAGAGCGTGCCACTGTAGAACATACATAGTGACATTTATTGTTCTGTATTGTCATGCAGTTGTTAAGAAAACCCTCTGTGTTTCTATGCATAGAGAGTGTCTGCGCTCTGTGATTCTGATGTCAGAGGATCCTCAGGTGGCATGTCCATACAGAGACGAGGCCTATGCCTGTGACTGCATCTTGCAGGAAAGAGAAATCAGAGCTGTAAGAACTCATTCATTCATACTGCTTTTAATTTGTCTGCAAAACTACACTAGATGTACACGCTAATGAGAAATCAATCTGCTGTTGTGACACTGTCCATGGTGCTGGAGTGCAATTGACTGGAGACTTGGAGCAATGCTGCCTTGAAAGGCTTTTAATGATAGTGCCTTTGGCTAAAATGACAAGTGCTGTCAAAACTCACTGTACAGAGTCATTTTGAAGCACCATCTAGATACAAAAGTATCATTTTAGTGTCGTTGAGATACAATTATAATTTTGTTCAAATTTAAAGGATTAGTGTTTTTTTAGAAAAAAAAATGTCATCCAAAGATGCTCATGTCTTTGTTTCTTCAGTAGAAAAAAAATGAAGGTTTTTGAGTAAAACAATCCAGGATTTTTCTCCATATAGTGGACTTCAATAGGAGCCAACGGGTTGAAGGTCTTCAAAGGGCTCTACACGATCCCAGCTGAGGAACTAAGGGTCATATTCTAAAAAACAATAAAAATGTATGTCCCTTTTTAACCACAAAAGTTTGTCTTCCACTAGCTCAGCTTCACGCATTGTGTAGTCATGTTGGAAAGGTAAAACAACATCGGACAATTTACAAGTTGTTACCATGTGAGATGGGAGTTTTTTGCCCTACCTTACCTTTTTGAAGTAGAGTACACAGAGAAAGAACTAACCATGTGTGACCTTTCCAACTTGTTCACGTAAATGCGTGAAGACATAGATGAGCTAGTGCAAGACGAGCATTTATGATTAAAAAATATATAATTAAAAAAATTATAATTTAGAAAATGACTGATTGTTCTGCTAGACAAGACCCTCGCCTGGGATTGTGTAGAGCTCTTTGAAGCTGCATTGAAACTGCAATTTGGACCTTCAACCCATTGGCCACCATTGAAGTCCACTATATGGAGAAAATTCCTGGGATGTTTTCCTTAATCACCTTAATTTTTCGACTGAAGAAAGAAAGACCTGAACATCTTGGATGACATGGGGGTGAATAAACTATCAGGAAATTTTCATTCTAGAAGTGAACTACTTTAAAAGAGTTTTATTTTTATATGTTTTCTTCATATGTCTGCTATCTTTCTCACTCAGCTGGTGTCAGTAGATGATTATGAGCACTGGTTGCAGAGGGGTCTGTCAGTCGCAGAGTCTCGATGTGAGGGCAGTTATCACTGTGCGACAGCAGACTGTCCCGGCTGGTGTGTTTATGAAGACACTGTCAACACTTTCCACTGCCCAGTGTGTAAAAAACACAACTGCCTGCTTTGCAAGGTAAAGTATGTAGAATGCTTAAACACGCTGAATTGAACCCTTAAACCAGGGGTCTCCGAACTCTGTCCTGGAGGGCCTGTGTCCTGCGGTGTTTAGCTCCAACCCTAATTAAACACACCTAAACCAGCTAATCAGGGTCTTACTAGGCATGCTAGAATCTTCCAGGCAGGTGTGTTAAGGCAAGTTGGAGGTAAACTCTGCAGGACACCAGCCCTCCAGAACTGAGTTTGGAGATCCCTGCCTTAAACAATGACATTTCTCTATTAGGTTCTCGTTATAATATAAGGTAAAGAACCTTGCCTTTGTTTTTCCTCTTTAGGCCATTCATGAAGGGATGAACTGTAAGCAGTATCAGGATGATCTATCAGCTCGTGCCATCAATGACTCTGCAGCTCGAAGAACCAGAGACCTGCTGAAGGTAAAATCCAGATGCTTATTGTATATCAAGCTCATGTTAAGAAAGGCCCTTATCATGTGGCAACATCTTTTTCCTTACTCATGTCATCTAATATTCAGATACATTTTTGGTGTTTAGCAGATGGCATTTTTAATATTCTTTTTTTTTTTGTTATTATTTACCCTAAACTTTCTGTCTCATGACTTTCACAGACTCTTGTTAATTCTGGAGAGGCGATGCATTGCCCTCAGTGCGGCATCATTGTGCAGAAGAAAGAGGGCTGTGATTGGCTCCGCTGTACTGTCTGCCATACTGAGATCTGCTGGGTCACCAGAGGACCACGCTGGGGGCCCAAAGTAAGAGCTTTTTTTTTTTATATAAGACTGGGACATAAGCTTTACTTGCAGTCTCCACTAGGTATCATCTCTTGATGAAAGTGAGCAAGGAAAGGTCATAGTATAAAATGCTGAGAGTTAAAAGATTAGTTAACTTCCAAAATAAAAATTTTCTGATAATTTACTCACCCCCATGTCATCCAAGATGTTCATGTCTTTCTGTTTTCAGTCAGAGGTTTTTGAAGAAAACATTCCAGGATTTTTTCCCCCATATAGTGGACTTCAGTGGTAGCCAACGGGTTTGAAGATCCAAATTACTGTTTCAATGCAGCTTCAAAGGGCTCTACACGATTCCAGCTGAGAAATAAGGGTCTTATTTAGTGACCCTTATGATAAAAATGTACATATTTCTTAACCACAAATGGTCATCTTGCACTAGCCTGACCTCATGCATTATGTAATCATATTGAAAAGGTCATGCATGATGTAGGCAGAAGTACCGACCCATTTTCTACAAAGCAAAGAAAGTCAGTTGGCCTTTACAAATAAAGGTAAACAACGAGATTAAACTGCAGTACACAGACGAAGAACTTACCATATGTGACTTTTCCAATGTGATTACATAATGCAAGAATCACCGACATAGAGCTAGTCCAAGACAAGCATTTGTGGTTAAAAAAAAATTATATACTTTTTTTTTTTTTTTTTTTTTTGGAAAATGGCTGATTGTTTCACTAGGTTCTTATTTCTTGGCTGGGATTGTGTAGAACCTTTCAAAGCTGCACTGAAACTGCAATGTGGACCTTGAACAAGTTGACTACCACTGAAGTCCACTATATGGTGAAAAATTCTGGAATGTTTTCCTCAAAAACCTTAATTTCTTCATGACTGAAGACAGAAAGGTCCAGGTCTCACATCGGCGTGACTAAATTATCAGGTAATATTTATTCTGGAAGGGAACTTCTCTAAACCAGACCATGTTGGTCAGTTATCACTATAACAAAGCCATAAAAACTGCAGATTCCTGAATAAATGTTAGTCTCTTAGTATCTGTCTTTCTCACTTTAGGGTCCCGGAGACACAAGTGGAGGCTGCCGCTGCAATGTCAACAAACAGAGATGCCATCCAAAATGCCAGAACTGTCACTAAAGGGAAAAGCAGAGAGAAAGGAGCAGGTACGAGTAAGAGAGAGAGAGTAGTGTCAACTGGTGGCAGTTTATGACATTATAAAAGCTTTTGACAGACATCAGGGTTGCCAGGTCTGCGTAACAAAACCAACCCAATTGGTACTCGAAACTAGCCCAATTGCGTTCCAGGTGAGGGAGGGCAGGAGATTTCGCGGACTAAGAAAACTGCCAAAGGCAGCAGTATGAAAGTAGCTTAATTCCGTGGACTTGTCAACACTGACAGACGTACACTGACATTATACTGTCAACCTGTCTTAGCTTTCAGTTCAGTTTTAGGATGCTTTTAACTGCAATATAAAAATGTGTATGTCTGTTGTGCAACAAATGTTTCAATAGTGCATTTTACATGAAGGCACAGAGGGAAATCCACTTGAAAACTGACTCTTATTGGAAGGCTACTGTATCTAGTCTAGTCAGCATCCTAATATTGTTGAATTATTTCAAAGATCCACAGAAAAGCTTTAAATTCTCTCAACTGTATGTTATATAGCAAATATCACTTATAATATGAAAGCATTATATTTTGGATAAACTGCAAAAAGGTGGTGACATTTCCGTTTGAATAGATTGTGAACATGTTCACACAGCTACTACAAAGTATTTAAACGGAGTGAGTGTTGCCATGATATACCTGTTCAGTTATTTAAGACAGAATCACTATTGAGAAGGAGCTTAAGTTAGTGATTTGCGAATGAATTGTTCTTTTGAACCAGTTGTTTTTAATAATTCATTCAGCTGGTTTACAGATGGTTTACTGTGATGTGTGGCATATCAGAATCTTAATCAAAAACGTTGTGATTAAAAATAGATTTTTAACACAGAAAATACAAACAATGTCACATGGGAATTTTTAAAGACGTTTTTTTAATCTCTTTATTAAAAAAATGTATTTTACCCATCAATGATCAAATGATCCCAGGATGACAAAAATGAAGCCAAAGCTATTCTGAAGCTGCCGATATAAATGAAAATAAGGGAATGATTACACAAATACTTGTGTATTTGTTTTGTCTTACTTTTAAAGCTGTACTACACTGTTAAAACCTGTTGCTGAAAGTGCCTTATCTTGCCTGTTTCTGTCTCCATCATGTAACCACTAACCACTTGTTTTGCAGTGTTACATTTATTGTTATTTTAAATAGTGTATGTTCCTGTTGTTGTAGATTTGTGATCCAGGATAATTTATGTGTGCAGTGTTTCCCCTTTACTACCAGCTTTCCTGTATTTTGTGCACGTTGCACATTTGTTTAGTAAGAATAACACAATTCAGTATAGTGCTTTAAGATTTAACTGTTTGTTTATAAGGTGGATGTAATTAATGTGTAGCCTAGTTATTTAGTATTGTTTTAATGTAACATTGCAATGTTAATCTAATTTAAGTAGCAGTAATGGTCAAGAGCAGGGGCATGAGGATTGTGTGTGAAGTCCTCAAGACTGTTAAAAGCCAAAGGACAGATGCAACTTCCAAAGCTTTGAATCTATGCACTGAAGAAAAAAAATGTCAGCACCCAAAGCATCTACTTATGCATCAGAATGAACATTTCAAAAATGTTTCACGAAACTACGAACTGTTTGTAGTTTACTATTTTTCTTTGCACCTGAAAGTTTGTTTTGTTTTGTTGTTGTGACTGAAAATCCAGTGGAGTTATGCAGTATGTTTGTACGATTGCAAAACAGTCTTTAGTGAGGGGCCATTCATCCTTTCACATGATATTATAAACCTCACTAAAGTTCAAATATGTGCACTATGAACTTCAAGTAGAGTGTATTTGCATGTACAACGGAAGACAAAGTGAAAACTGAAAATGGAAAGGTCCCTGCACCTGCAGAAATCTCACACTTTAATTCAGTAGAATAATCTGACCTCAGGGTTGCAAGTCTTAAGAGTGCCTTACAGATTATAGTACTGAGCACCTGTAGTGACAATATTTAAAGCTGTTATTCTCAATAATATGTTTGGACTAATTTAACATGCTTCACAAAAATAAAATAAAAATAACCAATCTGTATTGTATTGAACTGTTTTGTACTTTGTTCTTCACTGTAGGACACGAGACATACATTTGTTTTATTGCAGTGACAGACGTGAAGAGAAACCATCAACCATCAAAGGTTGTATGTACAATGGGGGCCAAAATTATTAGAACGCTAGTAGTAAAAAATGGTTTTAAGTTAGTTATTTCTATCTTTTATTAATTGTAATAATCCAGTGAGATTTTTGTTTGCACAAGGAGTCTGACAACAGCCAGTGCTCCACACAGAGATCTGATCTCATCATCCTCCAGTCTGTCTGGAAGAAACAGAACTGAGAGACAGACTAAATCTAGAACAATCAAATCAAAGGGCAAAAGCTGCTTTAAATGCAAAGGATGGTCACACCAAATATTGATTTTAATGTAGTTAAAAGTGAATTGATAAAGAAAATTTTTATGACATTATTTTTGACAGCATTCTCATTTGACAGTATTTTTACACTAGTGCCTAAAATGTTTAACAGTACTATAGCTTTGCAGGTAGGTCTCTTAAAGCATCTTCAAGACATTGCCACACTTCTTTTGGATTTATTCTGTCTCAGTTTGTTCTGTTTCTTCATGTCATTCCAGACAGACTGGATGATGATGATGAGATCAGGGGCTGTTTCAATAAGAGGGTTCAACCAACTCTGAGTTTAATCTTGAACTGTGAGTTGAGTTACCCTGAGATGGAAAACTCTTGAGTTTTCGGTTTCAGAACAGCTGAACTGAGATAGTTAAATCCACTCTGAGTAGGTTTACTTACATCACAACTATGAAAAGCCCTGATCAATGGAGCTCCAAAATTATGATTCACCGTGGCAACAGCTCCCGCCAAAAAGACGTCTGCATACTTTGAGTCAATACATTTATTCTTAATCACTGATATAATTGTAAAGGTAAAAACTGGCAGAACTGAAGGTAGGTTACTGAACTAATATTAATTTTCATGGTATCCCACAGTCAAAAGAAAACCCCCAGAAATAAAACAACTAAAAATGAAGTAGAAAAACACATTTCAATCAGGTAAAGCTTTAACCATAAAAGGTTCATGGGTGTAGGCTACATGACTTTACAAACATTTGACATATTAAATATCATTCAGTGTCATATCATTTCAATGTGCAGCAGCTTTTTCCACGTAGTCTAATGCTCTTTTCACATAATTAAATACTCTCTAATCCGAACGGTTGGATTTCTTAATTAGAGTAATGAAATTAATATTTGAATTCTACTCAGCCAACAGCATGACGGCTTGCAAAATAATGAAGAACAGCTGATGGCCACAATACCAAGTGTTGGAAGAATATTAAAATCCTACTTGAAAAAGAATAAATGTTGCTTTTGTATATGTAGGAAATAAAGACAACCAAGCTGTTGATTAAACTGAATAGCTGTGGTGGTGGTTATGGCATATATCTCCAACTACCTTTCCATCTGGCATCCTTCTATTCCATTCATTAATTAGCTTAATTTTCGATGGGATTGTGCTCATAAAGCATGTGAGAGTAAGGCACGCTTTCTTTAATGCTTTGCATACAGCGGCTGTACTAATGTGTGCTCTGCATCTCTGATGTTATATAGAAAACTACAGTTTAAAAGGCTACCGCTCAAATAAATGCATGCAGCATGTATGTGGCTAAAGCAAAACATCAAAATAATCCTGTATATAATAATGCAATAATTCTATATATAAAAGGACATGCTGTTTTTGTCACTTTGACAGTGACTGCATGATAAAAATATATGTGTAATGAATGAATGCACCTGCACTGCGAAAATGCTTTTCTTACTTAGTTTTATTGTCTTGTTTCCAATCAAAATATATAAGGATTCTAAAATCAAGATGCATTTTCTACATAAGTATATTTTTCTTATTTTGCAAATTATGTACAAGTTACCGCTCTTTCAGAAATGGGCTTGACTTAACCTGTTTTCTCAGGTTTGACAAACCTCCCATTCTCAAACGGAAAACCCAGAGTTTCCCTGACATACTCAGAGTTTTCACTTAACCTCCTTTCTGAAACAGGCCCCAGATCTCTGTGCGGAGCACTGGCTGTTGTCAGACTCCTTGTGCAAACAAAAATCTCACTGGATTATTACAATTAATAGCAAAATGAATGTTTGGAAATGTAAACGAATATTTTCTACTGACACACTACAGCAAAAGATAAAAAAATAACTGACTTAAAACCATTTTTTATCCAGTGAAATTTTTGGGCACCACTGTAGGTTTTGTTCCATAGACTGAAAAAAACAAAACAAACAGGTTTAAGCTTCGTGAATAATGTTAAAACTTTATTAAACAGCTCAAACTAACAAAACCAAGCTTTACAGTTAGTGTTTTTGAATTCAGACACGCTGATTAAGTGCTTTTCACTTGTTGCAGTGGAGTCAAAAACATTTACATTATAAAGAAACAGGAACAAAAAAAAAATGAAAGTGAAAAACAAACAACAAAAACAAATACAGAATCAGTTCAACTGTGTCTCTCTACCACATTTGAGCCTGAATTTCAAAAAGGATCCAGGTGTGTATATAAGAAGTGTCCTTGTTGCAGGACTGTGCCGTCACTAAAGATAAACTTACGTAGAAACATCTCTTAATGGGAGATGCCTCATCAATAACGCTCAAGCTTTTCCTTATCTTCACTTCATGGATGGAAATACAGATGACACACTACTAAATAACCGTGGATACACAGGTAAAAAAAAAAAAAAAGTCAGTTCAGCTTCTGGTGCAATAAGTCCATACTGTTTGCATCATATAGAAATAAACAGGTTTGTATTATTGATAAGCATAAACTGGTAAATGTAAATCTTTTTGGTTTATGCTGAGAGAATCTATTGACTAAAACAGAGTCAATATTTGAACTTGGAAAGACACAGTCTGCTCAAACTCCAAAACAGAATGTGTTAAAGAGACAGTGCACCTGCAAACTATCAGTTTGGTTGAGACAGTTCCGGCCAAGATGTCTAAATTGTCTAAAATGTCTGGGTTTTGGCTTTATTATCTTGTTGACATGCTCAGTTCTCATGGATTATATGTATGCGTATTTGCATTGCTTTGACTTGTCTGTAGATCCCACTTTCTCTCACGCCACAATTCAATTATATCCAATGACTGCACCACTAACCTTCTGCAAGTATGAAAACAAAGCCAAAATCCAACATTTTAAAAGGATAGTTCACCAAAAATGTTTAAATTCTGTCATTAATTACTCACCCTCATGTTGTTGCAAACTCAAAAGACCTTTGTTCATCTTCAGAACAAAAATGAAGATATTTTTGATAAAATCTAAGAGCTTTCTGATGCATTCAAGGCCCAGAAAAGTAGTAAGGACATTGACAAAATAGTCCATGTGACATCAGTGGTTCAACTTTAATGTTATAAAGCTGTGAGAATATTTTTTGTGCGCATCAAAAATATCTTAATTTGTGTTCCAAAGATGAACGTTCTTATGGGTTTGGAAACACATGAGGTTGAGTAAATAATGACAGAATTTTCTTTTTAAGACAATTTAGAAATACCAGTCTGGACATGTCAGAGAAAAAGAGGATGTATAGTCACCCTACTTCCCAAACTGATTCTCTCTCATGTAGTATGATGTAACATACACAGTGTCTTTCTCAGTTGAAAATGTTCCCTGAACCCACCTGAACAACACTGTACAAGCCATGAACTGTGATTAGTGCAAGTGAGAGACCCTCATTCATTCACATCTATAAAACACTAGTGATTCCAACAGTGAGATTGAGACAGACACCTGGAATCAAAACAGCTGAACCCTTAAAATGTCAAATAAAAAAAATACATCAGAATGCACACAAAGACACAGTGCACCACTTCTCACACAGTTCTTTAGTCGTGTGAGTGTAAATGTTATAGATAGTGTGAAATATTAAGAATATCCTTCAGTAAACAACGCTGGATAAAGACAAAGATGTAGAAGTGATCAAATCATGTCCATGTAGAACTCCTGAATTCAAGAAAACCCAGTGCGAGGCATTTGGGAGAAAACAGTGCACATTTTGGTCTATTGAAAGTGTCATATTTAGGAGGGGCTATATACACGGTTCTATGTACACATTGTTATATATACAAGCCAAACGAAAGGGAACGTAACCGCGTCCTTCTATGCCTAATATAGGCTTATACACACAATACACACCTGACAGGTAGCACATGCTACGCTGTGGATCATCCCATGTTGACTCCCTGTCAAGATCTAATGGCTGATGCTTGTGAGGAAATCTTAAGTCCAATAAATAAATGAGCATATGAATTTAGCTAGCTTTCACAAATGATTTCGACATGATGAATGATGGAATTTGATTTGTTAGGGGATATTGTTTCTTTATGAAAGATGAGAATTTGGCACTGGAGTTCTTGGAGAAAGCAAGGGAATAAGGCTCAAGGAGCAAAGAGCCTATCGTGAGGATATCGCAAAACGCTTGATTAAAAGGTGATCTAACCAATCATAACGTTGGATCCACCATTTTGTCTGACAGGAGAGTATAGACTTAAGTAGACTTAAACTTGAAAAATTGTGTGTACTGACGTCTTCACGCGGTTTAAATAAAATACTTTCTGATGTTCATCCATGTCATCCATGTTTATTTTTAAAAAATATGAAAATTGATTGGTTCACGTGCCGCTTCAGGCCCTACAGCAATCTGTCATGACTTTGGAAGCCCGTTTCCGCCACTAAATACAAAATTTAAAAAAGGTTACTTTTTCTCAGAATTGCGTGATACAAACCCGCAATTCTGACTTTTTTTTCTCTGAATTGTGAGATATAAACTCAATTGCGAGTTATAAAGTCAGAATTGCATGCTATAAAATCGCAATTCTGTAATATATATCAGTCTTTTTTTCTTCTCAGAACTGGACTTTATAACTCGCAATTGCGAGTTATCTCATAATTCTGAGAAAAATTCAAAAACTTTTGAGTTTGTATCTTGCAATTCTGACTATAACTCGCAATTACGAGTTTATATCACACAATTCTTAAAAAAGTCAGAATTGTGACATAAATTGTGAGATATAAACACACAATTGCGAGTTATAAAGCCAGAATTGCGTGATACAAAGTCGCAATTCCGAGAAAAAAGTTAGAATTGCAAGTTATGACTTTATCATAATCATCAATATCATATGAGTTTATATCCCGCAATTCTGACTTTATTTCTAGCAATTCTGGCTTTATAACTTGCAATTGTGCATTTATATCTTGCAACTGCGAGAAAAAAAGTCATAATTGCCAGATACAAAGTCGCAACTGCGAGAAAAAAAGTCAGAATTGCCAGATACAAAGTCGCAATTGCGAGAACAAAGTCAGAATTGTGAGATACAAAGTCGCAATTGCGAGAAACAAAAGTCAGAATTGTGAGTTCTGAGTTTTCTGAGTTTATATCCCACAATTCTGACTTTATAACTCGCAATTGTGCATTTTTATCTCACATTCTAAGAAAAAAAATCTAAACTGTGAGATACAAACTCGCAATTGCGAGATACAAACTTGAAATTGTGAGGAAAAAAAAGTCACAATTGTGAGATAAAAAGACCTTTTTTATTTTTTATTCAGTGGCGGAAATGGGCTTCCATACACGATACACAAAACGGTATTTATTGTTTGAATTTCTTACTAAATGACAAAATTTGAAAGCTGAGACTTTGTTTTATACCACAAGTAACCTGCTCTGTCGCATCTGTCTGCGCATTGCCACTTTCCTCTTTGCTCTGCAATGTTTTTTCACTGTGTAAAAACACGATGTGTGGTGTGAAAGTCGGACATAGCAAACAGCTTGATTGACAGGCAATCTGACCAATCATAACGCCAAATCCGCCATTTTGTCTGACGAGGCAATCAGACAGGAGAGTAGATTAACTTTGGTGGACTTAAACTTGAAAAATGGTGTATTGATGTCTTTCTGCGGTTGAAATAAAATACATTCTGATGTTCATTTATGTTTATTTCAAGCTTTAATTAAATAAGAATAGACGATCGGTTCACGTGTCGATTGATCTAATGAGGCAATTCGGTGATCTGTCATGGCACATTAAAGAGCCACAACACAATATTTATAGTTTGAATTTCTTACAAAATGACAAAATTTTTAAGCTGAGACTTTGTTTCATATCACAAGTAAACTGCTCTGTCTTTTCTGTCAGTATGTTATCAGTTTTCTCTTTGCTCTGCAATGTATTTTTCCCTGCGTGAGAACATGATGTGTGCCGTGAAAGCAGAGGGCTTGTCGGAGGGTGGGTTTTTGCGAAGGGTCAATTGGTGCAGGTTTTCTAGGAAAACCAAAAATGGTTCCAGCTGTGCAGTAGCTGGAAAGGTAAATAATTTTTTGCTCATATCTTTTTGACATTATTTGCTTGTTCTAAAAGCACACCATGTTTGTTTGCATTTCTTGGGAAAGTGTAATCAATGTCAATACGATTTACATTATCATCACCATTACTAATTGCACCATAGATATTAATCGTGGAATGGGAAAAGAAAAATGTTGTCACTGACATGTCACAGCATCAGACAGACAAAATTTACTTGACTTACTGCATAGCATAATCATGAAACGGCAAACGAATAGATTTTGTTATTGATTAAAGCAAAAGATGTGTTATTGCATATGAAAATCGATGGGTTCAGCTAAAATTTCTTGGGTAACAGGATATCTTAATGGTTTTCCCTTTGGCTATATCTAACAAACATTGCTTCCCCTGAATCAAATGTGTATCGCATCCTGCACTGCTCCACAACTTTACTTACCTATCCGTCAAGTCTGAGTTTTACAGTGACCACAAGAAAGATAAAACACAGGAGAGGCACAAAACAAACTGAAGATGGAAAATAAAGCATTTGTCAATGAGTTTCTCCCTGGGAATTAGTAAGTGGGGCTGATTTCATGCTCTTCTCATAAGAGCAATAATGAGAAGAAATGTGGACAGGGATGAGACGACGAGAAAATGTATGTGTGCGTATGTGATCATCAGTGAAGCCAGGGCGCTGCAGATGGGTACAAAACCCACCTTCTGGAATGAGGAACGGAGGCTGGAAAAGACAGAGAGAAGATAGAGAGAGGAGGAGAAGGTTTGGTGCAGGTGTGTCTCTGATCTCTCTCCTGTAAGGGTGTCTGAAGGGTCAGATCTAGAGAGAGGAGGAAGGCATAGTCTATTGTGCTCATCGCTGGCACCTTCACATTGGTCATCAGCTGGTCAGGTAACTGTGCAGCTCCCTTGAATTTATGCTCAACACCACCCCTGAGTGGTTGCCTGGCAACAAGAAAAGCAGGTGGTTTTGTAAAGGCAGCAAGTGAAAAAAATGTTCTTCATCATTCAAGGTTGTTGCATCTAACATCGAAGAAAATTAAGATATTTGACAACAATACTTAGAGATCATTCTAGATTCATTGTTATAATATTGTCTTTAGTTGCTGAAATTTTAACCATCTCATAAAGTATTGCTAAAAAATAACAACTAACAAATGTTGATAATATTAAAATTAAATTATTAATAGTTTTATGTCCCTTTGACCCAGTCAAAATCACAAGACTTTAAAATGAGGTTAAAATTCTTAACATTAGTTAATGCAATTAATAATTGTGAACCAACAATCATGGGTAATATGAAAGCTGAATAAACTGAATAAACACTTAAAAAAAGGTAATTGTGGCTTTTTATTTCACAATTCTGACTTGCAAGTTGCAAGTTTACATCAGAATTGCATGATACAAACTTGCAATTCTGACTTTTTTTCTTAATTCTGATATAAACTCACAATTCTGAGAAAATAAACTCTCAATTCTATGAACATCAGTCTTTTTTTATTTCCCTCTCAAAATTGGACTTCATAACTAATCTCACAATTCTAAGAAAAAAAAAGTCAGAATTGCAAAATTGAAACTCGCAATTGTAAGAAAAAAAGTCAGAAGTCGTGTTTTTATCTCATAATTCGGACTATTTTACGCATTTGTCAAGCAATTGTGAAAAAAGGAAAAGCAAGTTTTTATCTCGTAATTCTGAAGAATTTTGAGTTTATATCTTACAATTACGAGCTTGTATCACACAAATCTGAGTTATCTCAATTCTGACTTTTTCTTGCAATTGTGAGTTTACATCAATACTCAGAAAAAAGTCAGAATTGCGAATTTATATCAATTCTGAGAAAAAAAAGTCAGAATTGTGAGTTATAATTCTGACTATTTCTCGAAATTGTGAGTTTCTCAGAATTGCAAAGTTTTTATCTCGTAATTCTGACTTAATTTCTTGCAATTGTGAGTTTATCAATTCTAAGAAAAAAAATCAGAATTGCGAGTTGTCTCATAACTGACTCTTTCTCGCAATTAAGTTTCCATCAATTCTGAGAAAAAGTCAGAATTCTGAGTTTACATAAATTCTGAGAAGAAAATTTGAATTGCGAGATATCTTATAAGTCTGACTTCGAAATTGTGAGTTTCTATCAATTTTGAGAAAAAAAGTCAGAAATGCGAGTTTTTAATCTTGTAATTGTGAGTTAATATCATGCAATTCTGAAAAAAGTCAGAATTGTGAGTTTCTATCACTCCTGAGAAAAAAAACAGTCAGAATTGCAGGTTTTTATCTCATAATTCTGAATTTATAACTTAAGTTTGTTATGCAATTCTGAGAAAAAAAAGTCAGAATTGTGAGTTTTTTATCTTGTAATTCTGACTTAATTTCTCACAATTGTGAGTTTATATCATGCAATTCTGAAAAAAAAATAGGTTTTTTTATAAGTTCTGAGAAAATGTCAGAATTGCAAGTTTTTATCTTGTAATTCTGAATTTATAACACGCAAAATTATGAGTTTATATCATGCAGTTCTGAGAAAAGCTTTACTGTGTAGAGTTATCCAAAAAAATCTGTAACACTTTAGTTTAGGGACCAATTCTCACTATTAACTAGCATGCATATTACTAGCATATTGACTGTTTATTCATAATTACAAAGCACATATTATTGCCTTATTCTGCAGGGGCATATTTTAGATTCTTCCTTAATCATACCCCATACCTAAACTTCCTTAAATAGCAACCGTTCTGACTATAATAAGTGGCAAATTAGGAGTTTACTGAGGCAAAAGTTATAGTGAACAGCTAGTTAATCATGCGAATTGGTCCCCAAACTAAAGTGTGCCCAAAAAAAATCTAATAATGGGCCCCATTTATGAATTAGTAGTAAACTGATGTTAGAGTGCCTGATCATAACTTTTCTTTTGGGGTTAGTAATGACTGGTTAGTCTAGGGTAACTGAATTTGCTTCTACCTCCAGTGTTACCTAGTGTCTGCGAGTCCAGGTCGTCGTCAATGAACTCCTCTCCTTGAATGATGTTCTGCGTGTCCTCACTGTGATTGACAGGGCTGGTCATTTCCTGCTCCTTCTCATTGTGCATCTGGGCGTAGACGTTTCGTCCCGGCAGTTTTCTGAAACGCAGCCAGGGACGCGTTAGGCTGCTCTCCTCTGGCCTCAGCAAGGAACCATGGTTTTTGTAGTTTTTCCTGTCACAGTTTTGTAGTTCATGTTCTGTTATATAATCTGACTGTCACTTTGGCATTTGGGGACTGAACATGCATTCTTCAGTGATGGGGTATGACGGGATAGTGAATATCAATAGCATTCTCAAAAGACTAAAGTTTTTCTAAGAAAATCTGTGGTTCCTGCATACAGGTGTGTACCATGCATCAGTGATGGGCAGCAAGACAGAATGGGTGTGCATGTTATTCATTTGGAAATAGGTTGAGTGATTTTTGTTTCCTAATAACCCAGCCACGATTGACAGGGAAGTTTTAAAATATTGCAGCAAAAACCTCAGGAAAAGAACAAACCTTTTAAACTTGAAGAGTATGAATGCTGCAGCAGAGATCAGACTGATGAGGAGAAACACAGCTAGAGCCCAAACACCTGGACCTGCTGCAGCCAATCGAGAACCTGCAGAAGAGGAACATCTCTGATCATCACAGTTTAATACTTCCTTTATCATAACTATCTAACGGTTGCAAACATTTGCACTTCATTTCATACAAACTTTGATTCTGCTAAATTACCTGTATATCATTAGTGCCTGTAATGCCACATGAATTAAATGTATAGTTAAATACCTGATGATATGAATTTTTAATTTTGAGTGAGCTCTTTAACCATCACCTGGCTCTAATGATAAATACTTATAAACTTACCAAACACTTTAACAAACAAACAAAAATTCAAACTAGAACCAAAATCACACAAATCACACACAATGTACACACCTTGTGTGGATGAAGGCATTTGTGTGGCTGTGACACAAACAGTGAAAAAAACTTTCACAAACTTTAAAATGGCTGAAAGATTAACTAAAAATAAAAACAAAACAAATGATGTTTAAAAGAAAGTTAGAAAACTCAAACATGCATGTGTTTATCAATCCAAAGAAACAGTGACTGACAGCTCAAAACTCAAACAGAAATGCAAGCATACATATGAAGAGCAAATGTAGTCAACTCTACGTAACAACTAGATTAGAAAACAAAACAGAAACAAGACATTACTGCATTATTTTCCACCTTTCATTTTTTATCACTGTATGAACAGATTAATATGTTTAAAAAGCAAAGATAACACTTCTAAAAGCAAGAGGTAGATGTGACGCACCAGTCTTTGTTGTGCTGGCAGACATGTCACTAGTGATAGGTCCTTTGAAATACATTGGTTATGTTTTAGTAATTATTGATGAAGGGCTTGCTGTAATACTGTAATTGTTAAGTGACTCACTGACATACTTTCTAGATGTACATGTATGTGTGTGTCTGTCAGGTGGTGGAGTCTGTTTGATTTTGCTCACCTCTATCTGAGTCTGCCAGAGTCACAAGTACTCTTAACCCTCCTCTCACAATGAAGCTCACATTGTTCTCACTCAGAACCTGCTTTATGGTTGGAACACGCTATGCAAATGAAGAACACACACACAATAAGATAACAGTTAAATACTATATATCACTTAAAAAATATTAAATATAGCTGCAAGCAGTGATTACCAGGGTTCAAGCACGTTAAGGCATTTAAGCATATATGAAAAAAAGACTATTTAGCAACCCTGTAACCACCTAAATCAGAGGTGCACAACCCTGTTCCTGGAGATCTACCTTTCTGTAATTATCAAGTGCTCCCTTCAGATCCAAATTAGTTGGTTCAGTTGTGTTTGATCAGGGTTGGAGCTGAACTCTGCAGGAAGGTAGATCTTCAGGAACAGGGTTGGGCACCCCTGACCTAAATCAATGATTTAAAGAAGCATTTTGGCAAATCCAGGTAATTTACCATAAAAACATATATTTTTTTTATGTTTATGACTGTTATAGTGTCAGCTGTGGTCCGAAGTTTTGAGTTTTCCTTTTTTAGGATTTTGGGTAAGACATGTCTCTTTTCTGAACGACCCTGATATAGCTTCCCAAAGGGTAAATTTCAATATTTTTTGGATAATTATTGACCTAGACGGTCCAGAGATTTGTACTGCAGTGTTTTTTCCAGATTAAGTGAAAAACCTAGAACTAGTTCACAAAAGGTGTTGTTTTTTATATCTTCTCAATCATTTAACAAACAATTTGATTGACAGTTCTATCATATGATATGAATATTGCCTGTATGTACAAAAAAACAGCGCAATATACAATTTTTTAAGCCCTTGAAAAATGCGATACCCCCTAGTGGTCGATTTCTTCCAAAATTTCTCACAGAACTTTGGGGTCATGAGTCGAACAGGCCCACGGAGTATTGTTTCGATTGGCCTCAATTAACCTTGTCTAATAGGTGCTCAAACTTTATAGAGCCACCAAGTAGACCTCAGATGGAGCTCTTACATAAGTGTTGTATCTCATGCCGTTCAAGAGTTACAGGCATTTTACTAAAAGTGGCCCTACCTCTTTCAAACGTTTTGACATCACTTTTTGATGGTGAGTCGAAAGTTAAATTTGGATGATTACTGATATTCACTCTCCAGAGAATCTTTCTGCACTGGTTTGGTTCTGATCAGGCGAAAAACCTAGGAAAAAAAAAGTAGGCTTTGTCCGGCGTGAGCCAAGAATTCCAATAAGACACTTGACCCTGCGAGTGACAGTTTAGGAGTTATGAGCGATTTTGTATTTTTGATCGCTGTAGTGCCCCGTTTGGCCAATTGGAGCGAACCTTGGTGACATTGTTGGCAGTGTGAGTACTACCATCCTTTCAAGTTTCAAGTCTCTACGACTTACGGTTTGGTCTACATGATCAGTTGTACATAGAGATTTCTGATCCTTGGCCATTCTAGCAATTACAATAAGGTTTCAGCACTATGCACTTTAACCCCTAATTATACACTACTTTATTAGTATTTCTTACATTGTGCATTAGTAATGAAGGTAAGCCATACTAAACAAGAAATTAATTTCCTGACTATTTACTGTATATTATGTATATTTCTGATGCAAATCGTACCTCCAAATTTTAATAAATTGTTTGTGTATGGCATTGTAGGTCACTGTATCAACAGTTTTATTGCTAGACTAATAGTTTGTTGTCTGTGGGTGTATCTCTTCTCATTCAAGTGGCTTCAACCTCTTTGGCAACATGACATAGCTACCTTATCCACAAATACACTCCTCTTCACTGGTGTGCTCTCTTGAGGAAGAATATACAGGTCTGCAGTGGTGGGAAGGCCAGGCTTCACCATAGTAACCAAAGAGTCTTGAGGAACCCCTGTGAGCTGTTAGATAAAGAGTGTGATATGATGAGTATAATGTTGTTGTGCATAATAAAACAAACAAGCTCTAATGTGTGTGTGTGTGTGTGTGTGTGTGATTACCTTAGCAAGAATCTTGGTTACGACTTGTCCCACATCTTGTCTCCATTCAGGGATGTTTGGGTTAAAACGATCCAAATTACGACTGAAACTCAATGGGATGACCTGGAAATGATCTGAAGAGAGACACTATATTATCAACGCATAAAAGTTAATATTGCAGATGCAAAAAATGATGAGAGATTCACACCTCAATTGCACAGAAGAATAATACAAAAACAAAAATACAATGATCAATAATTGTTTAATCGCCAAATATTGTCCTATCCTAACAAACCATACATCAGTGGAAAGCTTAATTATTTCAGTTTTCAGATGATGTATAAATCTCAATTTCAAAAAATTGACCCATATGACTAGTTTTGTGGTCCAGGCCGGGTCACATATAACCAGTTCAAAAGCTGTGATCTCAAAATAAAGAACTGAAAATCTTCCAGGCAAGTCTGAAATTTAAGTTGTCATCCAAATTAAATTATTAAATAACACACCCAACAGGTTTACTTTCTGCTTGAGGACAGATGATATAAAACAGTGAAGTGAGACTGTGCACAACAGTTCTTCATTTTGCATTCTAGCTGAACATTGTCTCGGAGGGAGACTGTCATTTCTGCTTTTCAAGCATGACCTCATCCCTATCACACCACACTCATAAATATTCAATCCAGCCCTGGAATCACATGAATATTTCAGTTGTATTTAACACTGTCATTACAAGAAAGAAATCAGGTTAGTTCTCAAGTTTTTTTTTTTTTTTTTTTTAAAGAAAGATTTAAAATGTAACAGATCAAGAAATTTAACAGTATACACTGATTGTGGCATTACTTCCCAATCTGTTTAAAACTCTTGGGCGTTGACAGTGTTCCTCTAAAAGGTGTTTAATTATATACGATCTGTGGTAGCCACAAGGCCCAGATTATTCATGCAGTACATGCAGTGACTAAAAAACCATAACAGACTGGTTTACTGATGCACAGAGCAATTGCAACACCACTTGCTAACATAAAAATATAACTCAACTCAACTCAAACACTTTTTAAAAATATCTAATTGAAATAACTGGTCTTTTTGTGCTTCTCATTAATATTAATGGACAACTGCTGTACTTCATGTATTTGTGTTTGTCCTAATTTGGAGCTTGGCAGCCCTTCTCACTCTCTTTATTTCCTATTGTGGAACAGAGTGTAAACATTCTTGTTATATTTTGCGAAAAACTGGCCCACATGGGTTTGAAAGGGTGAGGAAATTATTACAGTTTTCATTTTTAGGTGAATTGGCTGCTACCTTTTTTTTTTTTTTAACACAGACCTTACATGAGCATACCCAAAATAAAATGGTTTCTGTTAATAAAACCTGGTGTTTTCTGAAACAAGACAGTTCTAAGGATGATAACTATTTCACAGTTTTATATATTTAAATTGGTGAAATCCACCAAAGATATAATAGATAGTATTTTTGGTCAGTTACCTTTTTTTGTAAATCAAATGGATTATTAGATTATACTGCAGAATAGAACAGAATCCTAACAGCATTTTGAGAGATACTCAAATTACAGAATTTGGGTGTACAGGCCATTCGCCTAGGCTGAATATAAAGAACATGTAACTATCACTCATGATTTATAGATATGCTTGTGTGGCAGCAGGCCGGCCCACAGGGAAAACTCCCGGTGCTCAGATGGCTGATGACGACACCATCAAGGGGTGTTTTATCTTACCATAGACAATGACAGTTTTGCTGTCCTGTACCATGGATCGACCATTAGAAGCCTGAACAGTCACAGAAACTTCCCCCTCCTCAGAAAACCTTGTAATCAGACTGTTCTCCAGGGTCAGCTTTGGCTGTCAAGGGAAAAAAACACATCATCTATGTCTACATAAGTGTAAAGGTCTCACTTTAATGGCTACACTTGAACCTTTAAGCATAAGCATCTCAAATTAATTGCAGGTCAATTTCTTCGATAGTTATAAATGGATGAGGCTACATACATTATATGAACTCATGAAAGAAATTTCACATATGTATGCACACAATGCAAAATTTCAATGCCAATGAATTTTAGGACATATCCTCATTACATGTCACTTTATTCTGCAGAAAAAAATCAGAGTAGTGTTAAAATACATGATTACACTATAAAGTTAGCTTATTAATTGTAATACTGCACACTTAATATAAAACAGAAAAACACAAATGACACTAAAATAAGAGAATTGGGTCAGGAAATTGGCCCAATTCCCCTAAAAAGTATATTTTTTATAGAATATTATTAATTACCACTGAGTACCTGAAGGTTATCTCCAATCCACCAGTAAAACACGGTCAGGTTTGCCTCAGTGGGGAGAACTATAGCTGTGAGATTTACTTCTTGATTTCTGCCAGCAATTGGGACCACCTCCAGGTGGACATCTTGTAGAGGAGCTGGAGAGAAAGTAGGATCAAAATAGAAAAACAGACAAATTGAGAGTTGTGAAAAAAATGTGTTAAAAGGATAGTTCACCCAAAAATGAAAATTCTGTTATTAATTACTCATGCTCATGTCATTCCAAACCCGTATGACAAACTTTAACACAACTTAACTTAACCTAACACAAATTAAGATATTTTTGATGAAGCCCAAGAGCATTCTTACCCTGTATATAAGGCAACGGTACTACCATGCTGAAGGCCAAGAACGTAAAATGTAGTAAGGACAAACAGTCCATGTGACATCAATGGTTCAACCTTAATTGTGTGAAGCTACGAGAATACTTTTTGTGTGCAAAGAAAACAAAAATAACAACCTTATTCAACAATTTCTACAAAAAGTATTCTCATAGCTTCATAAAATTACAGTTGAACCATTGAAAGTCACATGGACTATTTTAACTATGTACTTACTACCTTTCTAGGTCTTGAACGTGGTAGTTGCCTTGCTATCTATGCAGGGTCAGAAAGCTCTCGACTCTTCATTTGTGTTCTGAAGATAAACAAAAGTCTTGAGGGTGAGTAATTAATGACAGAATTTCATTTTTGGGCAAACTATACCTTAAAGCCTATCTTGAGACAAAACGGCATATATAGTGTGAGGAATGTGTTAATGATGGACAACTTCAATCAATATTCAGTCAAATCTGAGCTTTCTTTGCGCAGATTTTACATGGGCCTGATTCTGAGTTATCATTTAGAGTTCAGGTTCAGTATTATAGATCATACTAATTATGATGTTCCAAAATTTTATGCAGCGACCTTTGAATTCTTGACTCTCATTCGTTTCTGATTTTACTGACCTGTGACCTGGATGTAAAGTGTGGCTTTGTCATGTCCAGCAGAGTTTTCAGCTTGTACATTCACACGGTAGACACCTGGCTTTTCATAACGGTGCTGAATGGGTTCATCTGTGACAGTCAGGTTTTCATATATAGCTCTGACGCCATCCATTAAATCGACCTGATACCTGGTGCTGGTGGTGTCCCCCTGAGGAAGGAAGTACAATAAAACAAATAAAAGTTAAAGATGCCTACAAATTAGTGGAACTTTGTCTGTAAACCTTAATATTTTCTATTAAAGTTGTCTTACATTTTAGCATTCAAATGGTAACACTTTAAGTTATAAATAATCAATGCACTTTACCTGTTCCTGATGTACTATAAAAGTAATGTCATCACCAGGTGCCACGGCCAGCATCTGTCCTTTGATGCCCAGCTGCAGACCTCTAGGGGGCAGCAGAGGGCAGGAATGCTGCTTCGCACTCTGTTCTTTATTCAAGCCACCCTCACAAACATTAGCAATGACCTTCCGGTAACTACAACAAGACAACACAAGACATGTTAGCCTTGACTTGTTATTATGTGCCTCAAACTGGAAAATCTATGTAATGTGGCCTGGAATTAAACTGTTAGTTATAATGGAGAGTTGTGGAAAAGATGCAATTCAACCTATACTACCTAATAATTTGCTTCAAGAAGTGGATAGAACATCTATTTAATGTCTCCAGAATAAACAAATACAAGTTTTTTGTCAGCTGAGGTTTTTCTGAATGAGAGCCTGCTGCTCTACTTAAGAGCCACAGCTCAGCATGGCCTTGATGCACACAAATGCTTTGAATCTTTCTGAATCATATCTTGGAAGCAAAGGAAATCTAATCTGTTTGTTGAATTTAGTCAATCCTGTATACAGTCTATCTGCTGTGATTGCTATATGAGTGTGGAAACAGGACGGAAAACTGAAAACTGCTCAAGTCCATCATAGTGTTCATGAAGCATGAGACAACATAAGAAATTCAATCATGCAAACTGTTGACTTGTTCACTCATTCACTATGCACTACATAGTAATCATCACACAGTTTGCTATCTGGTTGTTAAAGGGGACATGGGATGCAACATATTACACTTTTACATGGTGTTTGGATATAAATGTGCCTTACCATTGTGTGGACAACTACTTTATAATAATAAGAATCCATTCATCCCCACTGATGTACTGTCCTGTATTAGCATATTTCCACCCTATTTCCAGCCAGTTGTACGTTGTCTGCCAATTTCTCGTAAGCAATGCAGGTATTTTGTAGTTGGACATGAAAGTGAACATAAAAGTCTTTTATTTTCTCCTGACATCAGAGCCACTGAGAATGCAGTGGATTAGTTTAGTTTTTGATGGTAACGCACCACCAAATATACAAAAAATGAGCTGTAGCTCATTATCATTAACAATAGACATGCTCCAAAACATGTCGCTGTGAACAGATCTGTTTTTGACATGGTAAAAAGGAAACCATTGAGGAAATGTAACCCAAGTATGTTGCAGACATTTCATGAAGACCCTAAAGAATCAGACCAACTTGTGGAAATAGGCAACCAATGTCCCTTTAAGTCTGACATGATGTGTCACCATTTTCTGGTTCCAAATGCTCTATCAGAAGCTAAAAGCAAACAACAATTGTGCTAATATACAGTAGTACAACTGAAAAATCATTATTCTAACCTCTACCTCCATAAAGGAATTTCAGCTGGCCAGACAGTGATTCATCTTTTTTAAATTGTTAAAATATTGGTGTCTGAGTCACCATGAGCCTGGAGACTATAATGTACACCATGAAAAACTTAGCTATATTTGTGTTATAAATAAATAGTGCTCGTAAACGGATGTTGAGATAGTATTCTCACTTGAAACAGATTGAAGGTTTATACCTGTCACACAGTATTCGATACATCAATTTAAAGTATTAGTTTACTTCCAGAATAATAATTTCCTGATAATTTACTAACCCCCATGTCATCCAAGATGTTCATGTCTTTCTTTCTTCAGTCGAAAAGAAAATAAGGTTTTTGAGGAAAATATTTCTCTATATAGTGGACCTCAATGGTGGCCAACGGGTTGAAGGTCCAAACTGAGTTTCAATGCAGCTTCAAAGAGCTCTACACAATCCCAGCCAAGGAATAAGGGTCTTATCTAGTAAAACAATCAGTTATTTTCCAAAAAAAAAAAAAAAAGTATAATTTTTAACCACAAATGCTTGACTTCACACATTGCGTAATCACGTTGGAAAGGTTAGTTCTTTGACTGTGTACTTCGGTTCAAAAAGGTAGGGTAGGGCAAAAAAACTCCGCTTATTCCTCGGCTGGAATCGCATAAAGCCCGGTGAAACCACAATTTGGACCTCCAACCCATGAAGTCCATTATATTGAGAAAAATCCTGGATTTTTTCCTCAAAAACCTTAATATCGACTGAAGAAAGAAAGACATGACATCTTTAATGAGTAAATTATCAGGGAATTTTAATTCTGGAAGTAAACTAATCCTTTAACAAGCAGATATTGGACAACAGTGTGCACTATGACATTACGTATGTGATGTGAGCTGAATGATGAAAATGGTACTTGAAATCTGATCCGAAAATTCAGACACATTTCAAAAAAAGATCTGATTTCAAAAGACATGTGGACATGGTATAGATTCTGTCTGCCTGTCTGAACAAAGCTTGTGCGTTCATCTAAAGTGTCTATGATATGCATGAGTGGGTGTTTGCTGTAGTGGCATTTACTGTGCTTGTTCACTGTAAAAACTGATACATTTAACAAGCGTGGTGATTATGCACTGCATTTCCTTGTGCATTTCCAATGTTCAGCAGTGTGTGAGTATATTACCCTGTGCTGGACTTATAGTTGTGTCCTAAATGGCAGTTTTCAGGTGGAGCATCAGGATCATGCCAGAAGTCAGGATAACAGCGATCCCCCTCTAACCTGAGGCTGGGTGCACGCTCAAAGCCGTAGTCACTGAGAACACACAGAGAGACGTAAAGCTCAATTTTAAGCCCAAGATCTAATTCACAATACACTGCTGCACCGAGATGTGAAAGTGAAGTAAAGAGTGTCTGTTACAGTAAAGACATCTGTTTATAATTGCAATTGGCTTGACATGTCCAAGGGTTATCTCTCTGTTTCGTACCAGGCAAAGTCTTTCTCTGTGCACTGGCAAGGTTTAGCTGTTAAAGCTGACGTATAGCTTGTTCCTTTAATGCAGAACGATGACTCTTTCCTCCTCCTGTACATTCGTTCTTGGCCCATGATGCAGTTTTCTCCCTGTAGGAGAAAACATGTCATGAGTCTTCAGTTGAACAGTAAATTGATTCACAACCTTTCACAAAATGACAATGTATTTCTATAACAGTTGGTGGTGAAGAAAATATTTATGTTTATTCCTATCATTATTATTTGGTTTTGTTTACATAATCCTTATTTCTTCTTATGAGCTATACAGCACTTAGGTTCAACCTCTATTGTTTGTGAACATGCTGTAACTTTACTGCTGAGTAGGAGATCAGAATAACAGCCTGATATTACCTGTAGGTCAGTGAGTTTCCAGGAGTCATAATCAGCTTCTGTGCACTGTCTGGGAAACGACTGTCGAAAATCCACCTTCACCAGTTCCCAGTCCGAACGGTAACTTATGTGGCCAAATACCCTGTCCACAACAGCAAACATAAATAAACATAAGCCTTCACCCATCCATTAATCCATCCCTCCATCCATAAACATCCGATTATCCCTCAAACCACAAACGCCGAGACAAAAGCCATTCATCCCTTTCACTGAAAAGCGAGACTATTGGAGTGTAACCTTGACTTTGAGTCACAACACATTCTCTACCCAATTACGCATTTTGGGAACGGAGCAAACGAGTGGACAGACAAATGAACTCACTCATCAACAGTGTGTTACTAATAAGTGGGGGCCTCTTTAATTGACGCCTTTGAATTTCACAGTGCCTTTATCAAAAGGGCAGCCTCTTTATAATACAGAGACTACCTGCTGTTTGGAGTCTATGGGAAGATGCTCTCCAGTTAATCTCAAATAAAGCACTGTTCACCGCCACAAGGTGGAACCCTGTATCTGTGTTTTGGAGAATTCAATGCACGTGTGTCACAAACAATTAAACATGCTTTGATCCTCTGGCATAGCACTCATATCGGAGATAGGAAAAAATGTGACATTTTGTTTTGTAAGTATTGTCTGTATGCAATTTTATAAATGCACTTCCTTCAGTTGGACTAAAGGCCTGATAGCAACATGCCTTTCTGAAGAAAAACAATTTTTTTATAACCAATTCAGATCAAGATAATGCTCAAAACCGCACAAACAACATGACCAAAAGAAAGGAAAAACACATTTATATTACTGTTTGTACTAAGGGTTGTAAAACCAACACAGAAACCACATAATTAAATATACACTTTCTTAATCTTTCGGAAAATGTGATTTTCTATTACTCTAAAATAATACAATTGTCCTAAAATTGTCCTAAATGGGTAGTTCACTGAATTATAAACTCTCATATTGTTCCAAAACTGTATGAGTGTTTTTGTCCATACATAGGATCCGAAACAACATAGATTCCAATTGATTGTCATTGTATGATGCACAAAAAAACTCTTTTTTTGTTGTACTGACGAAAGTAAGTCAAAAAAGTTTTGAAACAGCATGAGGGTGAGTAAATGATCTTCATTTGTGGATGAATTATCCCTAGTGGACTAGTAACTTCTGTTCAGTTTTGAGAGGACTCATACTCACGTCATAACTAGTGTCTCATCTCCAGGTTCGCTAAGAAGTCCATCAACAAATACAGAAGTGCTGGTAAAGTTGTGGATGCTCCATGTTCGTCCTTCATCTATGCTAAATCTGAGACAAAATATTAATTGTGATGTTGTATTAGCAGTACGCACCCTGTATAAGGAAAACAAAGTTGTATTTTATATCATACATCCTATTCCCTGATATAAGTCTCTGGTCTCTGAAACTCAGCTTACACCAGGGTCAGAAATTAATGAGGGCTTGTGGCAAAAATGCCATGAAAATGAACTAAAATGCCCCAGAAATTTAAAACAGTGGGATGATAATAATAATGGGAAATCAATTGCAAGGAGCAAATATTGCTGACTTACATGTTTCAAAAAAATCATCTAAAATAAACTGCAGTCAAACCAAAATTTATTCAGACAACTTCAACATTTTTCACATTATCACAGTTTATTTGCTATAGTTTTGAAAATGATAATAAAATATGACGATAACTCAAGAGTTAAGCTGTGTCAGAACAAGTTTATCTTGATAATGTAAGATAACTTTGAAAGAAAGGTATGTAACAAAACATGGTCAGGTCAAAGTGTCAAAATCTAATTTTTGGTCCCAAATGTTTTATCATTTTTACTAGTAGTCCACTGTATGAAGAAATTTTGGGTATAATATGTCACACTTTATTTTGCTATCCACACTTACGTAAATGAACTGTAGAGTATTGCACCCACTAGTAAAAAAATATCAAAAATTATATCTGGTGTCTGAATAATTTTTGGTTTCACTGTATATATATATGATACATCATTCATTTCTCTCTTTATAAAAATTCTGAAAATACTGTTAGCTGAAAAATCACTCTGTGTTGATTTTTACAGTGTGAACATGAGAGTTTGTAGGCTACAAGCCAGCATAAGCACTACAAGCTCTTAGTCTTATCCTGACAGTAGCAGTGTGTTTGTACTGCCAAAACTCGGTGCTGATGAAAGGCTTCAAGGCTTATGTGAGAGATGGTAATGATTTTCTCTTTGATCTTCATGGGTCTCCTCTTTACGTACATTTTGTGAAGCAAGGTGAACTCGATATCTAGTATGCGAATCACTTCATATTATAAGGGTGAAGAGTTGCCTGAGTGTAAAAGAGGAGGCTGCCCGGGGACTCGGGGTGGTCTGAAGAGCCCTCCAAAGCCAAATGAGCTTCTTAAAGCACTCACTCAAAGGATTACTAGCACAATCAGGTCAGCAAAAGTCAGGGAGGGAAAGTCTCGAATTTCTGTTTTTATACTAGACTGACCCTGTTTACTACTCAGTTTCTCTTTTTTTAAGTTCTACTGTCAGTCTTAGTCATGTCAGCAACTGGGTATATTTGTGTTTTGTTGAGTTTTTGAGTTTTAACACTTACAAATGTGACCCTGAACTACAAAACCAGACGTAAGTAACATGGGTATATTTGTAGCAATAGCCAACAATTGTATGGGTCAAAATTATCGATTTTTCTTTTATGGCAAAAATCATTAGGGTATTAAGTAAAGATCATGTTCCAGTAAAATATTTTGTACATTTCTGACCATAAATATATAAAACTTAACTTTAAAGGCGATTTTCTCAATATTTAGATTTTTTTGCACCCTCAGATTTTCAAATAGTTGTATCTCGGCCAAATATTGTCCTATCCTAACAAACCATACATCAATGATTATCTTATTTATTCAGGCTGAATGTGGTCCAGGGACACAAATGATGTCCATAGATTACAGAAAAAAAATCTTACTTGAGTATTTTTAAAGGGATTGAGGTGTCCTTAATGGCCACAATGACTCCACCATGATCCAGATAAAGAATGTGATGCTCTTCTTCAAAAACCTACAGTGAGCAAATGAAATCAACTCTTGAAGTTCATCTTCATAATTGTCATAATCAAGATTTAATGTCATTAGAGAAAATAGAGCTGAGCAAATGAGAGGCAGCAACAATCTTGAAAATCACTGAAAGGACATTAAGACAGAGAGATACATCTGCCACATACTGAGCGCTGAAACGGCAGCAAATGAGAGGGTGTCAAATGAAATTGGGCAGAATGGGAACAAGAGGAACAGAGATCTGAATTCAACGAACAAACCGAACCGAGGCTGTTGGAAAAGGTGGGTGTTAAATACAAAGAGCAAACCTGAAGAGTTGTGACGGGTCACAAAAGAAGCTACAAATGAAGCATTTTTCTGACACCGAAAAGCTCACAGCTCATTAGTGTCTTTCCTGTGTTCATTCTCACCTGTCTCCAGGTCTTGCCACAGTCTGAGGTGATGTACATTTCCTCTTTATATTCAACCAACTGAGACCCAAGGTTACCTGAAGAGAAGATTCACACAGAATATCTTCACATAAATACAAAGAGGCAGAGAGTGTCTTTAATTTTCTTCTTTTTAACTTGAGGCGAAGCAGCAATTTCCTCACTTTGTTTAATTTTAAGAGAGAAGGAGGAGTAGACGTGAGGGAGTTACATATAAAAAGAATGAAACTGCGAAAAAAACTGGAGGCTATTATGGATCAAAGGCTGAGAACTAGTTAGAGCTGAACATTTTACTGAGGAAGTGCACAATGATAGCAAGAGAAAGCAGGGTTTTGATGGAGACTCAGTGCTCACTGTCTGCGAGAACAAACGGCATTGTGTTCAAAGCCAGAGACTACTCAGGTGTTTGTTAGTAAGTGAAATAAATCGAGAGCGAACAAGTCACTGTGACACTGTCTCTGTGTGTGTTTCATATGTCTGTAACCCTGAGGGAACGGACAGACTCGATGACCTTGTGAACTGGCAGTAGCTCTAGCCTTGGATTCAAGAACATTAATGTATTGTCTTCCTCAATTCCCCATGAACCCTGTGGCAATAAAGAGCAAATATTTCATATATCTGTGCCTGCCTCCTTTTGTGCATCAGTGTGGGCTCAATGGCAGTGCACAACGCTCAGAAAAAAAGAGAAAAGGTAGGTACATCACATTCAATTTTTTCCCCCTAAAAATATTTCTCAGCATTCCTTTCTCTTTTTGTAAAGAAATAGTCTGCTTTGTACACACTATCACAATTTCCCTAAGCATGCTGTAGTGCAGATTTCGATCTGAACTATAATTATTTCTTGTAATTGAAAAGTTGAGGAGCGCAGGTTTTGGGCTGCTCACTGCTATGGCGACAATACTGATGTGTAACAGTTGTCATGGAGACTGACCTGCACCCATTATGAGGCCTGGGGCAGAATCTTTAGTGTGGACCGTTCCAGACACATACGGGTTGTCAGCCCAGCGCAAGTGGAGATGGAGGTGACAGTCAGGCTAGGAAGAGAAGCAGAGACAAAAAAATATATATCATTCTCTCTAACTCATGACAATTATTCCCCAATAGATGTTCCACTAACCAGTGTTTCACATAAAGTGTGCACTTAGTACAAATCTAGAATCACTGACAAACACACAAAACCTTGCATTAACACACAAATAGCAGTCTAAGTTCTACAGTAAGCAGCCCATAATTTAAAACCACTTCACAAGTCGTACTACATAATGTTACGGATAAAAGATGAATCAGAGCATGAATATAAAGCATATTTAAGGTGCCAAAATCCTCAATAGGGTGGTAATAAAAAAGGAGAAGAAATGGCAAGACAAGCAGTAAAAATGACAAAAAACGAGAGGGAAGGAAAAGAGCGTGTTGATAAGTGTGGAAGAGAAGAGAACAATGAGAAAAAAGACATGTCAAATGGACAGCCGAGAGATGAAGATGTGAGAAACGTTGGCTAGACAGACAGGAAAGGAGAGAGAAGTTGATACATGTCCTTTCAACTTGTGATTTGTATCTCGTCTCGTCTTGTCTCATGTTTGCCAGAAGCCATATTTGTGTCTTAATTAATGGCTGGCTACTGGTCACAGTATTAAAAAAAGGGCATTTATAATGATACATATCATCTCTAGTGGGGTGTGTGCGTGGATTGATGACTCAGATCGTTTTTTCTTTTTTTGTCAGGAGACAGCAGAAGAACCAGTGCCTGCTCTGTCCACCAACCCACAACCGCAAACAGCGGGAGATGAGTCAGATCAAGGGGTCAATGACTTCACGTCTGTGTCTGAGACAGTTGCGTACAATCATCTTGAACAGGAATAAAGCAGAGTGTGGGCTGGATGTATATCTGTAGATGTGTAATGAAGTAAAGTCACGATTTTACTTCAAGTTGATATATGCAGTGAACTGAAGGGAAACAACATCTGCACTTGTATTTAAATCAAATGTGGGGTTTGCATTGTAGTTTTTTAGTTTGTGGGTGAGTTATGCAGACTTCCGTTTAAAAGTTTGAGCCCAAATATGATTTTGTACATATCCAGATGGAATGTGTGTTGTTATGCTAAAAACAAAAATAACAGCAATTCAGTTTGCAATACGACATGACAACATGTTGCTGTCGTGCTGGATTATATTTTGTCTATTGAGGCAGTGACAGAAAGAAGAAGACTTTATTCTGTGCTGCTGTCTCTGTTGGTTTTAAGCTTTTCACTCATGAATGGTTTGTTAGAATAGGACAATATGGCTGACTATTTGAAAATCCGGAATTTAAGGGTGCAAAAAACTAAATACTGAGAAAACTGCCTTTAAAGTTGAAGTTCTTAGCAATGCATAAAACTAATTAAAAATTAAGTTTTGATATATTTATATTAGGAATTTTACAAAATATCTTCATGGAGCATGATCTTTACTTAATATCCTAATTATATTTGGCTTAAAAGAAAAGTCGATCATTTTGACCCATACAATGTTTTTTTGGCTATTGCTACAAATATACCGGTGTTACTTAAGACACGACTTGACTTGCACTTCGCAACAAACACAAGCTTGTTTCTGCAAAGACGTTCTTTATGTTTTCTACAAAAACACCTGACATGTTTACGTGGCGTAAAAAGGTAAAAAAGCAGCACTAAATCTGTTCTGACCAGTAAGAGTGAAACGGATATCCAGGTCTGCGATCATATACGACTGTAGCTCGAAATTGATTTGCAAAAATCAGATTTCATTCAGATTACATGCCGTTTATCTAAATACAATCGGAATTCAATCAGATTTGCACAAAAATTTCGGGCTGATAGTCTGGTAGTCATGGTTTTAAGAGACTGTAACGTTTTTGAAAGAAGTGAATTTTGCTCAAAATGGCTACATTTATTTGAGCAAAGTTAGTTAAACAGGAATTTTGTGAAAATTATTACAATTCAAAACAGCAGTTTTCCTATTTTAATCTTTTAATTTATTTTTTATTAATTGGAGAAATATATACAACATATACAGATAGTTTGGCAAAATCAAAAGATCCTCCATATTTTCCTTATGCATACAAGGTTAAACAAAAAGGTTATCTTCATCTCCAGTTATTAAGTATACACAGGTACATATGAACACATGAATACAGTCTTCTTGGTCTTACTATACAACCAAATACCACCTAAATACACATATAAACGTGTCTATTAATCTTTTAAAATTTAATTAATTCCTGTGATACAAAGCTGAATTTTCAGCAGCATTATTCCAGTCTTCAGTGTCATATGATACTTCAGATATCATTCTAATAGGCTGATTTGGTGCCCAATAAGCTTTTATTATTGTTTTCAATATTGAAAACAGTTGTGCTGCTTAATAGTTTTGTGGAAATGATATACATTTATTTCAGAAATATTTGATAAATAGAAAGTTCAAAAGAACGGCATTTGAAATAGTAATCTTTTGTAACAATGTAAGATTTTATTAACTGAATTCTTGTTGAATAAAAATATTAATAAAAAGCATTACATTGTTGGCAAAAGGATATTTATGCTAACTCTGCCCACCAATGTGTGATTGGGCTAGACAACATTATAAAAGATGGCTGTTAAATAACAGCTCCAGTGGTGTAGGTAGTGAAGTGCGTACCACAGATTTTTTTATGTGATCGAAGTTCGAATCCGCCTTTTGCCGAACTCGTTCTTCTCCCTTTTCACATCACATATCACATCATAAAGGCATTTATTTTCAATAAAAAAGAAAGGAAATAATCAAAAAGTGAAATACAATGCGTTTCTCGTATAGGATTAGGGGTAGGTCCATGGAGGGCTTTATTGTCCCAATAAGGTGGAATCCATTTAGTAATTTTAATAAAAATAATCATTTACACTCAATACGTCATTACTGCCTTCTGTTTTATAATGTACTACAATAGTGAGGTGCAAATACCTGCCACTAAGTAGTATAAATAGCATAACTACTGTTTATCGCAAAGAAAATTCAGCTATTTTTACATAGTGTAAATAGAATCTATCGCTATTTGCACTTAGTGTAAATAGCATATTGCTAAGAAAATACTGCTAATTTCACTTAGGCTGGCCACACGCTAAATGATTTTAAGGCCTATTTTATGCCTGATTTGCACCCCAAATGATCGGGGGGCATGGCCCGATTCGAGGTTTGTCGCAAACAATTTTTTGATCAGGCTGCCTCTGATTTGATGCCCACGATCACAACAGAGCAGGTAAGTGTCACCTGCCGGATGTTGTGTGCCTCTATAGCTGAAACTTGGCAGCCACAAAAATGTAGCACAGACAGATAAACACATTTGATCATTTGAAAATTTGGAATGGAAACTGGAATGAGGAAAGAACAGGCATATTTACCTGCTTGCAGCTGACAGGTTTGCCGTTCATATCAGTCGTGGGAGGAGCCAGTGGTTCCCAGTCTCTGCCTTTGTTGTAGGTGATGAGAGTCATCACTTTTCCATCTACTTTTTGATTGGCTAAGAATACGCCCTTGATGCCACGAACCTGAAACACACACAACCAAATGACGTGGTATTCCTCAGTATCTCGCAGATCCTGTAAAGAAGCTGTGAAATGTTACTAGGAAGTCAAACTATGGCAAAGTCACACCTGTCAAAGAAACAGTCCAATGTGTTAGATCAAACTTGTTTCAGAAGCACAGGAACATCAGCTTTCTAGAATCACTCATTTATTTAAGCACACTACTGGCAGTAAATAATAAATGTGCGAAGGCAGAGTTACTAGACATCACAAGCAGTCACACCCCAACATTTCTGTTTTTGAAGTGTTTTAGGTAAAAATCTTTAGCAATGTAAACCTCACCACAGCTGAGCTATTTTAGTTCATTATGCAGAAGGTAGGATGTAAAGCCCACACTGCCTTGTTTTACACAAGTACTGTGTGGGGTGAAATGCTGACCTCTAGGATGTCGATGAGGACATTCTCTTCAGGCTGCTTGGTGCTGCGGACGTTCTCCAACACAATAGAGTAATAGACTCCTTGTTGATCTGACTGGTAGAGGTTGTATGTATCCGTCTGATACCACTCCTGGAGAGCCAAGAATACCTGGTTCTCATCTGTACTCACAATTTGCACATCCTGCACAGAAAGACAAAAACAGAGACACCAGACAAGGCAAATTAGAACCTTATGTAATGATAAAAGTGAAATAAGTTAAATACAAATGACAGTTTCAGTTTTCTCAGCAGGTACAAATAATTAACATCATGATTGTGTGCGTCTTTGTGTGAAGTAAGACATAAAAGCTTAAAGCTTTTATGTTTCCTTACATAAAACAACCACAAAAAAGTGCTGCATATAAATCCATGGTGATTATATTTAGTTGCTTTGAAATGGAAAGTTTATTTTGAGCTGCCGCTGCTGGAACATGTACTGTGTAGGGACAGATTTAGATTTAGAAATGAAAGCATGAACAATTAATGAATCCATCCTATAATTAGTGCTTCTGGTTTGCCTTAAAACACAGAATCAACATTAAGCCCCTTCAGTTTTGGTAGCTTAGCTGCATATAGCCGGGTGCTGTGGCAATGACTGGGTCAGGACGGGGGGAGTTTGTCACCATGTTGTTCTTCACGATAAAGTGAAAGTGGGTCGCATTAATTTAGGCACAAAGATGAAGGGTACAAGCTCATGCCCCCGGCTGAATTCATTCATAAGAACTTAAGTGAAGAGCTAGCAAAGTCCCTGAAGCACGGAGTAGCTTTAATGTGCTTCAGAGACCAAAATTCTAAGGCTATTTCGCACTTATGTCCCACTAACAGCAGTTTAGAAGCACTGAACCCCCTCTGTGAGAGGTCGCTTACACAACACCTGTTTGCACTGAGAATTATAGGATGGAATAGGGAAGATAAGGATAAAGTAAAATGCTTAAAGAGCATCTGTAACCACTTGTGTGTAGTTGTGGACTAAAAAACTATATATCTCTACTGCACATGCAGCTTCTATATAAAAATGATTTTAGGCACAGAAAACTGACAAAGTGGCTTTTTTGAGTCACATATCCACAGCTCACTACATATACTTCTTTAAAGTTATCCTGGAAATATCTACTTCCGGTTAGTGGTGTACGATAGTGACAAAAAATATCTCAATATTTTCTGGGATTTTATCGATAACGATAATTAGATGATATTTTACTGAGTGTATTTTTGTGATGTTGAGGACTACCTTGGACAGCTGACTCTGTTTGATGTTTGATATTCTTTATATTCTGTGGGATCAGTTCACAACAGTGATAGAAATAAATCTTTTCCAATAAGTTTAAGTTGATTTTTGTCAGGAATATGTCTGTGTTTTGTCCTGTTCTGTCATGTTTTCCAAGTGTTTTTCCCCCTATGTTTCTAGTTCAATTGGTTTAGTCTGTTCTCCCCCTTTTGGTTTAGTCCTTTTGGTTTAGTCATGCCCATATTTGTATTTCCCCCTCGTTATCTTGTTTGTGACCACGCCCTTGTTTCAGTATATTTAAGAGTCTGTGTGTGCACTCCCCATTTGTCCGTCAATGCTAACTGTTACCTCTGTTTGCTTGTGTACATGTGCTCACCTTATACTCCCGGTTTTGTTTTGTTTGTATTAGTTACTGTGTTTTATTTAATAAATCTTTATTCGTTCTTCTACTCCGGTTCTCCTCATCATTTTCCACTCCTCAACCCCGCCTGGATTGTGACAATTTTTAGGTTTTATGGACATTTTTACCTTCATAAAGCCATTTCTTCTAAACGTGTGCATCATCTTTTGTGTCAAATTCTTACATTTAGATGTATTTACACATTGTTTAATGCAGCTCCGAAGGACATGCTTTAACGTGAAGTTAAAAATACATAAAGTTTTGATAATGAATACTAATATTCTAAATTATTTAAAAACAAAAAGATACTTTAAATGTGAAATTAAAACAATCAGTAGGTGGCAGCAAGTCACTGTTAAGTGAGTCATTGCGATTAAACCGAATCATTTAAACGGTTGATTCATTTAAGAACAAAACTTAAATGAGTGTTTGGAATGATTTTTGTTGGCAAAATAGAGCAAAAACAGGCAATATGGTGACTAAAACATAAGTCTCTTAATATTAACTTCTTGTTTATTAAACAGTTGTATAAAATCAATGTCACATTTGTAATCATAGTAGACTTCATCACATATTTGCATGCATTCTGTAGGTGTGTTTTGTTTGCTTTCGTTAAAACAACAATAACAATATTATCACAGACAATATATACAGGTGCTGGTCATATAATTAGAATATCTTCAAAAAGTTTATTTATTTCACTAATTCCATTCAAGAAGTGAAACTTGTATAATGTATACATTCATTCCACACAGACTGATATATTTCAAGAGTTTATTTCTTTTAATTGTGATGATTATAACTGACAACTAATGAAAACCCCAATTCAGTATCTCAGAAAATTTGAATATTGTGAAAAGGTTCAGTATTGAAGACACCTGGTGCCACACTCTAATCAGCTAATTAACTCAAAACACCTGCAAAGGCCTTTAAATGGTCTCTCAGGGCCTGTCCACACGGAGACGCGTTTCGCTGTATACGTATAAATTTTTTATCGTATTGGCGTTTCATCCACACGGATCCGGCGTTTTAGGAGACTGAATCCGCTATTTTTTGAAACCGGGCCCCAAAGTGGATAAATCTGAAAACGACACCCTCGCGGTTTCGTGTGTACAGCCAATCCGTATATTTTGTGAACCGATTATGTCATCACATCACGTGTCGGCTGCGTCACACGTAACAGCAACAACAATATTGGCGGACTACATGATTGTGTTCGTGTTGCTACTAAGCCTGCTAGCTTTATTACAGCAAAATCTATTGCTTCTATGCAACTGTTATGAGCAACAAGCGATAATGTTCGCATCTTCGTCTTCTTCTTCTTAGTTCGTATACAGCGCGCAAGGTTATGCGCATGCTCAAAGTCTTCTTCTCCGTGTATAGTGTATATCTATGGCAGAATTACAGCACCCCATACTGGTCTGGCATATATACTACACCGTTTTCAGTGGTTTCGTGTTTACGGAACTTTTTTTAGAACGAGGGGAAAAAAATGATCGGATAGGGAACACACCGGCTTCATGTGGACGGAGCCTCAGTCTAGTTCTGTAGGTTACACAATCATGGGGAAGACTGCTGATTTGACAGTTGTCCAAAAGATGACCATTGACACCTTGCACAAGGAGGGCAAGACACAAAAGGTCATTGCAAAAGAGGCTGGCTGTTCACAGAGCTCTGTGTCCAAGCACATTAATAGAGAGGGAAGTAAAAGATGTGGTAGAAAAAAGTGTACAAGCAATAGGGATAACCGAACCCTGAATTCATTCATATTGTGAAACAATTGTGAAACAAAACCCATTCAAAAATGTGGGGGAGATTCACAAAGAGTGGACTGCAGCTGGAGTCAGTGCTTCAAGAACATGCAAGACATGGATTTCAGCTGTCGCATTCCTTGTGTCAAGCCACTCTTGAACAACAGACAGCGCCAGAAGCGTCTCGCCTGGGCTAAAGACAAAAAGGACTGGGCTGCTGAGTGGTCCAAAGTTATGTTCTCTGATGAAAGTAAATTTTGCATTTCCTTTGGAAATCAGGGTCCCAGAGTCTGGAGGAAGAGAGGAGAGAGGAGAGGCACAGAATCCATGTTGCTTGAGGTCCAGTGTAAAGTTTCCACAGTCAGTGATGCTTTGGGGTGCCATGTCATCTGCTGGTGTTGGTCCACTGTGTTTTCTGAGGTCCAAGGTCAACGCAGCTGTATACCAGGACCTTTTAGAGCGCTTCATGCTTCCTGCTGCTGACCAACTTTATGGAGATGCAGATTTCATTTTCCAACAGAACTTGGCAACTGCACACAGTGCCAAAGCTACCAGTACCTGGTTTAAGGACCATGGTATCCCTGTTCTTAATTGGCCAGCAAACTCGCCTGACCTTAACCCCATAGAAAATCTATGGGGTATTATGAAGAGGAAGATGCAATATGCCAGACCCAACAATGCAGAAGAGCTGAAGGCCAAGGCAACCTGGGCTCTCATAACACCTGAGCAGTGCCACAGACTGATCGACTCCATGCCATGCCGCATTGTTGCAGTAATTCAGGCAAAAGGAGCCCCAACTAAGTATTGAGAGCTGTACATGCTTATACTTTTCATGTTCATACTTTTCAGTTGGCCAAGATTTCTAAAAATCCTTTCTTTGTATTGGTCTTAAGTAATATTCAAATTTTCTGAGATACTGAATTTGGGGTTTTATTAGTTGTCAGTTATAATCATCCAAATTAAAAGAAATAAACACTTATATAAACAATATAAATAAACTATATATATATATATATATATATATATATATATATATATATATATATATATATATATATATTCCACACCCCAATTTATGATTAAAAAAATCATACAAATGATTTTGGTCAGAATTAAACTGATTTGCTAGACAATTTCATACTTCTCTGTCTTTTTCACTTCCCAAAAAGGCAGAAAGATTTTATAATGCAACATAATGATGCACATTAGTTGTATAACTGATGCTGCATCTGTATATTTTATAATTCTTGTGGTGCCACAGAGCATGACGGAAAATGTGGTCTGGTCTGTCTCCTCATAACCCAGTTAAATGAGTTGTTTTCTGGCAAGATTTATCACTATTTGTCATCAAAACACAAAATGCATGCAAACAAAATGGTACCATCAACATTAGCAATTCTAGCTTATTATGATCAACGACCCAACTCGGAAAGTCTCGGCTTAAATAAAGTTTAAGAAAGTTAAGTAAAAACCCTTCCAACTATTATAGAGACTTCTAATCCTGTTTCATCCCAATGTTCTCTTCCTTCCTAAAATATCTTTCTATATCCACACACAAACACTTGAAAAGTACCAATTTCCCCAGAAGGCTTAGACTATTCTGATGAAATGAAAGCAAATATTTAATCTCAGAAAAGCTCTTATATAGAGGAGAGTGTAAATGTGTACATGGCTTTACAGACGTTATTTCCAATTGAATGTACACATTTACCAACCTTAGTTGTTAGGAGGTTCATGATGACGTCTGGAAACAAGCAATCACAATTTGTAATAGCTGAGTGATTGCTTACATGTTTGCTATTTAATTTTTTGATCAGATTTGAGAGAAGGCACTGAACACACCTCTTGTCTAGAACTGCAATGTAATTCCTGTCTGTTGATTTATGAACAGCTCTTAAAATATGAAATATGGGTCAAATACGAACATCTTTTAGTTAGTCGTGAATTAAAATTTTAACGATGAGGTCATCTTTCCACCGAGGCTTACACAAGACAATGAAGTCATCGCTGTGAACCACAGCTGCTGAAAGTGCCCCTGGAGAGAGTGGAAGTTTTAAATGTGGATTATAACATCATCTAAATCAGCAACAGGAACAACAGAGTAAGAAGATTAAAACAGCACTTTCTGTTTCTTTGTAAGTCTTAAATTTTACTGGTTAGATAGGTCCTGTCTTTGTCTATCATACTGTGTGACAGGACACTCAGGTCTATAGTACTGATAACAGCACTATCAGAACTTAAGACAGCACTATCCATCTGTCTCTGACAGTAGGCACAGGACCCCTATCAGCCATGACACAGCTGCAGGACATTTGTGTCTCTGCCTACAGCCACAATCCCTGAGTGCATTATCAGCAGGCTGACTGAGTATCTATGTATAAGAAAGAAGGATGTGATAGCTACAAATGGATGGATGGAAAGACAGGAAATCTGTAACGAAAAAAAAAAAAGAAAAAAAAAAGAAAAGGCATATTAACCCTCCAGCAGAAAGTTTGCTATTTCTTAGTGTCTGCTGGATTCATTGGGCTCCAATAGTGGTGCATTTGAATTCCGGTCATGCGGTTCCATTCTGAAACAGGTCTTAATTGGCCAAAATCAATAGTATTGTTTCTATTCACAGTCTGCTTCAAGTAATAGAACACTGGGCCCCTTTTAAGTGATTTTGTGTGGTTCAGGGGTGATTGCAATTTGATTGCAATACCAACATTTATTTAAGTTAAAACGTTTAAAGCAGGCTTGCAAAATTACAGATGCGTTACAAAGTTAAATTTTCCAGAATTGCATAAGGGTTTTCGAAAAAATATATTTTTTGCAGTTTGTAACGTAGCTATCCAGCATAAGCAATAAGTAAGAAATCCATTACTTTACTAGTTACATGAAAAAAAGTAATTATTACTATTACTATAGATTACGTAACTTGCGTTACTTGTAATGCGTTATCCCCAACAATGCTAGTTAGTATGTTTACACCATGTCAAGAAAACTCTGTGTTCTGTGCTGTGAAAGCAAGTTTGTTTTGTTTTCATTATGAAAAGATGATGTGAAGAATCAGTGGTTAAAATTATTTTTTTCCACGATACCACAGCAATACAATTCGAACCTTTTGTTGTGTGCTCATAATTTTATTGAGGACTGCTTCTCTAAACTTGGCTTTTATCTTCTTTGGCTATTAATCTTCTTTATTTGGACTAACAAGTGTCTCCGAACCACAACCTGTAAGTACGATTGATACATGATGTGTATTAGAGGATGGATATCCGAGCCGAGCCCGACGGTACCCGACGGAACCCGACGGGTCGGGCCGGGTTCGGACAGATATTTAGAAAGGATGCTCGGGTTCGGGTCGGGCTCGGTCACCTCAGCGCGATAGTGCGCCCGTGTTATAACGGCACTTTTTGCCCAGTGTGCACTGACGCTCTCATCTGTTGACATTTCCGAACGCTTTTTTTACAGTTGCTTAATAAAAGCGGGCTTTCCACACAAAAAAAGTGCATGTGTCATTAGTATGAGTGAAAAAAGAGATTTTAACTGTGTCGGGCTGGGATCGGGCTCGGACATAAATATCTGAATGCTTGTCGGGCTCGGGTCGGGTTCGGTTACTGCTCTGTCGGACTCGGGCCGGGCTCGGACAGAAAAATGCGGCCCGATCCGCACTCTAATGTGTATGCATTTTCAAGTGAGTGCTCAAAATATCTATTGTACTAATATGTGATGCATACCAAGTGCAGCTTTAGGTTTTTAGGTAAATTCGCTGTGAACACACTATTTCCTAAGAAAGTGTTGATTAATGTAGAGTGTAGTTTTTCTAATTACTTCGTTTAATAATAAAGTATGTAACTTAGACATATTTTGGTTTACAAACTGTGTTGTTTCATCAGTTAGCACTCGGCTAACGTATACATCATTATTGTTTCGTTATGTGTTTACAGTTTAGCAACTAAACTTTAGCCGTGGGCCCGATTCACTTGCATAAGTGTTAAAGTGTTAAAGCACTATATTATTGTTTTATGTAAAGGGTTGCATAAGGGTTGCCAGGTTTTCACAACAAAACCGTTGTGTTTCGAGGGGGGTCCCCCATTAAAAATCACATTCTGGGGTATAAAATACATGCTTTTTGTCAGGGTTTTACTGGTAAATTCACATCCCAGGGTCTAAATATGACATTATTGGGGTCGCTTCAACCCGCGGACATCAAAAACAAGCACAGACTTGGCAACACAGATGGTAGCGCTCGCTAACTTGCTCAAGTACTTCTCTCTGTGCCAATCACAACAGGCTTGGCCAGCTGACCAATCAGAGTAGAGTGGGTTTATGGAGGGGAGGGGTTTACAGACGCTTAAAGCTGGTTCGAACAAACCGTTTCAAAATCATTGACAAATGACTCTATGTATAAATGTATATTCTGAGAAAATTACAGTGTTTTTGTCCTTAGATGCATTTAAATTTGTTGTAGGGTACTCAATATTAGAAAACTTAAAAAAAAGCATGACCTGCTCTTTAAATAAAAAGCAGCCTTATGACTATTAATTTTTTTCATCTTTACTTCTTCAGATATAGCTGGCTTTACTTCATGCTGATTTCTAAAACAATAAAAAACATAATTAAAGCGGTCATGAACTAAAAAAATCATAATTTGCTTCTCGTTTCTGCCAAAACGACAAGTTGTGAAAAAGTGCCACTCTATGATGTAATAGTGTGTCTAAACACCGCCTCAGCAAAAGATCACCACCTGCTTTTACATCACTGTCTGTTTAGCCCCACCCACGATTCGCACATGTAGTGTAATAACTAGAGAGACAAACGCAGGTCTACGCAGAAACCTAACAATAAAGATGGCTCCGATGACAATGAGACAACTCAGACACTATACAGCGCCAAGTTGTAGAAAACAGTCTTTGCATCGCCTTCCTTCTAAAACCAAACGTTAGGAAAGAGTGGATAAAGAGACATTTTTCTGCGGATTCGTTTAAAAACAAGGCACAATTTGACGCAGGATCTTCATAAAGATTAAAACTAAAAAATGATGCTGTGCCGACTATATTGAATCTGACAGTAATGTCGCACCACACAAGTGTAAGCAACTTTTTATCACGTGGTCACTATTGCTTTGTCTGTTATTACAGACCTTTTGATATGTAATGAGTATTCATGCTTTTTTTTTAACCTAAATTACAGCAGCATCCATCTGTGAGGAATGTAGGCTGTCAAACATACACAACTGTTAGCCAATCATAGCAGTGGGTGTTTACTTCCGAGTCTACAATCCATCAGGCCTATTCAAACAGAGCTTTCAAATGAGTGGGGTCAAAACAGGAGATGATATGGTATAATTTTATGTAAAATTCTTGATACCATTATAAGTGGACCACAGAGAACAGTACAAAATAAAAAACAACGGCAGTTCACGACCCCTATAAATCAGAAAAACAAAGGGTGAAAGGGGAAAAAACTGAGGAAAAAGTGGCGCCTAGACATTTAGTGGCCTTGGTGTGTTACAACAAACAAATCGTCCCACTGGAGCCAAGGACCATCATTAATCCATAACATAAAGAAAGGAACTTCTGGAGAGATCTGAGACTGCATACTGGAATTGGGTTTTGCATTTTTAAAAAGGTTTTCAATTATTCACTGTGGAAAATATGGGCACAACATCAGCCAGCCCCATCCCTCTCACACACTCCAGCTCTCTTCTGGGTTCTTGAACCAGGTGTCTAAAATTTGACCTATCTGCTCAGTCAAGCGACAAGAAGCTAAAAGAGCAGAGAAAAGAGGGTCTAGAGAGGGAATAAAACACCAATATTGCTTTAACTCACGAAATGACACCACGGAGGGGAAATGATAAATATATCCATTTTAAACCCTTGCATATGCACTAGAAGGCACAGAGCGAATAAATATATAGCATGTTCAACTTCTACAGTAATTAAATCAAAGCTTTTATCCTTTGCCATTAAGGCGAATGCCTGGTAATCTGGGGCATCTTTCTTAGTAGTACTTTTTCTCTTACACTTTTCTCTCTCTCTCTTTCACTCTGTCATAGTGAATCAGCGGTTGGCATAGTTACAAATGCCATTGACAGCAGCTGTCCTAAAGCCTCTCTCCTTACCCTGTCTCTCTCTCTCTCTCTGAGGTGAAATATACATGAAGCAGGCCCCTCTGGCCTCCACTCCAATCAATGTTATTCAATTACAGTCAGCCAGCATTTTACTGAAGCACTCCCTTGGGTTAGAGCCACAGACAGCCTGGTCAGTCATCAGCTGTAACCCTTAGCCAGCTGTCTTCTTTCCGTTGCATATTACTGCTATACATCACGGCTCCTCAGTAGGTTAAACCCACATCTGGGTTGTAAGGGTGTACTGTTTCAATGCTAGACACCAACTGTGCTCCTCAGTTCATACATATTGCTGCAATACGTCATAGTCAGTCTCCGGCTTTAAAGTCAAATCCACAACAGCTGCAGCTGATAAAAGAACAATAACCACCTTCAAACGGTAATACACATTTAGTACATAGCTCATGACAAAAACAGCAGTACTTCAAAAATAGAACTAAACATGCACATGATGTTGCTATAGGAGATGTTAGTAAAAAGCTGCACATTTAATCTTAGGATATTTAACCTTTATACACCACTTTCACTGTTTTTCACTCCATTTGTCAGTGTTTGACAATTCTGAACACGCTGTCAGTGCATTAGTGCTGTGTATTTTTCAATGACTATTACAATAGGTTACAGAGGTATGCCAGTAGGTGGCAACAAGTGACAAGTGTCTTCATGATACAATCAATGAATCATTTACTCAACCGATTTGTTCAAAAACGTGTCTAAAATTAAAGGATTAGTTCACTTCCAGAAGAAAAATGTCTTAATAATTTACTTACCCCCATGTCATCCAAGATGTTCACATCTTTCTTTCTTCAGTGGAAAAAAAAAATAGTTTTCTGAGGAAAACATAACAGGGTTTTTCTCCATATAGTGGACTTCAATGGGTTAAAGATCCAAATTGCAGTTTCGATGCAGCTTCTAAGGGCTCTACACGATCCCAGACGAGGAATAAGGGTCTTTTCTAGCGAAACTATAATTTTCTAAAAAAAAAATTGAACTTTCAATCCGTTGGGCACCATTAAAGTCCACTATATGAAGAAAAATCCTGGAATGTCTCCTCAAAAACTTTAATTTATTTTCGAATGAAGAAGAAAGGCATGAACTTCTTGGACTTTGATGACATAGGGGTGAATAAATTATCAGGACATTTTTATTCTGCAAGTGAACTAATTCTTAAAAAAAAAAAAGTAACTTCATTTTAATTTTTTGTTTATTGAAATTATATAAAAGCAATATCACACTTGCAAATATGTTGTTGAAATTTGAAAAACGGCTGCTTGATATCAGTATCACGTGTGATATTGCTTAATTTACAGTGAGGAAAAAAGTTCTATAAAAAAAGCTGTATTTTAAACAATGTGGATTGAATTATGATATTAAATATCACTTTTACAAGTGAGCACAAACTGTTTAATACACTACTAAACAAGTGATTTCACAATAACTACTGGTCATTTAACAGCCACATTTCTGAACACCATACCTTTGGAAGGGCGTATTTAGGGAATCTCATCTGAACAAATTCATTCCTTCGGTATGAGACATAATACTTGGTTCGATTTCCTGCAGTCACCTAAAAAAGAAAGAAAGGCAGACAGACAGACAGTGTTTTTATTTTGATTACCAGTGCAGTTTTTATTTCACTTTCCCAATGATAGGGTCATGTCTTCACTGTCAGCAATTTTGAGACAAACTGCTCTTACTTTCCTATTCATCCTTTTCAAACTCAATTCACAATGTCAATTTTACCTGGCTGGTATTATCCCAGCAGATTCAGCCTCTACTAGCACCAAATCAAAAGCTCTGTCTGTTGGTCTCTATGGTTCACATAAATTGTGTCCAGTCTGCAACAGCATGATTCTGACCGAACACAAACATTTCACACATTGTAGTCCTGTTTCTCAAGGGCATATCTGAATTCCTTTTCAACAGCTGCAATCCCTTCAAAAAATAACTGAGCAGGTGAGGGGGGATGGGGGGGAGTGAGAGAAATTAATACAGAACGAGCAAATGTCCTTGAGTCATTGGCTAATTATAAAAGATCCGAAAAAAAGGAGGTAAGGAAAAAGCAATACCGTCAAAATAAAGAATCTATCTCCTGACCAGCAATGTGTGAGCAAATGTGTATACAAATGATAAATTCTTGCATTATATCTAATCTTAATTGGGTGTATTATCCACTGTCAGAAATTTTCCTCAAAAGCAAAATGAAAACCTGGAAATCTCCCAGCATTTGACATGCTAATATTGCTGTGGCTGTATTTGCTATAGAGATGAGAGACATCATTAATCTATACATGTGAAAACGGCCTACTTTTCTTTTGAAGAAAAGCCCAGCACTGCACTTCTGAAAGCATTCAATGAGCCATGAATTGGTTGTGAGGTCTAATACCTGTTCTAATACGTTTTTTCAATATTAGCCAAGGAAACAAGGTTAACTGATGGTAATGCTTTAAATGTTAGCTAAACACCTAAAAACCTGCAGGTGCATGGTCCTCGCTCTACTATATTTATATTTACTGAATGGCTGTCTGGCTGACACACAGTTGCTGAGTCTGACATACATTTATTTTTGAAATACGATTGGTATAAACTGTAAAATTGACTGTTGGCGCTGGCAACAGATTTCTTATATAGCTGTGTTTAGTTAAAAAAAAAAAAAAACCTCAAGTCCATTTATTTATCTGCAGGCAGTCATGTAATAAGTGGCATAATGTGCATTCAGATGATCATTATCACAAAATAAAACTTTTTTAATACAAGGTAATACAAGACCCTGACCAGGGTTTATTTTGCCTGGCTAAAAATGCTAGAATAAAGCACTGCATTTATCAGAAGCTGACAGCAAAGCAATTTATAATGTTATAAAAAAATATGTACACTACCGTTAAAAAAATTGGGGATCAGTAAGATTTTTAAAGTTTTTTTTTTTTAATAAGTTTATAAGAGAATAAGTTTCTTATTCTCATAAAGGCTACATTTATTTGATCAAGAAAACAACACAAAAACAGTAACATTGTGAAATATTATCTCAGTGTAAAATAACTGTGTGAATACTTTTTAAAATGTTATTTATTTCTGTGACGCAAAGCTGAAATTTCAGCATCATTACTCCACTCTTCAGTGTCAGAAATCATTCTAATGTGCTGATTTATTATCAATGTTGAAAACTTGTACTGCTTAATATTTTGTTTAAAGCTGTGATACTTTTTTAAAAATTCTTTAATAAATAAAATGGTTTAATTAAAATAGAAAACCATTATTTTTAGTGCTGGGCAACGATTAATCGTGATTTATCGCATCCAAAATAAATGTTTTTGTGTACATAATATATGTGTGTGTACTGTGTACATTTATTACGTATATATAAATACACATGCATGTATATATTTATATATTAAATATATTTAATACATGTAAATATTTTCAGAATACATACTGTATATGTGTGACTTTATATACATAATAAATATAAAAAGTACACACACATATATTATGTACACAAAAACTTTTATTTTGGATGCTATTAATTGCAACGGCCAGCACTAATTATTTTAAACTGTAATAATAATTTACAATATTACCGTATAATATTATTTCTGTATTTTTGATCAAATAAATGCAGCCTTGATAAGCATAAGAGAATTCTTTAAAAAACACTACGAATCTTACTGATCCCAAACTTTAAAGGCGGCTGTACACGGTGCGAATTCCGACGGTCGGAAGACCGTATGGCCACGCACACGTCACGAGTGACTTTTTTTACAGATGCAGTGGTACACGGCACGATTTTAAAACCTGCCGATTTCCGAGGCAATCACATTCTGAGAGGAAGACTGTGTATAAAATACTGTGTATGTACTGTTAAATACAACTGCTCTCTGTCTATCTCATAACTGCATATAAAAAATATGAGCCGACACTTTGCTACACATGCAGGAACCGTCTGATCACCCTTGCGTGTGTACACTCGTTGCAAACTTGACAAAACTTCACCTCTACAGCAGTGCTAACAAGCATATGGATTAAAGACATTGGAACTGCAATGCTACAGCACTGTACAGCATTGTAATGTATGTTTTAACATAGTATTATGCACGTCGAGGGGGCTAGTTGGCCACCACAATAGCTAGCAATAGCTGTAGCAAACAATAGGTGATCGATCACCGATCGATACATCATATAGCGCTCGCTGTTCTTGCCAAAGTTCAGCAAGTTTATCCTCTTTCTCGATAGTCCAAGTCGCCGTGGCGCTGTCATGTTCATCTTCTTCTATGGTTTTCTTTTCTTTAGCTTCTGATTGGTCATTTCCAGTTTGATCAACAAATCGGCTCGTTCAACAGTACACACGTCACGCCTTCAATCCGACAGCTCCCGAAGTTTTTCTGACATGTTTAAAAATGATCGTGAGGTCGGGAAGTGCTCGTAAGGCACTCTGCTCGTCTCGTAATTTCTCACACACCATACGAGCCCCGACCATACGAGAAGAGATGATTTCCTCCGATAACCAAAAAAATCGCATGCGAGCTTGTACGACCTCAAAAATCGCACCGTGTACGCCCGCCTTAGGGGCTGTTCACATGTAGTGTCTTTTGCGCGCTCAAATTCGTTATTTCAAATGTAGACGCGCGGCTTGCGCGCGCATAATGGAAGCGACGCGGTCGTTTTTTTTACGTCCGCGCCGCATCAAGATAAAAACATCTCAACTTTTCAGAATGCAGCAAGCGCACCGCAGGTCATGTGACATGAACCAACCAATCAGCAGCTTCCTCACGTTTTTCCGTTACATTGAAACCTCTGTAGAAACATGGAGGAGCAGCTCATCATTGTGGTCCAGGGATTTCCTGAACTTTATGATTTGTCAAGCCCCCATTATTTTGACACTAATAGAAGAAACAATGCATGGAGACGCATAGGCTTGGAGCTAGAGCGCAGCTGATGGTTGCTTAGAAACGGCAGACGCTTCCGGAGCGCAAGCGCCAGAGCGCTTTGTTGATAAGGAAGAAAGCGGCGCGCCTAGCGTTTTCCACGCGTTTTTAGGCGCGACATGTGAACGGCCCCTTAGGCCACGATCACACCGAACATGTCTTTTAGTTCTAAAAACGCGAGGCGCACAGCACTGCCTTTTTTTGGTGACTTTTAAAAAAAGGCAGTGTGCTGCCGTTGTTTTATGTTGCTAGGCAACGACCAAAACAACTGTCCTGTCAGTCAAATCAAAGGATTGTAGTGCCAGCGCTCTAAAATCTTTGGTTTTTGCTGTTAATTAAACTGTCATATTAGCAGAAACCCTAAAAAATACATCTCCGGGTTACCCACGACAGACACCAAAAGTTTCTCCTCCATTTCTTGCAGTCTCCGGACTTTTTAAGCAATGGTAAACTTACGTCACCACAACAGAAGGCCCGCCTCTCCATTCATTCCATTGGACAATGGAAAAAACGCGAATGACGTTGGGCGTTTTTCCGCTCAGAGTTGCTTTTTTTTTTTCAACTTCAGGCGCTCAGAGCGCTTCTGCAAAAACGCAAGGCGCAGAAGGCGGCGAAAACGCGAGGCGCCCGGGGCGCATAAGCAGCACGCAGTACGCTCACTGCCAACAGAAAACCATTCAAAAAAGGCGCCTCTCACTGCAAAAACGCGTTCGGTGTGATCGTGGCCTTAAACGGCAGTGTATTTCAAATAAATGCTGTTTTTTAATTTTCATCAAAAATATTCATCAAAGAATCCTGAAAAAAATATTTCCACAATAATATTTAGCAGAAAAAACATTAATAATTAATAATAAGAAATATTTCTTGAGCACCAAATCAGCATTAGAATCAAGGATCGTAACATTTTAAAATATATTAAAATAACAAAACTATTATTTTAAACTGCAATAATATTTCACAATATTACTCTTTTTACTTTATTTTGATAATGCAGCTTTGCTGAGCATAAGTGACAATGTCAAAAAAAATCTTATTGACCTCAATTGTTTTATGTTAGTGTATATTGTGATACTGAGTATGTAATATATAATAACATAATAATAATTAAGGAGATAATCTACTGTACTCTCTGATGTCTGAATGGATCTGTCTGAATAAAAGTGATAAACTATAATTTTACCTTCACAAATATGTATTCATCTTGCACTGAGAGGGAATTGTGGTCAATCTTCCCCAAGAACTGTGCCGTCACCATTTTATCAGAGCAATTTTGTATGAGACACGTCACATAAAGGTATCCTGGTGAAAGACAGAAAAACACACACACAAAAATGGTTAGAAGAAGTAACAATTTGACTTTCAAAAGTTTGAAAGAATCTTCATGTCTCTGTCTGATCATACAGCTTTTGTAAGTGAGTGTTTGGAAGCCATTCCAAAGATGAATATCTGCAAAAAAAAAAAAAAAAAAAAGCATGGAGCTCTTAACAAAATTAGCTGAAGCTGATCCTCACTGGGCACATTGCTTTGCTCCAGAATGGCAGAAAATTAATTATAGGAAAACAGTGCCGAGGTGCCCTGTTGATGTGGCCTTTCTGCATAGAATCTCACACAACAGCTAGCTCAGCAACCTCAACAATACACACCCGCACACACACATGTATCAATTCTCCAAACGTGCACAAAAATGACACCCAATTGGATAATGATGAAAAAATTAGAGGAGAATGCATACTCCAAAAATCATGGCCAAAGGTTATATATCAAAGTGGGGAACTTAATTGCTATTCTTATAATGTTGTTTCCTCTCATTCTCTGTGGTTTTATTTTTTTGTTATTAATTTTAGGCAAACAAACGGGAAGACTACTTCACTGAAGAGGACGAATAGTTAATCAAAGCAGTACAGCAGAGAAATTCATTAAAAAGCAATTAGAATGGCTGAGCGCTTTGCTTCTGTCTTCTGTCACACAAGGTCAGACGTGCACACACACACACACACACACACACACACACACACACACACACACACACACACACACACACACACACACACACACACACACACACACACAGCACATCCTATGAGAGGTTGAAGGAGCCACTGAGCTGAAGAAACAACACTTGAGGTCTGCATCTGTCAGTGACACAAACCCAACAGATCCAGAGTAAAGCCACAAAAGTTCATTTATCAGCAGAAGGTCTTGATGTATGTGTCCAGTGTGATTTTTTTTATACTGGCTAGACACAGCTCTCACCTTCCTTAGGGGGTTGAGTGTATGTGTTTGCAGGTTGCAATGTGACTGTCAGCTGGCGTTTAACCTTCACTGGCTTGAGTGTGATGGAGCTCTATGCAACAGTTTGTATCTGTACGCCTGGTCTCCTTCGCACACACAAACACAAGCCTCACAAAACAGCTCAGCCAGGAGGAATTTCGCTGAAAGGGGTTTGTTTGAATGAGGCAAAGCTGAAGCCTTAAAACATCCCATCTGCCCTTGTTCGCAGTGGTTTGATACGGTATGTAAAATTGAATTGAAATGCGCTGTTCTATAAACATATGAGCTCCCTTACCGCCACCGATGTCTTGAATCTCCATATGAACCAAATCAGGATCCACATCCACCCCCGTCACGGCCCTTAAACAAAGCGTACAGTTAGTAACACATTGAGAGGATCAAACAAGACTGACTCACACACAGAAGGACATCTTAAAGGGATAGTTCACTCGAAAATTACAATTCTGTCATCATTTTGTTCACTTTCATGTTGTTCCAATGACTTGATTTAACAAAAAAGGGAAAGCTCTGAAGTTTTAACGCTGATGCTTTTTAAAATTTCATCTTGTGTTCCACAAAAGAAAAAAGGGGAAATAATAGTGAGTAAATAATGACAGAATGGATGTAATTTTTGAGTTAACTATCCCTTTAAACAGAAACATACAAAGTCCTTGGTTTCAAGGAATGCAGACAGCTCAGTGTCTTTTGTCTAGTGTTGTTAAACACAATTGTTTGGAGGTTACAAAGCTGCTCAGTGAAGTTCTAGCTCAGTAAACCTGCACAAAACCTACATTATTTTACAAGCATTTTAACAAGCAGGACATTAACAGAACTTTTTAAGAAGGTTCTGTTTCCTTTGTCATCCATTGTTCAACTCAAACACTCAGTCACCTGTCACAAAGAGTTCAGACTTCATGCATTCCATTTAGAGTTCAGAAATTACACTGATGAATCCGGTTGTGACAAACAGTAATGCTATTTGTTAGGATGTCCTGTCAGTGGTTAAGGTTCGGATTTAGGTTGGGTTAGTCTTTGTTTCAGGATTGTGTAGGCAGTTAAGTCTTTGATTGACAAGATCAATGAAATCTTTAGAATCGGCTGCTGGGTGAGGCTTGTATGGAAGCCTGTTTCCGCCACTGAATAAAAAAAATAAAAAAAAAATTGTCACTCACAGCTACAAAATTCTGACTTTTTTTTTCAGAATTGTAAGATATAAACTCACAATTACATCTCACAGTTTTGACTTTTTTCGTAGAATTGTGAGATATCAACTTGCAACTGCAAGTTACAAGGTCCATTTCTGAAGGGAAAAAAAAGCGAGTTTAAATCTTGCAATTCTGACTTTTTTCACGGAATTGTGGGATATAAACTCACAACTGTGATTTAAAAAAAGGATTGCAAGAACTCGCAATTGCGAGTTTACATCTCACAATTCTCGCAATTCTTTTTGTTACAATTCTGACTTGAATTGTGACTAGAATTGTGAGATATAAACTTGCAATTGTGAGTTACAAAGTTTAATTCTGAAAAAAAAGACTGACATGTTCAACGACTTTATATTTCGCATTTCTGACTTTTTTTCTAACTTGCAATTGCGAGTCTATATCATGCAAATTCAGAATTGCCTGTTTATATCTCACAATTCTGACTTAACTCACAATTGTGAGTTTATATCTCACAAAAAAGTCATAATTGCAAGAAGTAAACTCGCAATTGCGAAATAAATAGTTGCAATTATCTTTTTGATTTTTTAATTCAGTTGTGGAAACGGGCTTCCATAGAGTTGCGCTTAACTGGTTTGGGGGCAAAAAAAGCATGCGTTTTCCTCAAAAGCCTTAATTTCTTTTCAACTGAAGAAATAAAGACATGAACATCTTGGATGACATGAGGGTAATTAAATTATTAGAAAATTTGAATTCAGAAGTGAACTAATCCTTTAATGTATATATCTGACAGTGTGCTTTTCAGCATTTCAGCTGTAAATAATTGTTCTAAATCCCTGTAATCTTTCTAAATCAATGCTTTACTATGTAAAAATATTTACAGCAGCATAATGGCTACATAATCTTGCTCCACATTAATTTATGACAGATTACTTTACCGTCATGTCTCATCATCACATAATAAGTTGCAATGTGCTCAAGACTCATCTCCTGACCGCACAATATGGACCACCCACCCAGACAGCGTCCCTGTCCATTAAAGCCATGCTGATTTATGCTCTCTCCTCTCTAGACCTCCCTTTCTGTTGTTTTATGAGCGAGGCAGCAGACTGGGAGGACAAGAGAGCCACAACCCTCACTATGAACTGATTCTGTCGCGTCTTCTAAGCAATTCTCTGAGATGTTCTAAAGAGGTTTGGAGACAGCGGAGAGGGAAGGGGTACGACCCTTATCAAACCCCCTGCTGCTAAGGAATAGAGTAAAAACAGCTTTAGATTTACAGTGTCATTGTAAAACCTCCAGCCAAATAAAACATTGGGTTTATTATGGCAGATGCTGACAGGGAGCTGACTTTTTCGTCTTTTATCAGTTTTAACCACAGACAAACTATCCAGAATCGTATATCGTGTGTATGTGAATCTGGTAAAGTGTGCTGGGAGGATGGCACACAAGCAGAAGAGAGCGAAAGATCAGGAAAGAGAGATCAAAAAAGAGAAAGAGAGGGTCAGACAGAATGGCTGGTTGAGGTGGAGAAATAAATCACTTCTGTACAGGATTTCAATCCCAGCTGTGGTAGCAGTGAACCATAACCAGAGAGCGAAGGAATGGAAAATAAAAGAAGGGTTGAATTCCACTAAGAAGGTGGAAGAAGAGAAAGTGGGAATGAAGAGGGAAAAAAATTAAAAAGAAAGTCTCACAGGGCAATGTAAAGTAAAACAAACCAGTAGTGACACCCAGAAAGACTTACTTTCTTCTGTGAAATACAAAAGAAGTTATTTTTAGCAGAATTTCAAAGCTGCTGTTTTCCAATGAAAGAAATAGTGACCACGAGACCACACCTTTGCAATGTGTTTTTGTGAAGCTTTACAGCTCATCATCCCTATCGTATGGAAGACAGCAGCTCAGGCATTCTGCTAAATAGCTTATTTGATTTTCCAAAAAAAACAAAATCATACAGGAAAAATAAAATCACCAGAAAACTTTGTCTTTAGTAACACGCTCCTGCAGCAGAAACCATTTGTGACCCAGATCGGTGGAGATATACAGCTGAAAAACAAAGAAAGACAAACAAATCACTATTTATTGTCACTGAAACGCTTGAAGCACTAGTCATAAACATTGATTTTTAGACTGGATTAGATTAAAGCACACTTTGCAAATTCTCAGGATCGTAAGAATTAGATGAGCGATTCATTGTATATAACGATTAGGTTGTGGGAATCTGTCCATATAAACCAATTAAAATCACATATGTTGAGTGTGTGTGTTTGTGTGCATCTGTCCTCAATTGATCATCCCTATAATGAGATTATATCGATCATCACTTGCATGGAAAATACCCACCAAACTGCGCCATAACAACACACAAAGACAAATCCACACTTTTCATTGTCTTTTCCATTTAATCTCAGAGATGATAAATGCAGCGTGTTGCAAGCAGTGTCTAGGGGTTTCAGCAATTCATCAAGCGCACATAAACACACACGCACACACACACAGATCTTGCCTCGTTGCTCACCCAGCCGTTAACAATGTAAACATGCTCTTTAGCGAGAGACAACCATGGCCTGAAGGCCAAACAGTGCTGCTCATAACTCTAATAATGAGGATGCCAATATGTTGGAGAGCAAAAAGCATAGCCATAAACAAAGCTGGGTGAGAAATGTGTTGAGAACAGTTGGTCAAGGCGCTCAGCCGAGACCTAAATCATTAATACTGAAAAAGCCACAAAGACTAATTCAGGCAGTTGAGCCTGACAAGAAAAGATACAAACATGTAGCTGGAATTAAGACATATTACCGTCTTGGAGTTGCCAAAAAAACACTGACTTCAATTGTTGTCATTAATAGTAATTTTCTCGACTGCATAAATTCGTGTTGGCCAACACTTTCATCACTGACCTTCGCCTCCTTGCTGTAAGCCAAGAGTTTGTCTTCCTCAGATGGATGGAAGAGGAGTGTATCCACGGTGAAGGAGACAGGCTGCCGTTGGAAGGATGAACCCTCATCTGTGCTGATGAAGAGCATCTGGTCACGTTCATTGATGCTGGAGCTCACCAAGATCACCTACAAAAAAAATCACAATGTCTTTAGTGACCACATGTCAAGTGTATGTTAGTTTAAACATATTAGACAGTAAAGCATGGGTTTCTCGACACAGATTTGTCTAAATAACAAATAAAAAAGAGAAGGCAGTAAAGTAAAACCTGTAATATACAGCCAGCTGCCACAAAGTATTTAGATATTACATATTGTATTAAAAGTATGTACAATCAAGATTTAAATATTTTCAATAAAAAACAGTACATAAAAAAGATTAATATATTTTATAATACCATGGTAAAGTGTGTCACTTCCATTTAATTCTATAGTTTTTGAACAGTAAGCTTTATATTGTTTTTAAATAAGTTTCTGCTCACCTAGCCTGCATTTATCTGATCCAAAATACAGCAAAAACAGTAAAATGTTGAAATTTTTTACTATTTAAAATAACTATTATCTATTTGAATATATATTAAAATGTAATTTATTCCTGTGATTTCAAAGCTTAATTTTTAGCATCATTACTCCAGTCACACGATCCTTCAGAAATCATTATAATATTCTGATTTGCTGCTCAAAGAAACATTTATTATCATTATGTTGGAAACAGCTGAGTAGAATGTTTTCTGGTTTCTTTGATGAAAAGAACAGCATTTATCTGAAACAGAAATCTTTTGTAAAATTATAAATGTCTTTATCATCACTTCTGATCAATGTAAAGCATCCTTGCTAAATAAAAGTATTAATTTCTACAATTTCTTTAAAAATAAAAAATATATATATGTGACCCTGGACCACAAAACCAGTCATAAGGTTAAATTTGACAAAACTGAGATTTATACATCATATGAAAGGTCAATAAATAAGCTTTCTATTGATGTATGGTTTGTTAGGATAGGACAATATTTGGCTGAGATACATCTATTTGAAATCAGAAATCTGAGGATGCAAAAAAATCAAAAAGACTGAGAAAATCACCTTTAAAGTTGTCCAAATTAGGTTCTCAACAATGCATATTACAAATCAAAAATTACATTTTGATATGTTTACAGTAGGAATTTTACAAAAAATCTTCATGGAACATGAACTTTACTTAATTTCTTGGCATATTGATGATTTTTGGCATAAAAGAAAAATCAAAAATTTTGACCCATGCAATGTATTTTTGGCTATTGCTACAAATATACCCCAGCGACTTAAGACTGGTTTTGTGGTCCAGGGTCACATATATATAACGTTACATAAGATTATTATTTCCAATAAATGCTTGGATCTTTCTATTCATCAAAGAATCCTGACGAAAAATTTACTCAACTGTTTTAAATATAATAATTACGTGTTGTTCTTTTAAACTGATTTATCACAACATTTAACCTACATAAGGCCACTTCTTAAAAGTGAACTAAATGTCTTTCTTTTATCTATATTTTTTTGTCACATAAATAGCAAAAAGGTCAAGCATGCTACAAATAAAAGATGAATAGGAGACATAAAAACAAAATGAACGCTGCTATCTAAAAACTTGTCTAGTGTCTGGAATAATGGCAACGCCTCTGAATGTCCCAGAGTTGTGAGAATTCACCAAACAAACAAACGAACTTTATTGTAAGCCGCAATTCCTTTAACTACCTTTAAGTGGCGCTGCTGTTCAACCAACTGCGCAGTGAAGCGTCTCTAACGGGAGGCAAGTTCACTACCTGCTACCAGTAGAGAAAAACAAGCTGGGATCCTCACGGGGACTGCCAAACAGAGAGACTCTCAAAGGGATCTCTGTGAAACAAGTTATCCATCCCAAAACAAAGACTCTAGGGGAAAAAAGGAAAGAATCTCCTCTCTGTAAAACTTCCCTCTTAAAGCAATAATTCGCAGAGTTTAGCACAGAGCCCCCTTTGTGGTCTGTGGATAAAAGCCATCAAACAACATCCTGCGGCTGTCCCAGAGGAGTACGGCGAGCTGGCAGGGCTGGAAGAGGCTATGGAGGCCGGTAAAACAACATGGGGCAGAATGTGGTGGCTGATGGCGCTTTAAGCGCATAATCACAAATCTGTGATGATCTCTGACTGCCACTTCAGAATGAGGTTTTAGCAATTGTCTGTAGGTCATGAAATCGGTTATGAGATAATCTGCTTTAAAGATCTCCAACCGGATCTTCTCTCACAATAGGCAAGTCATTTAAGTACAATCAAGGCTTCTACTTATGATTGGATGAAAGACAGCCTGGAGGATTTACGCACGTACGTGAGAGAACAATCATTGTCTTAACATTCCTCTGAAAGTGCCACGTTCAAAAGCTTTACCTTTGCATAGCATTCACGAATGGGACCACGTGATTGTATTGACCTAATTACTCATGCTAATGAACAGCAGTAATATTCATCACGTAACAAAGCTCTGAACGAGTCGCTAATTCAAACACTCCACTGAGTCTTTCGGTGCAGTGGAACTTTGTAAACAGAACAGCCAGCGAAAAGGACAAACATGTCTGTGTGTACACGTGTGTGTAACTGCTTTTACTCAATGCGGCTCTACTAATTTTGCTTTCCACCCAATTTCATATGCAAATTGGCAGTTTAGATATCCAGTCAGTGCTGAGTGAGAAAATGAGAAGCATAGAGAGATGAAGAGGGGGAGAGAGTGAGAGAGGTCTGTTCTGTGCACCTGAGCTCAGCCACTGGAACAAAAGACAGACTTGAAGAAAACTGACTGCAGCAACGGCAAATTTTCAATACTCAACCGCACAAAGCCGAGGGGAGAATTGTGGAGCGCTGTTTGAATGCTGAAAGCTTCTCCTGAAACAACCGAGACCTGCTCGGGTTTGCATTCTGGCTTAGTTTTACCTGATGCACTTCTCAGAGAGAGACAGAGAAATAGGATTCCCTAGAAGAGATGCTTCTCTTTGTGAGAGTCCTCAACAGACAGTGGGGTCAAGAGTCAGTGGCACAGATTAAAGGCGTAGTTCACTTGTCTGTCATCATTTAATCTTCCTCAAGTCGTTCTAAACGGAAACGTTTATTGTTCTTTTAAACCAGCAGATCCGGTTTATAAAACTGGTTTAAAAAAATAAATAAAAAAATCATTCACAAATCTGCCCAATGCTTGAGTGACTCAATCTAGTCTCAGTGGTTTTAAGTGAACATCTCAATGGAGTTAATATTAACTGAAAGGATTTGTTCACTTCCATTTACTTGTCCTCATCTCATCCAAGATGTTGATGCTTTCTTTTTTCAGTAAAAAGGAAATTAAGGTTTTTGAGAAAAACATTCTAGGATTTTACTCCAGATTGTGGAATTCAGTGAGAGCCAACAGGTTGAAGGTCCAAATTGCAGTTTTAAGGTAGCTAGGAATAAGGGTCTTATCTAGCAAAACAATGTCATTTTCAAAAAAAGAAAAAAAAAAGTACATACTTTTTAACCACAAACAGTCAAGCCCGAAATTATTCATACTCCTGGCAAATTCTGACTTAAAGTTACTTTTATTCAACCAGAAAGTTTTTTTTTTTTTATTAGAAATGACGCAGATGTCTCCCAGAAGACAATAAAGCGATATACAAGAGGCATCATTGTGGAAAAAATTATTACTCATCTTTTATTTACATTTGAACAAAAAATGGCATGTCCAAAATTATTCATACCCTTCTCAATAATCAATAGAAAAGCCTTTACTGGCTATTACAGCGATCAAACGCTTCCTATAAATGCTGACCAGCTTTTTGCATGTCTCCACTGGTATTTTTGCCCATTCATCTTTACCGATGAGCTCCAACTCTTTCAGGTTGGAGGGTCTCCTTGCCATCACCCTGATCTTTAGCTCCCTCCACAGATTCTCAATTGGATTTAAGTCAGGACTCTGGCTGGGCCACTGCAAAACGTTAATGTTTTTGTCTGCTAACTATTTCTTCACCACTTTTGCTGTGCGTTTTGTGTAGTTGTTGTGCTGAAATGTCCACTGGCGCCCAAGGCCAAGTTTCTCTGCAGACTGCCTGATGTTGTTGTTGAGAATTTTGATGTATTGCTCCTTTTTCAAGGTGCCGTTTACTGTGATTAGGTTCCCTGGTCCACCAGCTGAAAAACACCCCTAAAACATTAGGTTCCCACCACCATGTTTGACAGTGGGGATGGTGTTCTTAGGGTTGAAGGCTTCTCCTTTTTTTACGCCAAATGAAGGCTACATCATTGTGGACAAAAAATTCAATTTTTGTTTCATCTGACCATAAAACAGAAGACCAGAAGTCTTCTTCTTTGTCCAGATGAGCATTTACAAGGGCCAAACAGGCTTTTGTGTGCCTTATCTGGAGAAGTGGTGTCCTCCTTGGTCTGCGTCCGGGGAACCCAGCGGTGTGCAGTGTCTGTTGGACTGTCTGCCTTGAGATGTTGCCACCAGCAGAGCCCAGATTCATCAGGATGGCCTTGGTGGTAATCCTTGGATTCTTTTTTAGCTCTCTCACTATCCTCCTGGCCAGCACAGGTGTCACTTTTCACTTTTCGACCACGTCCTCTGAGATTTTTCACAGTGCGGAACGTCTTGTATTTTTTTATAATACTTTGCACTGTAGCCACTGGAACTTCAAAACATTTAGATATGGTCTTATAGCCCTTTCCTGACTTGTGAGCAGCCACAATGCGCAGCGGCAGGTCCTCAGTGAGCTCCTTTGTCAGCCATGACTGTCCACAAACCAACAGCAGAGAGCTTCTGTTTTACCTGTTGAGTTGATCAAAACAGCTGTTCCCAATGAATCATGGTAATTAGGATGCTTTAGAACAGCTTGGACTGTTTGGAATGGTATAGAATTCGGGATTTTCCCATAGACTGTGACAGTTTGCAAAGGGTATTAATAATTTTGGACATGCCACTTTTTGTTCAAATGTAAATAAAAGCTGTATTTTTTTCCACAATGATGCTTCTTGTACATCGACTTATTATCTTTTGGGAGAAGCCTGTGTCATTTCTGGTCAAAAAAATAATAATTGCTGGTTGAATAAAAGTTACTTTAACTCAGAATTTGCCAGGGGTATGAATAATTTTGAGCTTGACTGTATGCTTGTAAAACAACATCAGACAATTTTGAAGTTGGAGGAAAAAATAAGATGGCGTTTTTCGCCCTACCCTTCTTAAAAAGAAGTAGCCTAAAGAACTAACTGCACGTGACCTTTCCAACGTGATTACATTATGTGTGAAGACGCGCATTGCAAAGCTAGTGCGAGCATTTGTGGTTAAAAAGTATATACATTTTCATAAAAAAGACAGATTTCGCTGGATAAGATACTTATTCCTCATCTGGGGTCGTGTTGAGCCCTTTGAAGCTGCATTGAAACTGCTATTTGGACCTTCAACCCATTGGCTGCCATTGAAGTCCACTATATGAAGAAAAATCCTGGAATGTTCACCTCAGTTTTTTTTCAACTGAAGAAAGAAAGACATGAACATCTTGAATGACATAGGGGTGAAGAAAATATCAGGACATTTTCTGGAACTGAACTACTCCTTTAAAGGGATAGTTCAAAATTCAGTCATCTTTTATTTACCATCATGTTGTTCCAAACCTGACTTTCTTTCTTTTGCAAAACATAAAATGAGATATTTTGAGTTGATTGTTTTGATGACCATTGACTTCCACTGTATAAACACTTTCTCAGACATTACTCAAAATATCTTTTTTTAGGTTTCACTAAAGAAAGAAACTCATCATATAGCTTTAGAACAACATGAAGGTTGGTAGATAATGGCAGAATTTTCATTTTTGGGTGAACTATCCCTTTAAAATACATTTTTGTCCTTGCAAAAAGCTTTTTAGACATGATAGACACCACTAAGAACTATATGGCCAAAAAACTGTGAAAAATCCATTCTTTAGCATACAGGTTATTTTCAATTCAGCTGAACTATCCCTTTAAGAAAGCCCCTCTGCCAACAGGCAAGCTTGTGACATCACACACATACAGATCCCCTCTCCCTCTATTTTCTTCCGAATGTGGAATATGGAAATATTCTCCCACACACATCAAACACTTTGAATAGACGTTAAGCATCTATTATGTCTACATGATAGTGTGAAGGTACAGAGGCCAGTGAAGAGACTCCCGTTTCAAGGGAGACAAAGGAAATGTGTGTTTGTCTCTGCTTGTGTGTGTGTGTGTGTGTGTGTGTGTGTGTGTGTGATCTTTCCACTGACCCTTCTCTAAATCCAGGTCTCACACAGGTAATTTGTCAGGAGCATGCTTGGGGTGAAAGCACTGTTATTAAGTCCCTCCTGCCTGTCATAATGGCTCAGCTCAGACTAAAGAACAGCCCACACATCAAACACCTACACCAGGGACGAGGACCCATGAAAACACTGAAGACAAAAGGAAAAAAGGGATAACAATGCTCGCACTGTGCATGATCACAGCTTTGTGCTTGGGGCTACTATGTAACATTTGTTTTTTTTTTCCTGTAGATGCAGTGCTTGGCAACAATTATACAGTTTCCTGCACTGCAGGGTCTCGGCTCTGTGATCATGACCTAAGGAAGGTGTAATCATGTACACCTTGGCTGTTGGCAGAAAAATTTCAAAAACACACTCTTAAAAAGATGCTGTGGCCAAGTAATACAGTTAAACCGATGTTAACTGATGTTAATGTGTGGGGTGATATCAAACGATCGATTTTCATACACCATGTCCTATCCAGGAATGATGCAACATGTTTCCAGCAACAAGTACTTTATTCACCCTGAAAGAGAGACTACTGTGTGACGAGACAAAATCTCAGCCAATCAGAAGATATTTAATGTTCCATGTTCAAGGTTGTAAATTACTCTTTTTATCACGATACAATCTGACATCTATTCTCTTAGCCAGAGATACAATATTCGCTGATACAATTTGATGAGATTCAATGAGATTCAGTTCACATGAGATCTGTGTCGGATGAAGGATCATCAACAAGACAAGCAATGACAATAGTCATAAAGTTTTTATGTACATGGTGCTCTCTAAAATGTGCAAATCATGTATCCCCATTAGGACAACAAAACAAGGAACCAGGGTCGATTAAGGGGCAATATTTGCCTCCTGGAATTGATTTCCAGGGACATTTTTTACATTTGTAAGGACAATTTTTAAAATCACCTTATTACTATAAAAAACATACTATGTTGTCTTAAATGTCATATAATTAAATTTGCCCAATTTTTAAACTGTTGTCAATAACAATAGACTGTTTAAAATTGTATTTAAATTTTACATGTAAAAAAACAGCAGCTTGTCGGGGCCGATAGCCTCGTGGGCAGTGCGCCGACATTCAGCGCTGTTGCGCTCTGGGCGTCCCGTGTTCGACCTTTCCCGATCCCGCCCCATCTTTCTCCCACCTCGTTTCCTGTCACTTCTGATCTGTCCTATCTCAATAAAGGCAAAAATCTTAAAAAAAAAAAAAAAACAGGAGCTCAAAGGGCTGCAATATTATGACAAAAATAATTAATGTAGATTATTACTCTTTATATTGTAATAATGATTAATACTATCAATATAGAAAACAAAATAAAACGTCTAGCACAAGTTATGCAAAAACTACTGTAATAATCACTGAAGCTACGAAATCTTTCATTTACATTGTGTTGTTTATAGGGTTTCCCTTAACTAAAGATTTTTCTGGTCGACTAGTAGTCGTTTATTTTAAGCATCACGTTTATATTAATAAACCATATGAATCATAATAATAATAAAAAAGCAAAAAAAGCTTGCCATAGCACATCGGCAGACGTAATGATGATAAATGAGTCAGGAAAGGCTACATTAACGTTTTAATAATATATTGATAAACTAGTGCTTTCTTTGTTTTTTCGGCTTAAGACTCGTCATCTCCACAGTAGTGGATGCGCTTATATTTATATTTCATACCGATTACATAATCTGGGAATATTTGTTTTCTATATGAATTATTTCATTTAAAAGTAGACATTTCACTCTCTATACAGATATATTTTTTTATGTCTGTAAAGCAAGCATACAAGGAGTTTAAAAGTGTCGCGCTCCAGTTCAGAGACCGAGACGGCAGAAAGCACATCCTGTTTGCTTTAACTATTTTACAAAAGCGCAACGTTTTGTTGTTATTGTAAGTGCACACAAATAAACAGTGTGTCTTTACAGATTCGAAAGATCTATTACTTTTATCTGTATGACCAAAAATGACGGAGTATTTTAAGAACAAGTGACTGCAACGGTGCCTCCATCTGTCATGCAGTGAGCGTGCATGCGAGTTCCAAGCTTTAGAACTGAATAGCATAGACAAGAGTTTCTCTCCATCAGTCCAAAACAAGTCGATCCATAATAAAAAAGGGCAGTAAAAGCCTCCTTTAGTCATCCGATGTGTTTTTGCAAGAAAAATACCCATATTTAAAACGTAAGAATCACTTTAATCTAGTTTGCACAGTTGTACGTGGGATTTGCTACTGTGGCAGGACTGTAACACGGTCTAAGCGGGCTACTGTTCAGCTTCCACACTCTGCACAGCAGACATTTTTCTATTAGATTATTAGATTGAGCTGCCATGTAAAGTTGCTACTACATACATATTTCAGATGAAAAGACATATTTGAGGTTGTTGAATGATAGGTGAGCATTTGGATGTCCTGCCTATGTACTATATTACCACACAGACTAGCAGTTAGCTGTTTGTCACAGACTGCGTCACTTCCTGTGGAATTTTTTTTTCTGTGACTAAGCGACTAATAAAATTTTGGTCGACCAAGCCTCTTCTCGTCGACTAACGGATAGTCGACTTTAAGAGGGCAGCCCTAGCTGTTTACGATGAAGGAATTCGCAAGCGTGCATACTCACAAAATCTTCGGCATTTTCAGCGCTGACTAATCGAAGCGCCTCTGATTGGCTAATCCATTCCTGAGGTCAACAGAAACACGTTTGATTGGTTATAAGGCTCAACGCTAGGGTGACCATATGTCCTCTTTTACCCGGACATGTCCTCCTTTTTGGCTATAAAATTATGTCCGGGGGGATTTTGTAAAATATCATAAAATGTCCGTTTTTTTTACCTCATTTTCACTGACCGTCATTAATTGAACACTTTAAATGCAGCCACTGCCCACCGGCATTATTCTGAGGTACCTGTCTGATGACGTGAAAGACCCAGTTGTCAAAACAAAACAAAGGTGGAGCTGCGCTGCAAGTGCTGTGTGTCACTAACATGCCAAAACGCAAATGTAGTTTACTAGTTTCACAGACGAATTGCAAAAAAAAATAAAAAATACCCGATGTTCATTCGTGGTCGTGATAAATGGGAAGCATTGTGCACCATCTGCACCTATGCTGCCATCCAAAGGCAAAGTGCAGTAACTACACCAACACTGAAACAGAGAAAAATGCCTTTTAAAGTTTTTAGGCCAGCTAGTCAAACATGTTGACACTCTTGTTTCTCGGAAACACTCTCGTTTCTTTGGGACAAAATTGATCAGGAGACTTTGCCACAAGACAAAACAGTTTTCATAAAGTCCATTTTAAGCCTGAATTTTGACCAAATGCGCAGTTACTGCACTTTGCCTTTGGAGGGCAGTATGTGTCTAAGAATTTAAATAAATGTGTGATTTCTATTATTGGGGGGAGGGGGGGGGGTGCATCCTGGGGAGGGTGTCCTCTTTTTGGATTTTCAGAATATGGTCACCCTACTCAACGCTGCACATAACAGCGCATAAAAGTAATCTGATGCAATGCCTTGTCTTGTGTCATGGTCAGAGCTGGTGATTAGAAAAAAACATTACAATGATCTGGCTAAGATCTCTTATCGCTTAATATTGTGTGTAAGGCTCTTTGATCATATTAAAACATGGCTTTAGGGAAAAATCATGTCCGTTGTGATGTCTTTGTAGTAGTCAGCTCTTCAAACATGATGCAATTTAATCCGCATCAGCTTTAAAGCTAAAACTTTTCAGGTCAAGTTTGATACCGTATGTAGATGTTAATTTCAGGCTATCCATTCTTACTACAGCCTTTATACAGACGTTTTAAGGGACCAATAAGGGAAAAGTAGCTCTTGCAAAGCACTTATTGAAAACAAGCGTCTAATTCTAAAGTGTTATATTAAGATAATTCATCATATTTTAGCTGCGGGAACAGTTTGCTGATAAGATGATCAATATATATTGATATAGCTGTCAGTCTCTTAGTTAGTCAGCAATACATCATACACTGGAGACTTGTGGAGCTACTGTGATGAAAACAATCCGAGTAGGCCAAATTCACTTATTTATTTATTTTACTAATAAATATAAATAACTAATGGTATAGATGTGATCTTGAAGACAAACTTGGAATAATCTAAATTCATCCAAACTGTGAAAGTCATGAAAGGAACTTATTGAGATCCTAAAGAAGCTAGAGAGATGAAGCTGAATTGGAGCATTTGGAAATGTATAAATTATGTAGGTAGGTTAACTAATGCCAATGATATATGCCCTTCAGAGTCAATACTGGGATCAATCATTTCTGCTCCATTAATAAGCATAGACGAAGCCAGAATCTACATTACGCTGGATGATTCTCATAAACACACAATACTCAAACCAAATACTGTTTCATCCATAACATTTATACAGGTAGAAACTCAATTTCTGTTCTAATTGTATCAAATAATGATTGAAAACAGGGTAAAATGTGTTAAATAGAGTTGAGAAAGTGAATTAATAAACACAATATCTTTAAAACTCAGTTATATAAAGCAGTGAAGAACAATCTCATAATTTTTTTTTTACCTAACGGACCTACGTCTATCATATAACAGTAGGAAGGACCCTATGTGGAAATTTCTCCATATGTAGTCACCAATTCCGAACAGTCTGTTTAGGTCAAAACAGCGCAGATTCTCCACAGGGAAAGCTTAATCTCCTTCCCCGTCTCAGCGGGGGCTCTCTGATTCTGACTCCAGTGAGATCTGAGTGAGTAATCTCAGCTCACCACTTTAAACGTGCAAAAAGCGCCATCTGTGCCTTTGTCTCCGCTATGATAACAACGTTACAGCAGATTTGACGGGAGGGTTTTAAAACAGCAGTTCATTTAAAAGCTGCTACTCTAAGCAGTCACTGTTCAAGATTAATATAAAGGTTTGGCCCTTCAAGGCCCTTCAGTTTGAAATTATTTTTTAGAACAATTTATTACTTGAAACTTTATTCATTATTGTATCTATTGTAAAAGCAAAATTCGTCAAATGTGTTCAAAAAAGTCATTTCAAGTCCATTTTTAGGGATGGGAATTGTAAGGAATTTAATTATATTGTGGTGATTACTTTTAAAAATCCGATTTCTCAACAGTTCAATTTAGGATGTTTGGAAAAACAATTCTGCAGTTCTGCTGCTAACTTTTGAGCTCATTTCAGTAACAATGAACAAAAATCATAGTATCATTATTTGTATGTAGTAACATAATTCATTCAAACTAATTAGCTTTTATAAAATACATAAATGACTTGCAGTTCATTATGGAAATTACATTGAGAAATTGCTCCAGCTGGTTCATTAGTAACACTTTGCAATAAGGTCTCATTCGTTAACGCTATTTAATGTATTAACCAGCATGAACTAACAGTTAGAAAAATATATTTGTACAACATTTATTTATCTTAGTTAATATTACTTAAAAAAATAAAGTTGTTCATTGTTGGTTCATGTTACATCACTAATGTTAACAATTACAATTTTTTATATTTAAATGAAATACTTTTAATGATTTTTTAAGTCCCTTATGCTCCTCAAAGTTCCATTTATTTGATCAACAATACAGAAAAGGGTAATATTATGAATTATCATTGCAATTTAAAGTAGTTTTCCAATTGAATATGCATCAAAATCTAATTTATTTGTGTCATGCAAAGCTGAATTTTCATCAGCCATTACATAAGAAATTATTCTAATATGCTGATTTATTATCAACATTGGAAACAGTTGTGCTGCTTAATATTTTTTGAGATAAAAGTTTTTTTTTTTTTAATAAAAAGTTAAAAAGAACAACATTTATTCAAATTAGAAATCTTTTCTTACAATATGTGACCCTGGACCACAAAACCAGTCTTAAGTCGCTGGGGTATGTTTGTAGCAATAGCCAAAAATACATTACATGGGTCAAAATGTTAGATTTTTCTTTTATGCCCAAAATCATTAGGAAATTAAGTAAAGATCATGTTCCATGAAGATTTTTTGTAAAATTCCTACTATAAATATATCGAAGAAAAATGAAACAAAAGCACGCACATCAGTCTCAAAAGGGTGCTCGACCAAAAAGCAACAAGTAAAAAATAGAATATAAAGTCGGCAACACCTAAGCTCCAAAAGTATCAAAAATATTTATTATTAAAACAACTTTCGCATAGTGTGTGTTACGTTTCGAGCACGCAGGCTCTTCATCAGACAAATTGACTACTCATGTGCATCCCTTTATATCTCCAGGTGATCATAATCACGTCAAAACACCATGTGACTAACAAATAAATCGACTACAATAAATTTACATGCAAAGATATATAAAGCTATGCAAAATACAACAATTAATGTACACTTCAATAAACACTTTTCTTAATTTTATACCTGCAAGTATACATCCAAATAATATTAATCACACCAAAACCTTTTGATATATTCAATACATAATGTATGTATTGTTTTTTATTGTTATTATAATGTACATAATGTTTATGTATTGAATATATCAAAAGGTTTTGGTGTGATTAATGTTATTATTTGGATGTATACTTGCAGGTATAAAATTAAGAAAAGTGTTTATTGAAGTGTACATTAATTGTTGTATTTTGCATAGCTTTATATATCTTTGCATGTAAATTTATTGTAGTCGATTTATTTGTTAGTCACATGGTGTTTTGACGTGATTATGATCACCTGGAGATATAAAGGGATGCACATGAGTAGTCAATTTGTCTGATGAAGAGCCTGTGTGCTCGAAACGTAACACACGCTATGCGAAAGTTGTTTTAATAATAAATATTTTTGATACTTTTGGAGCTTAGGTGTTGCCGACTTTATATTCCATTTTTTACTATAAATATATCAAAATGTAATTTTTGATTAGTAATATGCATTGTTAAGAACCTAATTTGGACAACTTTAAAGGTGATTTTCTCAGTATTTTGATATCTTTGCACCCTCAGATTCCAGATTTTCAAATAGATGTGTCTCGGTCAAATAGTGTCCTATCCTAACAAACCATACATCAATAGAAAGCTTATTTATTGAGCTTTCATATGATGTATATATCTCAGTTTTGTAAAATTTTACCTTATGACTGGTTTTGTGGTCCAGGGTCACATATGTCTTAACTATCACTTTTTATCAATTTAACACATCCTTGCTGAAATACAGTATTAATTCTGAAAAGTATACATTTCTTTCAAAGAAATGTTTCATTCATCATTGATTCCTGAAAAAAAGTATCACAGGTAAAAAAAAAAAAAAAAAAGACTGAAGACTGGAGTAATGATGATTTTTTCTGTATTTTTAATCAAACACAGCCTTGATGAACAAAAAATACTTCTTTAAAAAAGATTAAAAATCTTAACTTTTGAATGGCAGTGTACCTACTGTAGCTAACTAATGTTCACAAATGAAACCTTGTTGGTAAAGCGCTATCAATTCATTAGCGTCTGTGAAAAAACAAAAACAAAACAACTAAAATATTATTAACTCAGGAATTGGACTTCACTGTTTATGTGTATTTGTGATTCACTAAAAAGAACCAGGTTGTATATGAGTTTTTCTCTTTGCAACTGAACTCCACTGGTCACGCTCTATGTTTCATTCTGAATAGTAACACAGGGAACACGGAACAATGAACATAAAAGAACCATTAGCAGAACAGACCGTCATGAAAATCATTCAGTTCCGGTAAAAAGCTGCTCTTGGTTTAGAGTCCTACCTCATACACGCTGAGAGCTCACATATGAAGACAGAGATTATAACTTTGCCCTTTAGCAGACCATTTTCATCATCTGCTACATTAATTACGGCAACAGCACCTCTGGAGCAGCAAGAGGCTAAGTGTCGTTTGCTCAAGGGCACGACTATAAAAGAACAGGGCTACTCGATCGCAAAAGGTCAACCCTACACGAGACTAGCCCTCTGTGACCATTTACCTACTATCAAAACTACAGCTAGGATTTAGGTGAACATAAAACACTGCAGTGAATGACTTCTAGTTACATTATTAACCTCAAGCTGTACGACACAATTTTCACCATGAAATGTTTTACACCTTTTCCTGTGCCGTGCTGATCTCAGAGGCATTAAGCAAATAGTTTAAGACCAGACTCTGTATGTCTTGGCAGAGAAGCACACTAGCTAATATTTTTTGGACGGGGCTGTGCATGCTCAACCCTTTCAGCATGTCTGATTGATTATTATAAATGCAGGACCTCTCTCCTCTGAAGGATTGTGGGGATTAAAAAGCAAACACAAACTTTGCCAGTAATATTCCTAGCACTCACCGTGGGTGAAATCAAACGGCTGCACATTCACAGGTACACGTCTGAATAGCTGCACTTGCACTGTCATCATCCATTAGGCATTGTGCTGCATGAGTAACTGGCATTTCAATTTGTTTGTCTGACACAGATACGTCTAAAATGGGGGAAATGGCTTTGGATTCAGATGCTTAATTTGGGCCGCAAAGGACAAAATATGCATCCTCATAATGATAAAATGGCTGCTGTTATTCAACTCTGATGATTCATGGATAAATGCGGCAGTTATTTTGGAGGCCACAGACTTGTGTAGCCACGGTCAATTTAAATCCTGATGGCTGCACACACAGTATAGGGATAACACTGGGGTGGTAGAGAGAGAGAGAGAGAGAGAAGCAGAGGAGTAAATAGAAGTTGGGGTAAATGAAAGGTTGACCTTTCACTCTCCCCAAAATGAAATAGAATGCTGTTTGCTTTATGTATCAGCAAATCTCTATTTGGAAAAAAAAATGCTTTTCCATTTCATTTAGCTTTTATTGAACCATCATGTTAAACCCTGAGAATGGCGAGATTATTTTGCCGTATTCCACTTCCAGACAGGACAATAATGAAAACAGAGAGGTCGGAGAGAGACTTATTTATTTGGATGGACAGAGAATGGAGGCATTTCTTCATGTTGTGTTACGTGAGCCAGAACAATGACTTAAGAGAATCATTCATTCTGTCAGGGGCAGAGGATGTATAAACTGTCAGCAGATGTAAGAGAACAGAACAACTGTACTATTAAACTGAATGATATTTTTCCTTTCTGACTTTTCCTTAACAGATTTCAATTCAAATATACAAATAAATTTAATAGATAGAATAACACAAAATAAAATTCACTTTACATTTTATTCCATGAAATATATACTTTCTATTTCTTTCCTGATTTAATTCAGTATAAAAGGGATAGTTCACCCAAAAATTCAAATTCTATCATTAATTACTCACCCTCATGTTGTTCCAAGTCTGTAAGACCTTTGTTCATCTTTACACAAATTAATTAAACGTGAACATGCAGCGAAGACTGACACGGAAGAGAAGAAATTGTTAAATAGTTGGGCTGCCCTCGATTTTTCTGGTCGACTAGTAGTAGTTAATTTTAAGCATTAGTCGACTACTATTCGCACATTTATTAATAAACCGTATAAATAATACTAACGAGCGTTTAATTGCCTACATAGCCTACGCATAAAGCTTGCCACAGATCACCAACAGATATAATAATTATGAATATCAGGGAAAAACAGCAAGGAGGTTGCATTAATAATTGACTGATAAACTAGTGCTTTCTTTTTTTTGGCTTAAGAGATGAACTCGGCGACACTGACTTGTCATCTCCACAGTAGTCTCGCGTAGTCTCGCGTAGACTGACGGCTGAGGGTCTGGAATTCATGGCAACTTAAATTGGCCAAGGCCCGCCCATAAGGCCGTTTGACTGACATGTCAAACAACCAATCACAGTTCGTTTCGTTTAGCGTCACGTTTCGGGGTGTAGAAATGCCCCCACAACAACACACTGGCGTGCAACAAGTCAGTCATTGAAATAACCAGCATTGAAAGTTAACGAAGAAGAGGGAGAACAAGCAGTAAGTCAGTAATTTGTTCGCGAACGTCGCAAATCTGTATAACAACAACAGCGTCTGCATAAGCACCTTTTAGCAAAACGCGAGTAAATCAGTCTGCGCTTTGTTTCCCGGCGGACCGAAAATAAACGCGACACTCGCGTGTTCCGGAAATCCGATCAAATTCAACTAATCAGATGACGACTTCGACATTCCTGAAGTGTTTCCAGTTAAGTGTACCATATGCATCAGACGTTTAGCCAACGTTCCGTGGCCGTGACGCCTGAGGCTGAGATCTCCACAGTAGTGATGTGCCTGTATGAATGTTTCATATGGATTACTTAATCTAAGAATATTTGTATTCCATTTGAATTAGTTCATTTGAAGGTAGACATTTCGCTCTGTATAGATACATTTTCCATGTCTGTAATGCAACAATATACAGAATTTCAAAGTTCAAGTTCACAGAGACAGAAAGTGCAGAAAGTTGCTTTTTTTATTTTACAAAAGCACAGCGTTTCATTGTTATTGTGAGTGCACACAAACATACACTGTAACAAATTTCTGTAGTTTTCACAGCATTATTATTGTAAAATGAACAAATCCATACTGTAGAATATGTATATGTTGCTGTAAATCGGCAATGCATCATGGGTAAAAATACAACCGCGGGAAATTCTACAGTAAAATTATATTTTCCTGTGAATCATAGAACAGTAGTTGTGATCGGCATTTTTCTCTCAGCTCAATTAACCAACGTAATGGGCGTATTTTTTCCAATTTGATCTCAGAAAGGTAAAGTTGCTCATTATTTTTCCATATTTTTTGTCATTATTGTTATATTTACAGTTTTCACTCGAGACGTTATGCGTCTTTAACTTTCAGAGTCGACCGTGAGAGGGAGCGGTGGAACCGGGCGGACATCCACATTAACCGGTAAGTGTTCGCATATTATTGCAAAAAGCATTCAATTTTGATATATTTTCAGGCATGGCAACATTTTATTGCTAAAGTCATTATTTCGGTAAAGAACTGACATGGCTGAATAAAATTTAATCTGGAAGTGCGTCTGTGTGTGTTTGTGGATTAGCCGTTTGAAGCCACATGTGTTTTTCTCTTGCTAGATACTGCGCGATGGATATTGCTTTAAAACGGGCGAAAATGCAGAAACAGGTAAGGCGTTAAAACTGCAAAAGACATTTTTCATAGGACTATGTTTTTTTACTCAAGCTGCGTCAGAATATCAGTTAAAATGGCTTCGCGCCACAAACTAAATGCTGACTAAAGGCGAAACGGCCTCAGACTAAAAGACATCAGATCTCGTAAGCCTCCGTCTATCAAATAATTAATGTTTGTTATTTAATGGTTACATGTTAGTAACATATGCGCTGTCACAATGCATCGATTGTCTTTCGGATATTATAATACATTACAACCGGGTTCGCAAAATAGCTATTGTGTTTTCCAGTCGGGCTACCAAAATGTTTCACCAGCCTGTGCTCGACGGCCTATTTTAAAGAAGAGGGCTCCTGCAGGTCCTTAAAAACTCCTCAATTCAGTTCACATTTAAGACCGTACCAAGTTTTTAATACGTTAAACAGAATAAGAAAAGTCTTAATTATAATTTTATAAGGTCTTTTACAGTTAGGGACAAAAAGACAAGAATCGTGATAGGGCTGGATTAAACTTCAAAAGGCAATGATATATGCGTGCTGCATGTTTCAAAGTCAAAATGCAGCATGGATGTCTTTATATGAATGTATCTGAAGGGAACCGACTGTCCTCAGAATCGTGTCGATGGCATTTTCATTTAATCTTAAACCTAAACCTTAAATTAAACATATACAGTCGTGGCCAAAAGTTTTGAGAATGACACAAATATTAGTTTTCACAAAGTTTGCTGCTAAACTGCTTTTAGATCTTTGTTTCAGTTGTTTCTGTGATGTACTGAAATATAATTACAAGCACTTCATATGTTTCAAAGGCTTTTATCGACAATTACATGACATTTATGCAAAGAGTCAGTATTTGCAGTGTTGGCCCTTCTTGTACAGGACCTCTGCAGTTCGACTGGACATGCTCTCAATCAACTTCTGGGCCAAATCCTGACTGATAGCAACCCATTCTTTCATAATCAATTCTTGGAGTTTGTCAGAATCAATGGGTTTTAGTTTGTCCACCCACCTCTTGAGGATTGACCACAAGTTCTCAATGGGATTAAGATCTGGGGAGTTTCCAGGCCATGGACCCAAAATTTCAACGTTTTGGTCCCCGAGCCACTTAGTTATCACTTTTGCCTTATGGCACGGTGCTCCATCCTGCTGGAAAATGCATTGTTCTTCACCAAACTGTTGTTGGATTGTTGGAAGAAGTTGCTGTTGGAGGGTGTTTTGGTACCATCCTTTATTCATGGTTGTGTTTTTGGGCAAAAATGTGAGTGAGCCCACTCCCTTGGATGAGAAGCAACGCCACACATGAATGGTCTCAGGATGCTTTACTGTTGGCATGACACAGGACTGATGGTAGCACTCACCTTTTCTTCTCCGGACAAGCCTTTTTCCAGATGCCCCAAACAATCGGAAAGAGGCTTCATCGGAGAATTTGACTTTGCCCCAGTCCTCAGCAGTCCATTCGCCATACTTTTTGCAGAAGATCAATCTGTCCCTGATGTTTTGCTTCTTTGCTGCCCTTCTTGACACCAGGCCATCTTCCAAAAGTCTTGGCCTCACCTGCCTGCTGCCATTCCTGAGCAAGCTCTGCACTGGTGGCACTCCGATCCCACAGTCGAATCCTCTTTAGGAGACGATCCTGGCGCTTGCTGGACTTTCTTGGACGCCCTGAAGCCTTCTTAACAAGAATTGAACCTCTTTCCTTGAAGTTCTTGATGATCCTATAAATTGTTGATTTAGGTGCAATCTTAGTAGCCACAATATTCTTGCCTGTGAAGCCATTTTTATGCAACGCAATGATGGCTGCACGCGTTTCTTTGCAGGTCACCATGGTTAACAATGGAAGAACAATGATTTCAAGCATCACCTTCCTTTTAACATGTCAAGTCTGCCATTCTAACCCAATCAGCCTGACATAATGATCTCCAGCCTTGTGCTCATCAACATTCTCACCTGAGTTAACAAGACGATTACTGAAATGATCTCAGCAGGTCCTTTAATGACAGCAGTGAAATGCAGTGGAAAGTTTTTTTTCGGGATTAAGTTAATTTTCATGGCAAAAAAGGACTATGCAATTCATCTGATCGCTCTTCATAACATTCTGGAGTATATGCAAATTGCTATTATAAAAACTTAAGCAGCAACTTTTCCAATTTCCAATATTTATGTAATTCTCAAAACTTTTGGCCATGACTGTAGGCCCGGTTTCACAGACAGGGCTTAGACTAAACCAGGATTAGGCCATAGTTCAATTAGGACATTTAAGTCATTTTTATAACCATGCTTAGAAAAAAACATTACTGGTGTGCATCTTGAGACAAAACGAAGGCACTGATATATTTTAAGATCAATCAGTGCAATTTTGTTTCAGTTGAAACAGCTCAGACTTACATTTTAGTCTAGGACTAGGCTTAAGCCTTGTCTGTGAAACCGGGGGATAATGCCTGATAAAACGGCGGTGCTGCTTTGTATACAGCCGTTACTAGGGAAACCGTAATATTTCAGCGCTCCTAAAGCGCCCCCTCGTGCTGTAAATTTCACAGTAATCTTGTTACAGTGTAGTCTTCACAGATTCAAAAGATGTATTACTTTTATCTGTATGACTAAAAATTATGATGTATTTTAAGACCGCACCGGCACCTCCATCTGTCATGCAGAGAGTGCGCTACTATTCAGCTTCCACACTCCACACAGACTTAGTTGCTACTACTTCTATATTTCAGATAAAAAGCCATATTTGAGGTTGATCTGAAAGGTGCGCATTTGGATGTCCTGCCCGATGTACTATATTACCACACAGACTAGCCGTTAGTGATCTGTCCGTCATGGACTCCTGTCTTCGCCACTTTCTGTGGATTTTTTTTCTGCGACTAATAAAATTTTGGTCGACCAAGCCTCTTCTCATAGACTAACAGTTAGTCGACTATTGTTATTTTCTTTGCGCACAAAAAATGTATTCTCGTAGCTTCATAACATTGCCTACAACCTGATCTCATGACTAAAATGTACCTGTGGGAACTTTTTCGCAAGACGCAAAATATGTACCAGTAAGTACATATCACCGCATTTTCCAACAGATATGAACACAAGAGGTGGTAAAACAGTGAGTGCTTGTAATCGTTTTCGTACACAGTTATGATTACAGCAGAGGTTGCGTTAGACTTTAACACTATCCGTCATTTTAACGGACAGGGTCATAAAAATTTTGTCATAATCTATTTTTACTGTCATTTTAATTTTCATATTAATGCTTTTATTTTTGTTCACATTTTCATTTTTAAGCATGAACCTACAGGACGATATAGGCATTTATTTTGAAGAGAACAGATGACTGTGCGTCACTTTTCATGTTCAACACCACACCACGCAGTGACAGCAAAGGACACTAAAAACAACAACATACGCTAGGGCTGGGTAAAAAAAAAATATTTATTGATTTTAACAGATTCTCATTTTTATGAACCAACATCGATCTTTTGGTCAATGCTGTTTTTGATTGATGAATGAACTGTACATAGTGCACCTCCTATTTAATAAATCGCAATAGGCTAAGCTTTGTGTTTTGTTACTTTTAACAAAGTTTCAAATTTTAAAATTCTGTCCATTTCATTTGGAAATTCAAGCAATAAATACCGTTTTGGCGCTCTTTAATGTGGCGTAATAGATCGCTGTAGCTTAAACTGGGTACTCGCCTGTGCGTAATCAAACGCATAGCAAAAGATTTGTGACAATTTAATTTTTATTCTGTTCTCTGCTGCCACACATTTGCTACCAACTAAACAGGGGTGGGAATTACAGTTACAATTTCCAATAGATCCCCCTCTGTATAATCTGTCAAAGTGACAATGGACGGCCTTCAGATTTTTCCATCAGTGATCAAAGAATTACGTAACTGACGGACAATTTTTCAATTACAGCTTTATATGTTTTGTTTTCCAGATGTAACAAGCTTGCTCGGTAGCTCAGCTGGCACAGAATTAGACTTAGGATGCAGAAATCTTGGGTACGAATCCAATGAAAAACATGACTCATGATAAAACAGCTGAAAAATGAGAGATCTAGAAACAAGCTAAAACGGCATGCTTGCGATTTTGTTTTTTACGTCACATTCACTTTTGTTCATATTATCGGGTAGGTTTAGGTGTAGTGCAGATGGTTATTTTAAAACATTACGGAGCATTAGAGTTATAGCACCACTCAACAGACATTTCAAGTCAGAACTGCGGTGACATGTTCAAAACCAACGTCACATAAACCGTACATTCATCTGTTCAGGGGAAAAAGGAACATTTTTAAGCAGCACTCAGTGGTCATTTCACACTGAATAGTTCACAAAATGTAGCCTACATGCGGTAAATGTTTCGCATTTTGAGAAAAAGTTCCCGTAGGTATGTTTTCATCATGAGATCAATTTGAACATTACGATTGAACCACAGATGTCATTTTAACTATTTTAACAACATCCTTTCTGGGTTTTGAACATAGTGGTTGCGTTGCTGTCTATGGAGGGTCCTGGATTTCATTAAAATGATCTTAAATTGTGTTCTGAACGAAGGTCTTAAAGGATTTGAACATGAGGGTTCTCATTTTAAGCAGGAAGCCAAGTGTTGACGAAGATGGAGAGCTCTTCTGAAAAAAAAAGTGAGGATGCACTTGAATGATTCACCCTGAAAGAGGACAAAGCGGCTTCTGTGTTGGACTGTGTGCAGGATAACGCTCCAAAACACATACTCAAAAAAAGAGACGACGCTCAAAGTTAAACTAATGTGTGCAATGTTAACCAAACATGATTAACCAAATGTGATTGCAGTTACAGCTCCGCAATAACACCATGTAAGAGGCGACAGAGACCCTCCTTTCCACGCCAAAGGTTCGACCCATTTCCTCTGAAAACTGATCTAGTGTCAAAGGCCAGGTTACCCTGGTTACCATGTGGTATCCGTGGAGACCGCTGTCCTCAGGCACTCCTCACCAGTCAAGTGAGTGGGAGACGATCCAATTCAAACATTCTTGCTCATTTTGAAGGAAAGGAATAGGTGGAATAATTACCTATTGTGTCAATAATGGGGGAATTTAGCTCACGTAGAAACATCATTAGTCAAACTCTAGCTCTCTCGGTCCTCTCATTCGTTCTCACTTGCCTTATTTATTCTTAATGTCTGTGGGTGTGGAGGGAAAGATGGCACATGTTCTTGTATTTTCACAGCTGTAGCGAACAGCTGTAAACGGATTACCGCATGTCAATAGAAACAAGGCAGAGGAACTTTTGCCAGTGTCTAGAAGAGATGAGAGCGAGGACAAGAGAAGCAGATACAGAGAAAGAACCCTGGGAGAGGTATTTTTCCCACACGTGGATATTAGGATGTTACATACAATCGCAGAGGGCACACATGGTGCTGATAATGCAAGTCAATTACATCAAGAGTTCTGCTTTCCATTCTTGACCTAAAAAGAAATTATAAAACAGACAAGAGAATAACAACATATTTTTACTCCAAACGTGTGTTATAGGATTATTTGAAATGGACTACAATTTTTTTAAACTGAGATTTATACATAAATATACTTTCCACTGATGTATGGCTTGTTAGGACAGGACAATATTTGGCCGAGATACAACTATTTAAAAATCTGGTATCTGAGGGTGCAGTTCTTAGCAACACATATAGTGTAAGTTTTGATATATTTACGGTAGTAAATTTGCTAAACATCTTCATGGAACATGATTTTTACTTAATATCTTAATGTTTTTTGGCATAAAAGAAAAATTTTGACCCATACAATGTATTTTTGGCTATTGCTACAAATACACCCGTGCTACTCCAGAGTCCAGGGTCACATATGTGTGTGTATAACACTGTATGTATGTGAAACATTTCTCAAAATATCTTAAGTAAGTAAAGTAAATAATGACAGAAATTAAATTTTTGGGTGAACAATCTCTTTAAGGATCACACTGTTCTGTGACTTACAACAAGACAATGGTTTGACAATCGCACAGAGCTCATGACATGATGAAAACGGCCCACGATAGGGTGATGGTTTCAGTCAATAGCCATCATAACCCATGACAGTGAAAACACCTATTACCCAGCACATCATGAGCAGACAACCGAGCAAGACTGAAGCAGTTTACTGTCTATTTGACAGAGAAAGATCGGGATATAAATAGTAGAGATGCACCGATCTGGATTTTGGGGGCCGATCACCGATCACCGATCACCAAAAGCAGTATCTGCCGATCCCGATATTACCGATCACAGCGTCAAATCCATAAATTCTTCAATATTGTTGTCTCATGTACAAACATTGACATTGTATTATTAGTATAAAAAGTAGGAAATGAGAAAGTATCATGAATTGACCAGTTTTATTGCAGGCTGAGGCAAATTTCAATATTGAACACTCTCAAGACTCTCATAGACAACTTGGACTCAGCTTACATACAGTAGAGTAAGTGTTGCTTACTATCTTAAACTGTCTTTTGGCAGTAATTATGTACAACACAACATTTCACTCTTTTAGAGCTGACACAATTTGTAAACTATGAACCTTAGTTTTTCTGTGGAAAAAGTTAAATCTAATAAAAGAGTTAAATCTTAAAATAAAAAAATGATTATGTGCAAAACACACATGTGCACCATAATAAACATTTAACTCTCAGGAGGCTCTTTCTTAAAATCACAATTTAGAGTTTAGCAACAAGCTTTTTGTGGAAAAATAAAATAAATATGCCATACATATGCAAATACACATACATATACATATACAGGGTGCAATTTGTGAAAAAAAAAAAAAACAGAAGGGGGGATGCTTTTAGAAACTTTTTTTTCTCTCTCCATAGGGAGAGGTTGACCAAACTGTTACTGTAATCTGTTAACAACGCGCATTATACCCGTCTTTTTAGGCAAGAACCAGATAATGAGTGTCAGGTCATGAATTTTTTTTAATATGACAGAAGCTGTATTATGTGATCACAATTTAATAAAAACATTGTATTATAGTAATGGTTTAATTTCAAACAACGAATACATTTTATAGAGAAGGTGAGCAAAGTATCAACGGAGCTTTTTGGAAACTCAGAATCAGTAAACCACTGCGTCGCAAAAAGATTCACTGTTTTGAAGCGCTCCAATCGGATCGCGAATCATTTGATTCAGTACGTTCAACTTCAAAGCGCGTATGGCGAATCATTTGATTTAGACGACTTTAAAGCGCGTATTGCAAATAATTTGATTTAGATCGGGGCGTAGGAGCGGCTTCGCGGGACGTTTTATCCCCACCGTGGATAAAAATAATTCAGCAGAGGCAGGGATGCATAGACCAGAGGGGAGGAAATCCCCTCACCGGCGACGTCATCTTCAGTGTTAATGAGTTGTAGAGACAGCCGCGCCCATTAGGAGACCCTAGTCTGAGAAGTGGGAATGCGTGCTCTGGCGGCTGTTTGTTGTTGTAAACGTCATCTGATCGGCCTGCTCTGATCTATTTTGAGAACTCCGATCAAAACCGATAGCGCCCCTATCGGTCGATTGCGATCGGATGCCGATCGATCGGTGCATCTCTAATAAATAGTGCCCCTGAGGACACAAACTAACAGCATTACTCGAGAACTAAGTGCTAAACCACTAGCGGTAATGGAATATGGAATTGGTTTGGCTTCCAACAGAAAAATCAAAATGGAAACTGAGATAAAAATTTGCATGTAGCAACATTTCATTTCTGTTAATGTTGGTGCATGTCATCTTTGGTTTGCTTCACTAACGATATTATGCAGTGAACCACAACACCAATGTAGATACGACAGAAGAGAGCTAGGGATCAGTCAGTCAAGGTGATGGTGTTGAGGCTGTGAGTGAAGCTACTGTATGTTTGCCTTCATATTATTTGAAGGAGTCTGCGCTGTGTACCAATAAAAGCATACTCTATCAACAACAGGTTTCCATTTGATGCTCAGGCTGAAGCTGAATTTAGCTGAACCTACAGTTTCTCAATTCACTCATGCTGCACATCAGCCTGTGAATGCAGACCAGAAAATGCCATTCAAGTTCACGCTGCATTCATTTAGATGATTAATTAGGCTGACAGGAGCCTAAAGGCTTGGGTTACCAGATGTCCCGGTTTACTCAGGACAGTCCCAGTTTTATGAGGTGTGTCCCAGTGTCTTGACAATTTAGTTAAAAATGCGAATATGTCAGATGTTAGGCAGACTGCTTTTGAGTTGAGCTTCTTTAATTTCCTTCGATCAAACTATTGTATTGGTACTGCAATGTGGATGGCATAACATAAGACGTTTACTGCTGCTCCGTGTTCCTCGCAGCGCAATCAGATTCTTAAAAGGGGAATCGGATGCAGATTTTCCACAAGTTGGTATGATTCTTTAGGGTCTTCATGAAATGTCTGCAACATAATTCCTCAATCGTAGTGTAAAACAACAGCATTTTTATCTTGTCAAAAAACTGCTCTGTTCACAGCGAGCAGTTTTTCATGCATGTCTCTTGAAATGATAATGAGCTACTGCTCACCCCACCTTCTCTTCAGTTTTTTTTTGTGTGTATTCAGTCGTGTGTTACCATCAAAAAAGACTTAAAAATAAAGACTTAAATAAAGACTTTTATGTTCACTTTTATATCCAACTACGAAAATGGCGGACAGCGTACAATTGGCTGAGGGCTGAAATATGCTAATTTGGGACATTCCGTCAGTGGTCGTGGGCGGGGCCTGAGCATTATGACATCATACTGCTCAGAAAATCAAAACGGCGTTATAATATTTATATACGGCTTTATAATTGAGACCATTTAGGTTTCTTTGGGAAAGCTGTGAGTGTATTTTTATCATTGTAGGTTGGTTGTGTCCACACACTGCTAAGACATTTATATGCAAACACCTTGTAAAAGTGAATTTTGCATCCAATGTCTCCTTTAAGTTAGCTAACTAGCTAAAGATAACTGTTAAAGGAGAAGTTTTCTTCCAGAACAAAAATGTTCAGATTTTTACAGAATTTACTCACCCGCTTTGCCATCCAAGATGTCCATGTCTTTCTTTCTTGTTAAAGAAATTATGTTTTTTAAGGAAATAATTTCAGGAATGTTCTCCATATAGTGGACTTCTATGGTGCCCGCGAGTTTAAACTTCCAAAATGCAGTTTAAATGCAGCATTAAATGGCTCTAAATGATCTCAGCCAAGAAAGAAGGGTCTTATCTAGCGAAACGTTCGGTTATTTGCTCGTCTTGTCTAGCTCTGCGTGTACTCTGTGACGGTTAGGGTAGGCCGAAAAACCTGAAATGTTTTCCTCAAAAAACATAATTTCTTATTGACTGAAGAAAGAAAGACATGAATATCTTGGATGACAAGGGGGTGAGTACATTATCTGTAATTTTTGTTCTGGAAGTGAACTCTTTTATTGTCTGATTTTTTCCTCTTCAGATTGACAGCGCTGACTGGACATTTTAGCTAACAGTCCACGTCCATTCTGACATCCTCATTTCCATGTTAAATTATGCAGAACAAACCCAGTTTTTTTTCTAATGTTGGCAATGTTTTGCCTGGAAAATAATAAAAAAGCGAGACAGAAGTGTTGGACTGCAGCTCATACTTCAGAGCATATTCAAGCTAATGTTGAAAGTTCAATCATAATGTGAATAATGAAATATTTATGTTGGATATCATATAAACAAATATCAGCATTTTAAACAGAACATTTCTCTTTCTCTCTCTCTCTCTCTCTCTCTCTCACACACACACACACACACACACACACACAACGTTTGTATTTCTCAAATCATATTGGACTTCTATAGTGTTTATATTGAGCTAAATGACATTTCTATATCTCACCAGTAAACACAGCCCTCACAGAAACATTTTGCATTTTTGCTTTTCATTAAGACATCCAAAAAATCTTTTACAATTGCGGGAATTTGTTTTAGACAGCTAAATTACAGTCAAAATCATACAGTGTGCACTGTGCTTGAGCTGGAGAAATGACCAAATGAAAATGCATTTCTTTGTGTGGTACTTTTTCACACAGAGAGGCATACAAACACATACACGAGTCTAGCGCTGTGGAAATGAGTTAAGAATAACAACTTGTTATTTGCCACCAGTGATTTTCCACAATGCTTTCCCTATCAGACTTTCTTTCACATGCTCTCGCTATATCCACCTCTTGCTTTCTCTTCTTTATTTCTCTCCTCTTCTCCTCTATAGCACCGGCAACCCACTGTGAAAATGACAGTACTTGGAGGGGCAGCAGCAGGGGGTGCACATGAAAATAAACACACATATGCACACACACACTTGCATTTTCCTGTAAGTATGATGCTTGTCTTCCAACATCTTTCAGAGTGATTACTGTTCTGATTTCCGCTTTGACTCTCCCATTGAGAAAATGAGAGGTGGTTATTAAGAGATCAACAAGAAGAGCCCAGAATAGCTCAGGGATATAGGGGAAGGGTCCTCACAGTGAAGACTCTGTGTGTGCGTTTCAACATGCACCAAAAACAAAGAAACAGTGCAAGACAGATTCAATGCAAAACAAGAATTCTGAAGCCACTGAAATAGTATTGTTGGATTACGGAGTGGTTTGGAGGTCAATCATATGTCAGTCACGTCATGTTCAGTCAGTAAGTGTGTTTGAATGATGCACTTCCTTTTTCTCCCCTCTGCCAGGCAGTCTTGAAAAGTGGCCCACTGGAGGCCCAGTGTTGTTCTGCTCTTTTTTTGTCATCATAATTGCCTCATTCATCCTTTGTTCATTATTGATTTCCGGAATACTACAGTGCTGTATTACCAGGGAACATATTGGGCAATACTACTGGGAAAAATCCTGATTGTGCCACCAAAAACAGAGTGAGGACAAAACACACCAGTCACAGAGAGAGACAAATGCACAGCCCACAGCACTCATACCCAAAATTGCATGTACAAACAAAAACTTGGTCACTTGAATATGCATTACACAAAAAGGCACATTTTCTCATAAAGAACACCTTGTACACAGCCAGCGGTCAGACAGAATTTGCGTTTTACAATTCAAATACTTGAATGTGGCCAGACCAAACAAATGTAAAAATAAAAAAGAAAGCAAACTGATTTATTTATATATAAAAGGTTTAAAGTCTTTGCACACTGAGCCTGAAATCTCACGTTGTGCCTCAGAAACTTTCATCTGTCATAAAAGAAATCTAACCAGGTTCGAAATTCTCGTCTGAAATTTTTGCACGTCAAAAAATAAATATGACATCACGCTGTGTCAAACACGTTTAAACGCTGCCTTCTGAAACTTTCTTCAGTCATAAAAAAAATTTGGTTTGGGTTACATTTTGAGTTTTTCGCATCCGTAGCAAGCATTTGGAGAACTGTTTTGGCAATTCAGAGCCACCGTGACGTTCTGTGCGTGAAAAACGCCTATGAAAATTTTAGAGTCAGTGTGAAAGGACCTTAACTCTAAGTAACACTGGATTCTAAAGGTCATTGCACACTGAATCCGAAATTTTCGTATGCGTTTATCGTATTCGTCAAACTTTCCTATTAAAATGCTTGCTACGGATTGCAAACGTTTCAGAGACAGTGTGTAAATGTGAGGGTGTATTTATTTTTTAACATGCGAAAATATTGTACAAGAATTTCAGAATCAAAATCCTTACACACTGAATCCGAAATTTTCATGTGTTTTTCGTAATCGTCAAGCTAAAAATTTGTCACGCAGTTTGATGCATATTAATGAATCTGTTCCAAAAAACTAGCAAAACAAAACAAAATGGAGTCTTTAAGCAGTGACAATGATTTTCTTGTCCTCTCTCTTCTTAAAAAGACAAAAGGAAAGAAGAAATATTGGGTTCATCCATTCTGCTACAGATGCAAAAAAAAAGTATGGTGTCCGAGGCAGTGTGTAAACGTTATTTACACAACATAAGGTTGTATTTATTTTTTAACATGCAAACATTTCGGACTTAAAATCCTTACACAGGACACCTTTGCACACTGAATCGGATGCATAATAATTCATCCGTTGCTAAAAAATTCGCAAGGAACTGCGGAAATATTCTGAGCGATTCAAAGTTTACTTCGAGATGTCAGTGACTGAGTTTGATGCTTTCTTAGCAATACAGGAGCTGCATTTTATCAAGATCATCACCAATTTGTTTGTCATACAGTGCTTTGTGCTGCGAAAACAAAATGGATTAGCTTATCACACATTCTGGATTTTTGGCGTCTGCTTGTACGGTGACTCAGAATTGTCAAGACACCTCTCAAAATGCTTGTTACGGATGCGAAAAACGCAGAAAATGTAACCAGATATTGTACAAGAATTTCCGACTCAAATTCCTTACACACTGAGTCTGAAATCTTCATGGTTTTTGCAATCGTCAACCTAAAGTCTGTTGCGTATTAATGAACTTTAGCAAGTTGAAAAATTAGCAAAACAATACAAAATCGAGTCTTCAAACCGTGAGGACAATTTTGTTGAACTCTCTCTTATTAAAAAAGGAAAAAGAAAGAGGAAATATTGGGTATATCAAATTCGGAGATTGCATAGAGATAAAGGAGAGTTCCAACCCTTTATCAAGGAACTGCAAAATTATCCTAAGCGATTCAAAGTTTACTTGAGGATGTCAATGGCTCAGTTTGACACTTTGCTTGCAATCTGTCTTTATATTCTATCTCTTTGTATTCTGCACTTTCTTTGTCAATTGTCAAACAGTGCTTCGTGCTGTAAGACGAAGTGGATCCACTTGTCAGACACCATTCTGGATTTTGGCGTTCGCTTGTACGGTGGCTCAGAATTTCAAAAACACGTCTCACGGATGCAAAAAAATGTTCATGACAGACAAAGGTTTTGAAGGCCATGTGTAAACGTAAGTGAGACAATGTGAGGTCGTATTTATTTTTTTTATGTACCAAAATTTTGTACGAGAATTTTGGCTTCAGTGTGCAAGGGTGTCTAAATAGAACATGTCTGTCTGTCTGTCAGGGTAATGCTGCATTAATGCTTGCTGGTGTTGCACAAATGTTTTGCTGAATTAAATGTGGCTGAAAGTGCCAACATCGCTGTTTATCTGTAAATCTTCTTAATCCCTCATCCTCACTGTTGCATGTAATCAATTTCAGAAAAAAGGGAGGGGGAATACAAAGGTTCATTAAAAGTTTACACAATGCTCCCTTGAAGGTTGACCTGGTGCTGTTTGTCTTGATAAGTATATTTAAGCAGACTGACATTTTTTTTATTTCATTTATTTTTTTAGACAAGCAGTAAATATTGTTTTTTGCCATTTGGAAGTAATAATTTCACACTAATTTCTTCTCTATATCTTGGAGCACCTGCAGCGGTGAGGCTGTACGCTCAAGTGAACTAATGGAAACTACTCTGTTATAACAGACCTTTAATCTTCCAGAGACATTAGCCATTATAAACATTGACTGAAGCCCAATGAGGCATCTACTAGGTGTTGTGAAAGCTATTTCAGTAATGTCCTTCAAGGCCTGTAGATCTTTAATGAGGTGAGGAGCTTGAGGGCTGGCAGATCAAACCTCTTAATAAATGGGTCAGACACAGTCAGCAAATACATTGATGTACATCAAAATACCACTTATCATCACATTAAAAAAAAACATGCAACATTGTTATTTTTTTAACGGTTTGCTTACTGCACATACAGTATCATTCCTTTATGCACAGACAGGTAGACATATTCTGAATCCCTACAGCGCACAGAAGGTGCTTATATGAATGGCTCCGTCACCTATTGTTGCACCTATTACCTATTGTCGTAGTCTGGATTGTGACATATTGAATTTTCTTTTCAGAGAAATATCACATTAGGAATAAGAGGATTGGATGCACGGTGAGAGATACAGAGCTGTGCTGCCGTGGTGTGTCAAGTATCACATTAGATTGAGTGCCACCTCTATATGCGCATGTAAGTGCATTTGTGTGTCTTAGTCGTAAGGCTGTTATAGATGGACCATCTTAACTGAAATATTTAGATTGTTATGGAGGTGATCTTTTAAAGCACCTCAGCACTCTTTTTAACACCGTATACCTTTTTCACCTTGTCTTTTCTACAGTTAGCTAATTAATTTTAAATGAGCAGATCAAAATTCATAGGGAAAATGAAAGTTTTATGTCCTTCTATCTTCAACCATTACATGAACTACTCATAGGCTAAAAATATACATGTCAACGGTTCCTCAAAGTGAAAATGTACTACTCCTCATAAATGACCCAAAACAAGGGTCAAACTAAGAACATCTACAGGAATAGTAAAGAGCTATTCAGAGTCGCAGTGCTCTGCTTTAAGGCCGGGACACACCAAGCCGACTATCGGCCGTCTGGCCTCGTCGGGCAGTTGGTGGGCGTCCGTGAAGCGCGTCGGTTCGGTGTGTTCCGCACGTCGGCTCTCGTCGCCTTTCGTCGGGCTCGCGTCGGCCAAAGTTTGCCCGATTCAACATGTTGAATCGGCGTCGGGCTTGTCGGGGCCGTCTTGGAAAGAGAGCGCTCTGATTGGCTGTTCAGACATCGAATCAGAGCGCGTGAATATTGGGTCTTTAGGGATAAGTGGCCATTTTACGCAGCAGTGTACTTTCATTCTTATGCAATGAATAGTTTTTTGCAAGAATAACGGCGATTACTGTTCACCCTAACGTGTATTGTGAGAGCTTTGAAATGTTTTAATTTTCAAATGAAAATAACTTTGACTTTTAGAAAAAAAAATCGTCTGGTGTACTTTTAAGTCCTTTTTTATTATGTAAATAAACGCTAAACCAAGAGCTGACAGCACCAGGGCCATTTGCAGATTGTCAGACATCTTCACAAAACCGAATATCTCTGTGGTGAGTGACGAAGTAAATGCTTCGGAAACGCTGATTTGTTTGCACAGGCAACACTACTTCAGGGTTCTCTTCTTGGAATGAAAATACAGACTACTGCCATCTGCAGGTACGCAACGGTATATCTCCTCACGCATGCGCAGAAAGCACCTTCTTGTTTGTAGTCGAGTGTCGTCAGTTCGGTGTGTTCGAGCTCAGTTTAATTGCCCAGACGCCTGCAGACGCAGCCGACTAGAGGCGACAAGACGGTCGGCTTTCGTCGGTGCTAGTTGGGTGGCGTCGGGTTGGTGTGTCCCGGGCTTTAAAGGTGTCATAGAATGGAAAACTGTATTTACCTTGGCAAAGTTGAATAATAACAGTTCTGTACATGGACATGCCATACCGTGAGTCTCAAACACCATTGTTTCCTCCTTCTTATATAAATCTGTTGTTTGCAAAAGACCACTGAAAAATAGGTCAATTCCAACATAACAGCGACTATTACGTAATAGTCGTGATAGTTAATTGTTACGCCCCCAACATTTGCATCGCCCAATCATCAGAAGTTCTGCAGATAGGCTATTGTGAAAAAAACAAAGCAAGGACAATAGACAGATCGCGGGACTAAATGATATGTTCCAGGTTGTGCAGGGGATGTTAAGTGCAGGGATGGGTCGGTGTTTGTACTCAGAAAGGCACGGAAACAAATAAGGCGTTCTAATAAAATAAGGCGACATAAAGCAACAAAGATGCTTGTTGGTGCCACTTAATGGATTTCACATATATTTTTACACCATAATAATGACAAAGCAAAAACCAGATTTGCAAATTTTACAAATTTATTAAAAATAAAACACTGAAATAAGTACATTGCATAAGTATTCATACCCTTAACTCAGTACATAGTTGAAGCACCTTTACAGCCTCAAGTCTTTTTGGGTATGATGTGACAAGCTTTGCACATCTGCATTTGGCAATTATCTGCCATTCTTTGCCTCACCTTTTCACCTCTCAAGCTCTGTCAGCTTGGATGGGGGCTGGCAGACATTTTCTAGAGTCCTAGTTGTTCCAATCATCTTCCATTATGGATAATGCTTCTGTGAACCTTCAATGCAGCAGATTTTTTTCTGAACTCTTCCCTAGATCATTGCCTTAACGCAAGTCTGTCACTGAGCTCTACAGGCAGTTATCTTGACCTCAGGACTTGGTTTTTGCTCTGATATGCATTTTCAGCTGTTAGACCTTTTCTGAGAGGTGTGTGCCTTTCTAAATCATGCTCAGTCAAATGAATTTGCCACAGTTTAACTCCACTCGAAGTGTAGTATCATCTAGAAGCAATATGAATGCTCCTGAGCTAAATTTCGAGTGTCCCAGAAAAGGGTATGAATACTTATGCAACAGGATCTTTTCAGTTTTTTATTTTTAATAAATTTGCACAAATGTTAAAAACCTATTTTTTGCTTTGCCATTATGGAGTAGGGAGTGTAGATTGATGTGGGAAAAAAGTAATTTAAAGTAGTTTAACATAAGGCAGCAACATAACAAAATGTGAAAAAAATGAAGAGGTATGAATAATTTCGCAAGGCACTGTATAAAGCACAAGCAAAAATCTGAACTACTGAACCAAATGGACAAAAAAAACTTATTGTTGAGCCCTGTTTAAGAGTTTTGACTTGGAAAAAAGAATATTAAATTCAGTGGAGAAGAGAAAATAAAATGAAAGAATAATTGGTGGTGACATGGCCTTTATAATGAGTTGTTTTTTCAGGTCAGCAGAGGCTGTCATGCATTTTGAATAGACTAATTAAGATGGTGACAGAGGATTGATGAAGCACATTTAAGCTCACTAAAACAGAGTAAAGTCTGGCACAGTGAAGCACGCCACCATAACACACCTCTTTCCTACCAAAACTACGGAGCATACAGCTCTGGTCTGAGAACTTCTCTTGACTACAAATGAAAACGCTTAAACTGGAAATGATGCAATGTTTTCCATGTTCAGGCTTGACAGGCTTATTCTCTTGACAATATTTGCTTTCATTAAAGTCAAAGCATGACTCGGATCTCTAGAGGCTTGTTAAACTTGATTGAGTCATGTTCACAACTTGTATGAAACAGAGGCATGAGGAAAGAAAAACAAGACTTGGTTAGTTTTCAGAGACTGATTTTCATGTGCTTTACAAAGGGAAGTTCAGATGGTTGGTTAGGATCTGAGGCCGAACTGATTTATGGAGAAAAATGAGGCTCTTGTAATGCTCATACATACAATATTTCTATATCTCCTTTGTTTCATACACACGTTTAATAACCTACATAATTTACATACACTACCAGTCAAAAGTTTTGAACAGTAAGATTTCTGTTCTTTTCTGCTCACCAAGCTTGCATTTATTGGATCTAAAGTACAGCAAAAACAGTAAAATGTTAAAATATTTGTGTTATTTAATTTTTTAATTTAATTTGAATATGGGTCAACGACGTTAAGATATCCACATCAAAAGAAATCTAGTGATTTTATGTCCATAGAAAGCACATTAAATGTAAATAACGTGTCTACTTTTAAGGTTTCAAATACGTTTTTGAAGAATAAAATGTCAAAATGGATGAAATAATGTTAAATTATCATTCAGTGTAACACAATATTTATGTAAAAATTCAAACAACATGCCTATTCTGACTTGTACATATTAAATATTTAAAAGAATAATGTAGCATATTGCATTTTATTGTGTTAAAAAAAAAAAAAAAAAAAAAACTAGGATAGTGGCAAATTTAAAAAAATGGAGAATTACAACTAATTAGTATTTGGGGTGAAAGTAATTTGTCTTTTAATGTGTCATAAATTTATTTTTGTTGTAAATATTCCTGACAAGATCGATACACTGAATGACATTTTAGTGGGTGTCTTCTGTAAATTAGGGAAACATTTATGAAATGTATTTTTTGCTCAGGAAAATTAAACAGAAATTTTTTTTTTAAACAACAATTTCAAGCAGTATTACACTTATATTTTATAAGTGACCCATATATTTTAAAATGTAATTTATTCCTGTGATCAAAGCTAAATTTTCAGCATCATAACAGTCTTTTGTCACATGATCCTTCAGAAATCATTTTAATATGCTGATTTGCTGTTCAAGGAACATTTTTTATTATTATTATTTTTAATATTTAAAACAGCTGAGTATATTTTTTTCATGATTCTTTGATGAATAGAAAGATCCAAAGATCCGCATTTATCTTTACCTTTATTTATCTTTAGCGTTTGTAACATTATACACTATACCATTCAAAAGCTTGGAGTCAGTATAATTTTTTTTTCCGGGAAAGAAATTACAGAAATTAGTTTAGTTTAGTCACTTTATTGTCCACAAGTGGAAATTTGTCTTTGGCTTCACCACAAAAAGTAAATAAAATACAAATTAATACTTTTATTTAGCAAGGATACTTTTAATTTATGCTTAAAATTCAGCTTTGAAATCACAGGAATAAATCACATTTGAATCAATAAATGCAGGCTTGGTGAGCAAAAGAGACTTCTTTAAAAAATATTAATCTTACTGTTCAAAAACTTTTGACTGGTAGTCTACTCATTATTTTTATTACTTTATACTAAAATAAAATCTACAATTGGTGGAAAATATTACTTCAGCTTATGTGCAAAAGCAGATATTAATTAAAAACAATAAACTGGTGCACATTTTATTAATAAGTCTGTCATAAACATGTATCTTTTAGGTTAATAAATTGAGTTAGTATTGAAATATGTTAAATCTGTCAAATATTTAGTCCACCTCCAAGCCAACAACTTGCCTTATTCATGAAAATATCGATTTACCACAGTAATTAAAGAGAAAGTTTACACTTCATTTATCCTGAAAGAGTAGTGGAACACTTAATATATGCAGAAACAATGGTGAAAAGCCCAAACCATCTATCTTCTTACAAACAAACATGTCTAGCCGTTTCTGGCGAGAGATTTGTTACAAAGAAATGAGTGCAGATAAGCACTCATCTCTGCTTTTAATTTATCTTCTCAGTCTCGCAGCCCATCCTTCACACCCTTTCCGAAAATCTCACCTTTCTCGCTCCCTTCCCACTTCTGCAACATCCTCCTCCTTTTGTTCATCAGAGGCATAAGCCACAGCTTTCTCTCTTTCTCTCTCATACACACAAATGCATGTTGAAATGCTGGTTTATGCACCAGTGCGTAGCATTGTTATGGAAAACATCCACATAGTTGTGTCCGAGCACACGTGTGGTCTGTCTTATATCGTCTGGTGGGGCGTCTCACGCTGCATACTGATACTCTCTGTTATGCATATTCCCTATGTGTAGTTTGTTGGTCAGTAAGACAGCTGCATATGCATTATGCATGAGAAGCATGTTTTGCCAGACTATGGCAGGTGTGGTAGTATTATGGCGTACAGCAGGAAGGATGCTATGGCATGTTATGACAGGTCACAGGGTGTCATTGTAAGCTGTACCTCGCTCAGGTACAGAGCAATAATGACAGTGTATTGCACAGTATGGGGTGCCGACAGGAATCTGATGTTACAAATATCAAAAACAACATACTGATTAATTTGATTGCTAGGTGAATGTGCAAAAATAAGTAAGCAGGTGAAAATGCCTGTAGATGCACATGATTTTGGTGATTGTGGTGTGTGTATTTCCGGTCCAATGTGAAATGAGTAATAATTCATGCTGCATGGCACTCTTAATTCGTCTGGATTTGGGGTTGCTGAAATATTGAACTGACATAAAATGTGCTTGGGTGCACTGGAGTCCTGACTGAGCAAGAGCAAGATAAACAACGGTCAAGGTCAGTCTAAGGCTGTTTCTCAGTGTTAGAAAATCATCAGGATTAAGAGAAGTCAATGTTTCACTTTGCCATTTTTTAACCTGAGTGAGTTAACACCATCACAGTGGACCTTTAATTATATAGTATTTAATCAAAACAACCATTTTATATGTAAGGGATAATGTACCTCCAGCTGGTTGTTATCCGACTGCTGAAAACCCATCTTTATTATTTACCCATCTTTTACTATTTGACTCAATAAAAAAAAAAAAAATCTTCTCCTCTCTTTCCTGATCTTCCCTTTCTAGCCCGTACTCATCTAACAACGCCTGATATATGGTATTTTTGAGCACTTCCTATGTCGATCTGCCTCCTTAGGATGAATCACTTGTTGTATTCCCCAATTGTAAGTCGCTTTGGATAAAAGCGTCTGCTAAATGAATAAATGTAAATGTAAATGTAATGTTATCATAAAAGGGACTTATAAGCAGCCCGCTTATTACATAGCTACTTGCCACAAAACAAAATAATTAGATATGAAATATAGATTTGAGTTGAAATATTTGAATAATTTTCATCAAATGAATAATTATGGCAATAAGCAACATTCATTAAAGATGAAACTGTTTTACAATCTTACAGGTTTGTTAGTTATCAGTGTTAATTTTGACAGCAAATTTTGATTGAGTTTTAGTCATAGTCTTTTGACTAAAAAGGCTTTTATTTTTAGTCTTATTTTAGTCATCTGAATTGTTTTAGTCTAGTTTAATGGTAGTAAGTGAATTTGTATGAAACAAGAGAGAGTGGGTCCACAATACCTGGATGACATAATTAAATAATTGTACACAAATTATTGCAAACCAAACGCAAAAATTTCTTAGCAAGTGAATAGCGCCGACTGCAGTTACCTGGATGAACCCGTGTTATTTGTTTTTACCGGTTGTTTTCGAAGGAATAACATACTTTGGAATGTGGTGACTAAATGTAAAAAATAAATTTGAAATTGTTTTTATTTGCAGGTGCTTGAATAATATGGTTAGGGAAAATTAATACATTCAGGTTCAATGAGAAATTCAATTTAAGTTGAATTAAGTTAAGAATGCAGCTGAATTGACTTAGGAAATTTAAGTTAATAAAATGTATTTAAGTTGAAAAAAAAAACTTTAAAAACTTACTTCAATTGGTATTTTTTAGGTAAAAATAGGTACAAATTTAGGTAATTTTAGGTAAAATAACGCAATTATCAGTAACTTAAGTTGTTGGTGACAAAATAAAATGTTTTGCTTATTTGCAAATAATTACTCATTAAATGTCACTAACCTGACTGGTGCTGGCTATAGAATGAATAAATAAACATGATTCATTGACCAGACTTTATACTTTTATTGAAGTAATATTTTATAATGTTGGACAGCTTGGCTTCTCACTTTCAAGACTACTATGGTCAGAAGATTGGATGAACATAAGGTTATGGAATAATTATTAAGAACATGTGCCACAGGTCACACCAAATGTGAGACATGTCACACCAATCTGAAAGATAATTATGAGGATGAAACAGGAAATACTACTAAGGTAGATTTCATAGTCAGTTTTTACCAGAAAACAGTTTTGTGACCTTTAGAAGTTGAGTAGGATTAAAAAGACCCATTGCTATTGTGTGGAGCTTGGAGACTTTGTGTCTTCCACACGAAACGGTATATGCACGCACACACACACACACACACACACACACACACACACACACACATAAACATACGCACACAGACACAGAGCCGCAGGCTCACTGCAGCATGTGCAGAACATCAAAAGCAGCTCTGCATGCAATCCAGCGATCATGTTCATATAACATTCATAAGACACATCTGAGGGTCCAAGAAGTCATCAAATAGGCATTTCACATACAGAACAAATCCAAATAAATCCCTCTACACATTTGATCAATTATTCACCAGGGAAAATTGACAGCATGATGAGGAGCGATATAAGATCTAACTGAAAATACTATAAACATGTATTTCTTTACTTTTAAAATGGTTAAGACTAAATCTAAAATAACAGAAATACAAACACGTTATTAACAACAGATATTGATATGAATGCAAGAATCACAGAGGTAAGCTACAGTCAAACCAAAAATTATTCAGACACCAGATATAATTTTTGATATATTTTATACTAGTGAAGATAGCAAAACAAAGTAAACTGTTACATATTATACCCAAAAATTCTTCATACAGTGGACTACCAGTAAAATTGATTAAAACATTTGGGGCCACTTTGATCTGACCATGTTTTGCTTAAATGTTTTTTTTTTCTTTAATTGCTAATGCTAACTGCTAATAGTTTTACACCTCAGACTGAACAAAATTAAGCATTGTTTGGTAATTTAGTATTATATAATTGTGTACTTAAATTTAACAGCTGACAGCTATTCAACCTTTCTATCAAAGTTATCTGATTTTATCAAGATGGATTTGTTTTGAGCTCTTGTTATATTTTATTACCATTTTCTAAACTATAGCGAATAAACTCTGATAATGTGAGAAATGTTGAAGGTTTGACTGTATGTCTGTGTCTGCACATGCCTGCACACCAACATTGGTTAGATGATCAATAATTAATATTGTGTACAGATTTCATTACATATACTGAAAAGTAAACTTCATAAACAGCAAAATGAACAGAATAAACAACAAGCACATCTGAGATGAAGAAAAGGAGTTTAAAAATGTGTCAAGTTCTTATTAATGTCAACTGTGAGCTTTTTAAACAGCAATATTTGTATTATTAAGTATTATTAAGATGAACCATGGCTGGAATTAATTCATACACTGCTAAAAGAAATATCAAAGTCCACCTCAAACAAAACCCTAGTTGTGGTGCGCTGTAAGCAAGCTGTCTAAAAATATACCAATGAAATTGTACAAATTTATTTAAAATCACCTCCAATTAACCAAAACATAAAATGGTTATAAACTGCTATGTTGTGTTGCTGATATGTTTATACATGTCAAGCAAACTATTATAAATCTTGTTCAAGAAATCGCAATAATGGCTAAATGAAGTGAAATAATTTTTGAAATGAAGTGAAATAAATGGAATTTTAAAGCACACAATCAGCCTTTCACAGCTACTGTTTCATCAGAGGGGCAGCTATACATGTTATCTGCCTTTACCTCAATTTGCAGCTTAATTTGCATTCATTTTTCTCACATTTATCACTAATGTCTGTCTTCTGACCTAAAGGGAGACAAAACGTCAGATTTAAATATGTCCTGTCCACAGTGATGCCATTATGTGAAACTCTTTCCATTTTTTCTGCTTGATCCCAAGGCTGCCTTTGATTCTAATAACAGTCAAAAGGAGACTTTGTATTCATCAAGAGAGCAAACAGAAGTTGCAGAAATGTCCACATGTGCATGACAGGGTTGCATGATAAACATGCATTCGTGCATGTTTATCAATGTTACTATTAAACCAATGAGTAGGGCACTCCGTATCTGAAAATACATATTTAAACAGACATGCTGAAGTTCAGCATGTGACATTTAACAGAGAATAATGAGAGCGCTTGACGGTAACTAAACCTGCTTTGCTGATTTTCCCATTCTTCCATACCTCTGCTTGTCTCTCATTCCTCCTACAGCTCTTTTCTTTAAAAACATCTTTTCATTCACCACAATGTTTTTAATTTTCTTAGCTGTTATTTGTTAAATGCTTCAGCTATTCACTTAATTGTGATCATTACTAAAAGCAACATTAACACACTGTCAAAGCCTCTTTTGCTGTTAGTTTCAGCTTCCTCTTGTCTGGGAGTTTAAAATTCTTGTAACATCAAAAAAAGATTACAGATTTTTTATGTCATGTTTTCCAATCTATGTGAAGCAAACAAGCAATGGGAACCTTTCACAAGAACAATCAGTGTGAACATATTCACTCTTGCTGGATACAATCCAACAGATTAAAGCTGTCACATAATTCTCAGTTATATAAAATTGTTATATTGTGCCATGCAACTAAAATAAAAGAAAATAAACTTTCTATCTTAGATTACAAGGCATTTCCCAATATTCCCAAGGCTGGCTTGATTTCCTATTGAAAAACTGTTCTATTCAATGTTTTTATCGTTGAAGAAAGAAAAATGACAGCAGAGAAAGCAAGATAGAGCCACAGAGAAAAACATGGGGACAGGCACTAAAAGAGAGCCTGGAGGCCAGTGGAGTAAAAACAGGATAGAAAGAGAAAGAAGGAGAGATAGAGGATGATGTTGAATGAAAGAGAGCGAAGACGAGTGACGGGAGCAGGCTGAGCCCTGGCCTCCCAGACACGCACAATGATTCCAGTTCAGGAACAAATTGGCCAATTTTTCATGGCATGCCCCTTGGCAGCCTCATCTATTTCAGCTTTTTACATTTATTTTCAGATTTCAGACTGTAGCAAGCATTCATCTAGACTGAAGAGACAACTACGCAACTCTGGTTTGGATCCAGCTCATGTTCACACACAACCTGCCCCTTAGTCAAATCGCTGACAGAAGACGCAGATGTTACATTTGTTTGTATGAATCTGTCCAGTTCTTGGGTCAGTGGATATTCAGGGATCTTTGAAAGTGCCGCTATCATTCCAATATTGTTGTGGAAGTCTCCTACAATAGATTTACATGCATGCAAGGTCAAACAACGCATTTGTTTTCTCAAAATATGCATTTAATCCCCTAATTTTCCAGCAATTCTCAAACGATTCATTCAAAGCAGTTCAAAGATTCAGTCTCTCTAAACCCCTCCTTTCCTTGAGCCTACACTGCTCTGATTGGTCAGATAATACAGTCTGTTGTGATTGGTCTACTGTGTACAGCATATGTCGGAAACGATACGTCCATTATAATAGTTCCATATTTGGATTATTTGGACCCTTGATAAAAATATTTAAAAGAGAATTATTGATAATACTTACAGTTTGAGATTAAGTGGAGCCAGCTAGTCCAAATAAACTGGGTACTGAGCCATTTTTCAAGAGCAAGCATTTTGTGAATCCAGCTTTGAACTTCCGAAAATTAGAGAAGCAGTCGTCAGTAAAATGACATGTAAAAGTTTCAACTAACTGTCACGGCCACATATACGCTACCAGTCAAATGTTTTTTAAAGGAAGTCTTTTCTGCTCACCAGGCCATTTGTTTGATCCAAAGTACAGCAAAAACAGTACAATTGCGAAATATTTTTACTATTTAAAGTAACTGTTGTCAATTTGAATATATTTTAAAATGTATGCATTTATTCCTGTAATTTCAAAGCTAAATTTTTTGCATCATTACTCCAGCCACATAATCCTTTTGGGAACATTCTAATATTTTAATTTGCTGCTCAAAAACATTTATAATTATTATTATTATTATTATATTATTATGACAGCTGACAGTTTCTTTGATGACTATTAAAGTTCAGAAGAACAGCATTTATCTGAAATAGAAATCTTTTGTAAAATTATAAATGTCTTTATCATCACTTTTGATTAATTCAAAGCATCCTTGCTAAATAAAAGTATTAATTTCTATAATTCTATAATTTCCCCCCAAAATTATACTGACTCCAAGCTTTTGAGTGGTATAATATATAGTATTACAAAAGCTTTTTTATTGCAGATAAATGCTGATCTTTGGATCTTTCTATTTATCAAAGAAACCTGAAAAAATTACTCAACTGTTTTAGATATTGATAGTAATAATAATAATAATAGTAATAATAATAATAATAATAATAATAATAATAATAATAAATGATTTCTGAGGTATTATGTGATGATGCTAAAAATTCAGCTTTGAAATCACAGAAATAAATGATATTTTACAGAAACTTAAAAAAAGTTATTTTAAGTAGTACAAATATTTTAAAATTGTATTGTTTTTGCTGTACTTTGGATTAAATAAATGCAGACTTGGTGAGCAGAAGAGGCTTCTTTAAAAACATTACAAATCTTACTGTTAAAAAACGTTTGACTGGCAATAAATACGACTGCATCACAAATCCACAAGTTTCTTAAGACTTGAAAAAAAGAGCATTCTTTGTTAAATAAACTACAAACTGCGGTTGATCTATATGTAACATTACAACTGATTTATAGAGCAGGCTGCAACTCTAAATGACTTTTTTGTCACAAAAATGAGCTGACATGAACAAATAGAGAACAACTAGTGAGAAAGACAAGGTCATAAAAAAGGCTAAAAGACTTTCTGGAAGCATAGGGTGATACATGGCCAGAGAAAGCAGCGCTGCAGCTTTTTGTCAAAAAGGTAGGGAAACTTCAACACCCATTATGTGCTAGGGTCAATTCGACTATCCATGAGCAAAGATACAAACAGTGCTGAAAGCCTAGGATCTGTAATTTTCACAAATGCTCAGGAACTGTCAAAAGTGTGTTTTGTGCCAACCAGCTGACATTTGCTGACAGATAACATTGAGAAACAGTACACAATGTCCTTTTAAATATACTACTGACATTGTTAGAATAAAAAGTTGGTTGAAAATAAGTGAATTTACCCTTTAAAGGTCCACTGAAGTGCTTTGAAACACAGCGTTATTCTATGTGTTGACAAAATTTCAACTAAAATTGGAAAATAATGTTTAGTTCAGTGTTTTTCAACCTTTTTTGAGCCAAGGTACATTTTTAATTGAAAAAAATCACAAGGCACACCAACAATCGAAACTGTCGAAACAATCGAAAAAATTAAACTCTATGATCTTTCATATTTCTTCTTCTTTCAAATAAAAAGTGCAATTAACAATATACAGTCATTCTTATCAAAGTGTCTTGAATAGGAATCAAATAAACACAATGAAAACAGTCTTTTTTGATCTTTCATATTTCTACCTACTCAGTGTGAAACCTGGGCCTTTTTTAGGTGAAATTGAATAATTTCCCACGGCACACCTGATGATCTCTCACGGCACACTAGTGTACCGCGGCACAGTGGTTGAAAAACACTGGTTTAGTTTATATCACAGCTTGGGCCAAAACTGTTGAGCTGCATTTGACAGCCACAATCTCATCCATATTGCATTTTATATATATATATATATATATATATATATATATATATACACATACACACACACACACACACACGCATGTACATATACATACACATATACATATTTACACTGTCTGAATCACTCCCTATCTCCTATATAGTGCACTACATGCCATTCACTGCCATTCACAAAAAAATACTAATTCTGTGAACAACTGACCAATTTCAGCCGCAGGTTCAGCATCTTTTTATAGTGTAGGGGGAGGGACGTGTCGGATTCTAGTGAGCATTTGATTGGACAGGAAGTTTGATGAGAAGCTAAAGTGCAGGGTGATGTCATCAAAATTGTTGATCCATATTGGTGGAGGTTAGAGACTGTTAGTTTTGAATGCTTTGAATCTTGTAAAAACACATTTTGTCACTGTTTTGAAACTAACATATTTATACTTTGGTATTTTATTTATACCAAAAAAACGTACATTTTGATAGTCATTTGCAACAAACAACCTTCTAACTGGAGAGCCCAAATATTCATATTCAATAAAAAAATTCATATTACAATAGGTTGTAGTCTATTCTCTAAAGGCTGGATATATTCACATTAAGGCCAGTGCACACAAAGACAAGCTGCATGTACAAAAAAAGCCACTAAACAATAAATAACAAAGGGCGTCACATTCATTTTAAATCCAAACTTCTCTGCTTTGATTGTTGCAGCAAAAGAGACCATCTTTCTGACAGTGTCAGTGTAAGAGAGACAAAGCATATGTGGGGAGCTTTTGGAAGATGGATTTGATGCGTAAATGTTCAGTCGCTTTGTCAAGATGGAGTTGTATACGGTAAGCAGAGCAGGATTCAAGGCCATACAATTTATCATGCACACACAGTAGCTTGAAAATATGAGAACGTGAAGGACGTTTGTCTGCCCTACAGTATCAGAAGACACTGATGTGTAAAAGTGTGCCCTCAGATTTATATTTATGTCCATGTGTAGATTTTTAACAGCAGGCTCAATTCAATAAGTGTGACTGCGCTGCTCACAAGAAAGAAATGAGGCATGTATTTGCATTAAACAAACAGTTGAACAGAAGTTCATCAAATATTCAACATAACACGCACACACATAACCACATTCAACGCAAACAACTGGGTTTGGAGGTCACAGAGTCTTTGTAATCATCTTCATTATTCTGAAAGCAAAAAGTAATGTCTTACTCCGGGGAGGCATTGTTTTCCGCTCTTCCCTGAATCAGTGATTCCTTATTGACTGAAGGAATAAAGGATATGAGGAATATGAACCAGCTGTCATTGAGAGACTCTCTCTCTCTCTCTCACACACACACACACACACACACACACACACACACAGAGATCACATTAATGAGCATCATCCTGGTTGTCAGGTGGTTCTAAAGCCGCAGACAGACTGCCTGCTTCCTCATGACCGGCGAGGATCAACCTTTCACACACACACAGACCATCATTAGCATACTTCAGCGCTTCCGTCTCGAGCCAATTTCCCAAGATCAGCTTTCTAGTCTGCTGCTTAATGGTCAAGAATGAGACCGAGTTGGTTTAAGCTGATTTTAACTGTGTAACGAAAGAGAACAAGTTTAAAGGCAGACATTAAAATTCCTCAGATGTGCACAAAAGAGGTGCATGCTGGGTAAGGAGACACAGTAATGGGAAAGAGCAACAGGAAGCTACACAAATGACACATGCTTCCACTGCATTTGTGTCAGTGTGTGTGTGTGTGTGTTAAAGAGAGAGAGACGCAGAGGACGAGTCTCCAACTGAGTCTGTTTGTTCTGTACCTCTGTTCAGACATGTGTGTGTAAGTCCAATTAGGGGCAGTAGTGGTCTGGCACTGAGATGTTTAAACACACACACACACACACATGCACACATAATACTTTTAAATAAACCCTTCCAGACCTGAATTAAATTCTAGCGACAGAAATGTAAACCCCTTCCTTTCTTCTTCTTTCTGCAACTCTAAATGATAATCCATTAAAAATAAACAACAACAACAACAACAACAAAAAACTGTTTATAATTTTCTAATAACTATTTCAGTAACACTTTACAATAAGTTTAATTAGTTAACTACTTTAGTTAACATGAACTAAGAATAAACAATACTTCTATCGCATTTATTAATCTTAGTTAAATGTTAATTTCAGCATTTACTGATGCGTTATTAAAATCACAAGTTGTGTTTGACATTAGTTAATGCACTGTGAACTAACATGAAAAAACAATCAATCAATGAAGTTTTTATTAACTAACATTAACAAAGATCAATAAATAGTGTAATAAATGCATTGTTCATTGTTTGTTCAAATACATTAACTAATGATAACAAATTACATATTTTTGTAAAGTGTTACCACTATTTCAAATGTAGCTACGCTACAGTTCAAACTTTTGACTTTCATAAAAATATTTAATGTTTTTAAAAGAAGTCTCTTATGCTCAAAAGCTTGAATGTTTTCTATTTAAAAACATAAGGCATCTTCTTATTACCAATGTTTTCTGAAAACAGTTATGCTGCATAATATGTTTTTGTGGAAACGTGATTCTTTTTCCCATTTTTTATAAAACAGAAATCTGATGAAATTTAATGTGTCCTTGCTAAATAAAAGAATTAATTTATTCTTTCTTTCTTTCTTTCTTTCTTTCTTTCTTTCTTTCTTTCTTTCTTTTCTTCTTTCTTTCAAGAAAGAAAAATCAATGTAAAATCCTAACATTAACAGGTAGTTTCAGGATGTGTTTAAAAAAACAATTTCTTTGTTATAAATGTATTTTTTTATTATTATTATTTATTTATTATTTAGTTTTACTGTTAAAATCAACCAACTAAATAATTATACCTGGAAAAACTAAAACTGTGTAAGATATTGGGGGCAGCCGTGGCCTAATGATTAGAGAGTCGGACTTGTAACCCAAAGGTTGCGGGTTCGAGTCTCAGGTCCGGCAGGGATTGTAGGTGGGGGAGTGAATGTACAGCACTCTCTCCACCCTCAATACCACGACTGAGGTGAGACCCTTGAGCAAGGCACTGAACCCCCAACTGCTCCCCGGGCGCCGCAGCAATGGCGGCCCACTGCTCCGTGTGTTCCGTGTGTTCCGTGTGTTCACTACTGTGTGTGTGCACTTGGATGGGTTAAATGCAGAGCACAAATTCCTAGTATGGGTCACCTCCTTTCCGATATTTAAGTACATGGCAAACAGTAACAACAACTATTTGGACAAAATTTGTAGGAGGAGTATTACTAAAAGCTACCAGATCTCAAGATGAGCACTAGTACGTTTTCGCACACTGTTATGATTACAGATTACCAGATTACTACGCCCATACTATTGGCAGGTTTAGGGTTAGGTGTGGGCAGAGGTTAGGATTAGGCAATTATGTAGCAATTTCAAAGAGAGGGGGTAAAAATTTGGCAGGGGGTCAAAAATGCACACAACACTGGACGTAACAAGCTTGCTTGGTAGCTCAGCCAGCACAGAATTGGACTTAGAATACAGAATCCTTGGGTACGAAAACACAGAGCATACCAAACCGTACTGAAACAGTGACTCTAAAACCGTGATACAAACTGAACCGTGAATAAAGCCTGGAATATACTACACAACTTTTAAAATCTGAACAGATTTTCAAAACACTAGGCATCATATGAAAACAATGAAAACAATATGCGTTCTAAAATCAGCTAAAAATATGAAACATGTTTGATATCCTACAACTGGATAGAATCTGTAGCTAAAAAATCATGGTCAGTGACCTATGGAATCTGTTAACTCAAGTCTGCAGACTGGCCCTGACTTTCAGCAACTAGCGTCAACTTCTCCAAACTGTAAATCGGCGGAAAATCAGGCTTAAAGTCACGTAGTGTATTCCAGTCTTAGGTTGAACCGTGGATCCTTAGTACATTCATCTGTTCCGGGAAACAACCAAACACTCTTTTAGTGCCACTCAGTGGACATTTCACATCGATTATGTCACGAAGTGCACATGACGCTACGTATTTCTCGCTTTGCCAAGAAGTTTCCACAGGTTGGTTTTCGTCATGAGATCAGGTTGCTGAAATCTCATCTTGCAGTTTTGTAGTATATTGTATACAACAGGCTGTACCTCTTATGCTTACAAAGAGACACACTGTCCAGTGCTGGGCATTTTAAATTCTAAATTTTATACATTAGGACTAGATAAACATATAACAGTTATATAATATAATAGTGTCATAGGCCACAATGCTTCATTTCAAAATAAGATTTGTTGTTTATGTTGTTTTCCTGATATGTCACTAGTTTGACATTAACGTGCCCCTATTATGCCATTTCAAATACTGGCTTACATGCAGTATGTAATGTAGCTGTGAAGTTGTAAAGCCAAAAGTACATGATAATTAAAGTTATTGTCTCCCCCGCCCCCCAAAAAAGAAATTGATTCTCAACAGCCTGAACAATCATTAGTAATTGGAATCCCACTTCCATGATGAGTACACGTCACATGGCAACACATCTGCATAATCCCAGCCTTTGTTCTATGTTGGCTGGCCGCAAGTCTCAAACACGTCATTTTACTGACAACTGCTTCTCTAATCTTAGGGAGTTCAATGCGGGATTCAAAAATGCTTACTCTTGAAAAATGGCTCAGTACCCAGTCTATTCAAACCAGCTGGCTCCACTGAATCACAACCTGCAAGTATGATAAATAATAGATGATTATATTGTCTATTGAGCATTTAAAATACATAACTATGCCAATGGGCGTATCTTTTCTGACACACACTGTACGCGGTAGACAGGGCTGGACTGGGACAAAAAATCGGCCCAGGCATTTTGATTAGAGACCGGCCCACCAGGTATTATTGTTATATAAGAGTGTCAATCTAAGTTTTATAAGAGTGTCAATTCTTATAATAATTTAAACAATTATTATCAATCAAGTATTATATTAATTAAATAACATACACATATATTTTACCGCCTTTGTTTAAATTTGTATAACACATTATCTTGTCGATCCATCAGTTCACATTTACAACTCGTGTTTGCTGCTTAAAACCATGGATTGATTTTCACATTGGTCTTTTGACAACAGCAGACGTACGAGCTGATTAAAAAAGTCAGATCATGCTCTTCCAACAGGAGGCGCTGTCAGAATGGTACACAAAGCAGCTCCGCAGCTCACCTTGAAACGTGCAGCGCTCATATTTATTCAATAAATTGGCTTTTAAAGTTTAATAGCAATTATTGTCTTTCAGTCCCCACGTAAGACATCCCAAAATCATAATTAAAACTTTCTTAACCCCTAATAACACTGCAGTCATCAATGAAAATCAAGACAAGAGCTTTTTTTCAAGCACCGACATTGAACAACCCTTAAATACGTTTCTTTTTATTTTTCCCCACTATGTTCGGCACACAAGAGAAATATTTGAGAGGTAAATTAATATCAGCATATGAAATATATTCGTCTATCATTGTCTCTGAGAGAATGTGCATGTCAGATGCTAAAAGCGCTGTTTTTACTTTCACTTTAACATACTGCGCTGTTTTCACGTTGCTTGTGTGATATCCATTGGCTCACATTCATGGTTTAAAACAAATATTTATAAAAATACAATAGAAACAGTATATAAAAACATTAGAAAAAAACAATGTATTTACAATATTGTGACGTAACCCCAACATAATGGTTTTTTTTTTCATTTTCACTCACTGAAAGCTACATCTACGCAATGCGCCGATCTCTGCTCTTATCACTGCATGGAAGATTGCACCCAAACGCCGACCCTGATGTGTAATATAATTTTTTTGTTAAGCGTTTGGTATTTTTTTATTTCATTATGTCAAAAGCCTTCACGGTCCGCATGAACGCGGATTCGGACCGGGGCAGTAATTGGTCCAGCCCAGAGTCGATCATGACCAATTGGCCAATCCACCACCTTTTAATAGATTATACCATTAAAAAAAAAAAAAACATCAGCCCACAAAATCACCATCGGCCCACCGGGCAAATGCCCGGTATGCCCGATGGCCAGTCCAGCCATGGCGGTAGACCAATCTGCCCAATCGGAGCTGAGGTTTAGAGGGACTGAATCTAAGAGCCGTTTCGAACAAATCGTTTGAGAATCGTGGGAAAATGAGGTGATATTAAATGCATATTTTGGGGGAAAGAAAGCACTGTTTGACCTTGCGTACATGTAAACCTAGTGTAGGAGACTGCCAAAACAATATTAGGAACCTTTAAAATGGCAGTAGGGAGACTTTAAGTATGCAGCATTCAATGTAAAATCCTTTGTAATGGACACAGGGTCTGAAAGGGTTAAGGAACTGGATACAAAAGTGCTTCAGCATAGAATGTGTGTTTCAGTTACAGTACATACTGTATGGATTAGAACCAAAATAACATACAATAAAACTGTCTTCCTGTTGTGAGGAGGGGAAAAAAAAGATGAAGATGAAAAAAGGCCAGGAGCAAAAGAGGAAAGGGGTGGAATAATCAGCGTGTTAGTAAACCTGTGGCGCAGGACATGAAAGAACATTCACTGTCACCTTCAGTCACCGCTGGGACCTTCAACCCAGCAGCTATATAACTATAACATATGACATCCAGAAGAAAATACACCATTGCCCTTTTTAAACATGTACAGTTATGCTTAAAATGGATTACAGACCCTTCCACCTTGTAATTTAGGTTATCAAAACGCAGGAAAGCCACAGACCTCCATCAGCACACCTGCACTATGTTTGAACTGTCCTTACATAAGGATAGACAGAAAGCATTGAATCTCTCTGATGGGATATGTTGCTGCTGGCAGTTTCATTCTCTTTCATCCTCTCATACAAGCTCTCAGATGAATGTATGAGTGTGTGAGACATTTACAGCAGATAAAGCCTCTCTGTCTCTGTCTGAAATCATCAGTAAAAAGTAATAACAGATTGCCAGAAAATATCATTTGCCAAAGATGAGTGTCGGTATGCGCACACGCACGCTCCTGCCATCGAGCTGTCATTTTTCAAACATCAACTTGGCAATAAGCAATAACAAGGGAGACGAAAACAAAAGACAAATGCCAGAGAACAACACAGCAGCATAACCACACACTGTCAATCAAATGAGAGTGACCTTAATGCACTTTAGCACTAAACCATCTGTCACAGGAAATGAGAGTGAACATCAGAAAGAGGATGCTCAGGCACTCGCTAACAAATCGCTCTGGGATTCCTCACTGTCACGACATGAAAATGAGGAAAATTACCTCTTTGTTGACTCGGCAGAATTCGCAAGTATTTGTGTTTCCTGCTTTAATGCAAAACTGTAAAGTAATTCTATAGCTCATTAGCAGTGAGAAATCAGGAAAAGTCTCTTGGGAATCCTTTGGGATTGCAAATCAAATCCACTCACATTAATGCCAATACAGAGTGTCCTCAAGTCTGAGAACACCAGTGAAAATGCTTCTGCTTATAGTCTATTTTTTAGTTTTTGTATTACTATTTATAAAGATCTGGAATACATTTCAAATATTTACAAAGAATGTTGTTAAAAAGTGCTTTTTTGTCATCTCTTATTTCACATATACTTACACTGCTGTTCAAAAGTTTGGGATCAGTAAGATTTTTAATGTTTTTTAAAGAAGTTTCTTAACCTTAATATTAACCTGTGATCCTTTTTTTCAGGATTCTTTGATGAATAAAAAGCATAAAAGAATAGCATTTATTTAAAATATTTGTTTTCTAACAATATACACTACTGTTCAAAAGTTTGAGGTCAGTACATTTTGTATTCTTTCATTTTTTAAAAGAAGATAATACTTCTATTCACCAAGGATATGTTAAATTGATAAAAAGTGATTAGCACTTATATAAGACTTATATTGTTATAAAAGATGTATAATTTGAATAAATGCTGCTCTTTTTAAAATTGTATTCATCAAAATCCTTAAAAAAGGTTTCACATGTTCCAAAAGAATATTTGCCAGCACAACTGTTGCCAACATTGATAATTCTAATAATAAATCAGCATATTAGAATGATTTCTGAAGGATCATGTGACACTTAAGACTGGAGTAGTGGCGGATGAAAATTCAGCTTTGCATCATAGGAATAAATTATAATTTAGTATATTAATTAAGTATATTAAACTAGAAACCATTATTTTATATCGTAAAAACATATTACAATATTACTGTTTTTTTCAGTATTTTTGATCAAATAAATGCAGCCTTGAGTCTTACTGATCCCAAACTTTTGAACAGCAATGGCCAATAAATAACCATAATATTTCTGGAATCTTCCATTCCACAAAAGGTTCTTCGTAGTGGAAAAAGGTTCTTTAGATCATTAAAACTTTCTTCACACTAAGAAAAAAATGTTTCTTTTAAGAACTGTTCACTGAAAGGCTCTTTAGGGAACCATAAATGGTTCTTCTACAGTCTAAAAAATAAAGCTTCTTTATTTAAAATGGTTATTCTATGACGTTGCTGTAAAAAACATCTTTTTCAACCTTTATGTTTAGACTGTAAGACACCAAAGACATCTTTACACAGCTGAGTTAAGGTTGTTCTGTGTCTGCTCACAAGACATAATGCACACAAAAGCATGACTAAATTATGCCAGCTCTGACCCACTTCAGTCCATAGTATCAAGGTATACATTTATCATTGCCTTGTAAATGCATTTATGCCATCTTAGGTGTCTGTGTAAAGACACCTAAAGACACCTAAATGTCACTTCAAAAGCACTTCTGTGCCACTTTTACAGTATAAATTTGGCACAAGTGAGTCAGGACCTCAAAATAGCAGGTTTATGGTCAATAAGAGTGCTATGTCACAAATTAGCTTATTTGATTAATTACCTACAAATAGTTCGGAATCAGAATTATTTGTGCATTTACAATCTAAACTTTATAGTTTCTATATAAAACCTAAAGGGAAAGTTTACCCAAAAATGAAAATTCTATCATTAATTACTCACCCTTACGTTGTTCTAAAACCGTAAGACTTTTGTTTATCTTCAAAACGCAAATTAAGATATTTTTGATGAAATCCAAGAGCTTTCTGACCCTCCATAGACAGCAATGTAACTGAAATGTTCCCAGACCCAGAAACATAGTAAGAACATTGTTAAAATAGTCCATGTGACACCAGTGGTTCAACTTTAATTTTACAAAGTTACAAGAACACCTTTTGTGTGTAAAATATTGACTTTATTCAACAATTCTTGTCTCTGCCATAACAGTATCACAATGCATGCGTCAGTGTGGAGGACGGTGACGCAGAATGTGTTCTGAAGACGTATTCATGTAGACAGTGAAGAACTATCTCTTTAAGGTTTAAAATAAGATTGTTTTGGACCCCACTGTATATGCAGGGCAGAAATCCTTCTACATATGAGCATTAGTGTGTGCATCTCTTTGTGAGATGATTAAAAGATTTCTCATCATCCATCTCCCTTTCACAAGAGCAGACGATTGAGTTCAACACTGCAGCCAAAATTCCATATCAGCTGAGAGCAGACACAATCAATCCATCTGTAAGTCCTCAAAGACACTCCACGTCATCATGAATTTATCTCCAACCTCCATCACCTCTTTTCAGCTACAATCAATTTATCCTCAAACAGTTTGGCCGCCATCCAGGTGTGATTAAACTATTTCAGAGTGCAGCCACAGCCAATCTAAATCAGAGTCCTAGAAAAAAAAAAATCAATCAAATATCACAAAACTGTCCCTGGGTCCCAATTTGCATACGATACATCCTACGAAGTATGTGAAATTAGAATTAGTATCAAATCATAGAAAAAGTCCCTGGATGGTCTACTACTTTCAGTGTATGTTCAAATTATGATCATGATCATCTATTAAAAGTGGAGTGGAGTTAGATTACAAGATTAAATTAGAAACGAGCCAAAGTTATACACATGAGCACCAACCATGGGTTGTAAGACTCTGAGTAAAATATAAAAGATTTACACACACACACACACACACACACACACACACACACAAATACATAAATACAGTGCCTTGCAAAAGTATTCATACCCCTTCATTTTTTTCACATTTTGTTTTGTTGCAGCATTATGTTAAACTGCTTTAAATTAGTTTTTCCCCACATCAATTTACACTCCATACACCATAAAAATGACAAAGCAAAAACCAGATTTGCAAATTTGACACATTTATTAAAAATAAAACATTGAAATAAGTACATTGCATAAGTATCCATACCCTTAACTCAGTACATAGTTGAAGCACCTTTACAGCCTCAAGTCTTTTTGGGTATGATGTGACAAGCTTTGCACATCTGCATTTGGCAAGTATCTGCCATTCTTTGCCTCACCTTTTCACCTCTCAAGCTCTGTCAGCTTGGATGGGGGCTGGCAGACATTTTCTACAGTCGTGGCCAAAAGTTTTGAGAATGACACAAATATTAGTTTTCACAAAGTTTGCTGCTAAACTGCTTTTAGATCTTTGTTTCAGTTGTTTCTGTGATGTACTGAAATATAATTACAAGCACTTCATATGTTTCAAAGGCTTTTATCGACAATTACATGACATTTATGCAAAGAGTCAGTATTTGCAGTGTTGGCCCTTCTTTTTCAGGACCTCTGCAATTCGACTGGGCATGCTCTCAATCAACTTCTGGGCCAAATCCTGACTGATAGCAACCCATTCTTTCATAATCACTTCTTGGAGTTTGTCAGAATCAATGGGTTTTTGTTTGTCCACCCGCCTCTTGAGGATTGACCACAAGTTCTCAATGGGATTAAGATCTGGGGAGTTTCCAGGCCATGGACCTAAAATTTCAACGTTTTGGTCCCCGAGCCACTTAGTTATCACTTTTGCCTTATGGCACGGTGCTCCATCGTGCTGGAAAATGCATTGTTCTTCACCAAACTGTTGTTGGATTGTTGGAAGAAGTTGCTGTTGGAGGGTGTTTTGGTACCATTCTTTATTCATGGCTGTGTTTTTGGGCAAAATTGTGAGTGAGCCCACTCCCTTGGATGAGAAGCAACCCCACACATGAATGGTCTCAAGATGCTTTACTGTTGGCATGACACAGGACTGATGGTAGCGCTCACCTTTTCTTCTCCGGACAAGCCTTTTTCCAGATGCCCCAAACATTCGGAAAGAGGCTTCATCAGAGAATTTGACTTTGCCCCAGTCCTCAGCAGTCCATTCGCCATACTTTTTGCAGAAGATCAATCTGTCCCTGATGTTTTTTTTGGAGAGAAGTGGCTTCTTTGCTGCCCTTCTTGACACCAGGCCATCTTCCAAAAGTCTTGGCCTCACTGTGTGTGCAGATGCGCTCACACCTGCCTGCTGCCATTCCTGAGCAAGCTCTGTACTGGTGGCACTCCGATCCCGCAGCTGAATCCTCTTTAGGAGACGATCCTGGCGCTTGCTGGACTTTCTTGGACGCCCTGAAGCCTTCTTAACAAGAATTGAACCTCTTTCCTTGAAGTTCTTGATGATCCTATAAATTGTTGATTTAGGTGCAATCTTAGTAGCCACAATATCCTTGCCTGTGAAGCCATTTTTATGCAACGCAATGATGGCTGCACGCGTTTCTTTGCAGGTCACCATGGTTAACAATGGAAGCACAGTCATTTCAAGCATCACCCTCCTTTTAACATGTCAAGTCTGTCATTCTAACTAGGGGTGTAACGATTCATTCATTTTCTCGATGCATCGATTACAAATCCTGCCGATGCATATGCATCGATCTTGAAACATGGATTTTTGAATCGTAAATCGTTTGTTTCAGTCAATAAGCGATTTAATATTTTAAAATCGAATGAATCGCGATTATATAACGAATATACGATGGATAATTTAAAAAAATAAAAATAAATCTTAAATTAGTTGCGTCTGCGACGTAAAGTGCGCCCTCACTGCAGTGGCGCAGTGGATTACGTCACTAATCTTCAATTCGCGCCTGTTTGTTGTCATCTGAATAAACGCAACAGTGCACAATGGAGGGCAACGAAGAAGTAGAAATTTGCAAGGCACCAGCCAACATGAGATCAAAGGTTTGGGATTACTTCGGTTTTCACAAAGTAAATGGAAAGATTGACAAGTCCGTTGCAGTTTGCAGACATTGTAAATCTGAGTTAAAATACTTTGGAAATACAACGAATCTCCGCAGACGTCATGCCATTAATATAGACATACCTGCACCTTAAAAGCAGCTAGTATTTCAGGGTCAGACGTGAGAAGTGTACAAATACAGTGTCTTTGCTGTATTTACACACTTTCTTTGCTGTATTTATACACTTTCTTTGCTGTATGTACACACTTTGCTGTATTTCCTAAATGTTTAGGAAATGTGTGCAATGTTTACAATAAAAGCACTCATTGTGCATTGAATATGTAGAAGTAGTATTATTTTTCTGGGTTTACTTGCCTTAATGTATTTTGAGTCCTAAGAAGTTAAGCTATTGAACTGAAGTCCTGAATCAAGTTATTAAATCTATTGAATGGTCATGAATTTCCCAAAAAATGATTTTATTTGCTCAGATACAGATGTATACTAAAATTTACAGAATAGAATCGTTAATAATCGAATCGAATCAAATTTCATTGTTAATCGAATCGAATTGAATCGTTCTGATTTGCAAAAATCGTTTTTGAATCGAATCAAAAACCTCTGAATCGTGAATCGAATCGATTCGCTGTCTACCCAAAGATTCACAGCCCTAATTCTAACCCAATCAGCCTGACATAATGATCTCCAGCCTTGTGCTCGTCATCATTCTCACCTGAGTTAACAAGACGATTACTGAAATGATCTCAGCAGGTCCTTTAATGACAGCAGTGAAATGCAGTGGAAAGTTTTTTTTCGGGATTAAGTTAATTTTCATGGCAAAGAAGGAATATGCAAATCATCTGATCACTCTTCATAACATTCTGGAGTATATGCAAATTGCTATTATAAAAACTTAAGCAGCAACTTTTCCAATTTCCAATATTTATGTAATTCTTAAAACTTTTGGCCACGACTGTAGAGTCCTAGTTGTTCCAATCATCTTCCATTATGGATAATGGAGGCTACATGCTTCTGTGAACCTTCAATGCAGCAGATTTTTTCTGAACTCTTCCCTAGATCTTTGCCTTAACGCAAGTCTGTCACTGAGCTCTACAGGCAGTTATCTTGACTCCATAATTGCTTTGCCATTATGGAGTAGGGAGTGTAGATTGATGTGGGAAAAAAGTAATTTAAAGTAGTTTAACATAAGGCAGCAACATAAAATGTGAAAAAAATGAAGGGGTATGAATAATTTCGCAAGTCACTGTAAATAAAATGAAAAATAAATATGGTATTTTTTTGTTAAAGAATATTGTATCAAAGTTGTATCAAACATACAGAATCAAAATGTGTTACCCGTTGCCAGTGGTTGCTCTTGTGTATCAAACTGACTGTTGTATTGATCTGACAGAGTGATGCTAGGCCACCAGGAAAAAATAAATAAATAAATAAAAAGCTCCAGTACAGAGTGTCCTGTCTTTCTGTTTTTTTTTTTTATCATCACATTCAAAATAATGCATTTTTTTTTATTTTAACCCATTTCATTTTACCTGCTTGTTTACTTTATACAGTCTACAATGCAAAAATGTCTATCCCTTGTGGTCCAACCAACGTTTTTAATTGTAAACAGTGCTAGATCTGTGCACTTTTCTCTCCTGATTCAGACGAGACGCCTTTTCCCTGAAGAAAGCAATATCATGGATAGAGAGTTGTTTAGCCAGAATCAGCAATTTGAAGTAAAGAAAGTCTTAAATTCAAGTCTTGATGGATTTGTTTCTTACAAACATTCAAATTTTTGTTTCACAAGACATTAATTGATGGACTGGAGTCGTTTAAACTCTTATTCTGACGGCACCCATTCACTCCAGAGGATCCACTGGGGAGCAAGTGATGTAATGCTAAACTCCAAATCTGTTACAATGAAGAAACAAAATCGTCAACATTTTCAGAACATTTCATTTTTGGGTGAACCATTCTTTCAATATTTTAACACAAAAAGATTCACCTACAGATGCAAAAGGCGCGTGTTTGGTTTGTGTTAACTACTGTACATATTATTACATGCATCATTAAGCAAAAACATCAGCAGACTCTTGGCATGAAAGACCCACGTTTGGCAGATCTTCAAGGATGTGCTGCTGCTTATTTCCTCGTCAGTATGGTAGGGTAGTGTAAATTAAATGAAATTAAACTAAATGAGGAATAACAAATCGGGGGAGTTAAAACGACAGGATGCACACAGCTGTCCAGGGAAGCAGTCATTTACAGCTCCAAACACTTTTTAAAATGTTCAAATATAGGTCTGAGACATATATAAGAACAACCGTTTTAAAATGACAGTAGCAAACAAACACACAATACACACCGCCGTTTGAAAGTTTTGTCAGTAAGATTTGTAATGCTTTTTAAAGGTTTTTCTGCTCATCAAGTCTATGTTTATTTGATTAAAAATACAGAAAAAAAACACAATATTGTGAAATATTATTGCAATTTAAAATAGTGGTTTTCTATTTTAAAATACTTTCTTTCTTTTCTACTTTAGAACAGGGAACATAATCTGAAGTAATACTGAATGTATTAGTGAGAAATTTGCTTGTTAGATATTAATAAATTCAGGGAATGGGGAATATTTAGTTTTTAAATCATTTGTTAGTATGGAACAACTGCTAGAAAGACTGTGCTTTTGTGTAAAAGTGTTTTTCTGTTAATTGAAATGTCTGTGATGAAATTCCTATTCTATATTTATTTTATACTTATGAGCTATACATTCACATAGTGTATTGAGAACTTATAAAGTGTGTAATTCACACAATACAAGCTATTAGTTTGTTTTATGTTTAGCTAATTAATACACTGTTAGGACAGAAACAAGTATAAAGGGTCTATAAGACAAAAATAAGACAACAACCAATAAAGGCCTTATAAATAGCTTGTAATGGCATACAAGTCCATAACTAGCCACTTACAAATGCAGTTATTAGTCATTAATTACTGTCTAATTCCTGATCCTTAAAATAAAGTGTTACCAAAATTTATTCCTGTGATGCAAAGCTGAATTTTCAGCATCATTACTCCAGTCTTCAGTGTCACATGATCCTTCAGAAATCATTGTAATATGCTGATTTATTATCAATGTTGAAAACAGTTGTGCTCCTTAATATTTTTTTTAGGATTTAGGATTATTTGATGAATAAAACATTAAAAAGAACAACATTTTAAATCTTTAAAACAATTAAATAAAAATCTTACTGATCCCAAACTTTTGAACGGCAGTGTATATTACTCTATATTTCAAATAAAATTTTCATACTACACATAACTGTGTTCCATGATCTGGTTATGTGCATGTGTGTATATTTTATTTTTGTGCTACAGACCTGTGCTTAGCAGTATAATTTATAAAGGCTCTCAAAAATCAAAGCCACAAAATGAAACTCAAAAGCCTATGCATGACCTTTAATTTGTTGAGGCTATAATTAACACACATTTATCTCATGTCCACAGATAATTACATAAAATCAAGCCTAAATAATGACAGACACCAAAAGTGGGTTAGCAGGGGGCATGCTGGTTACATCTGAAAAAGTAATTTTTGGTTGAAATACTTTCTCATATCCCAAATGGATATGCTTAGTCTATCTGACCAATGGCAGAGGGGAAAAAGTTCTGGAAAACAGTAATTATTTTGGCAATCACGTTTAGTGAGTCTACCGCCTCAGAATTTCAACATTTCTGCATTCAGTTCAGATTTATTTTTATAGATTTTGTTAAACAGGAATTGTCTCAAAGCAATTTTCAGTCTGAGGCCTAGATTGAACACAAGAGACAAAAAATAGTTAAAGAAAAACGGCCTCAATAATTCAAAGCTGCAATGGGACATGCTTTCTCCTCTTTTAGCATTAAAAGAACAAATTCTTGGTCATCAGACACTGCAGTACAATGAAGGTACTAAATTTTGTCTTCTATTGATTGGTTATGGAAAATTAGGTCAGACCGATCCATTTTATCTGTCACAAATTCCATGTAATGGCAATGATGACAAGAGATCAAACTGTGTGTGAAAATAAATCAGCTACATTTATCAGTGCTATCGATCTCTCCACAAGGTCAGGAGCATAAACAAGGTCACTGTGACATCAAAAACTTTATTACAGGCTCTGATGATATTCTCATGAAACTACTGCATGATTACTGAACTGCTTCAAGAAAATCAATCACATTTTAAATTTTAAACAGCATGTGTTTTAGTAAGTCTAAGTATTTTGGTTTATGGTTGTTAGGTTTCCTTTAGTGGTGTGAGGGAGTCTCTGTGTGTGTGGACACACATTACAAAAGAATTTAAAGCTCATTACAACTTAAAGAGCCCATGACCAAAGAAGCAATTTGTAATACTTACACTTGGCTAAACGATGGACTACTTAATTGACTCCATAATCTTTTAAAGCTGAGCCAAAAAAAAAATCGTCATTTTCATCATTTAATCACAAGATTAATGAAACTCTCTGCTGCTTTTAACACGTTTAGGCATAAAAGTGTTTATTTGTCTCTGGCAATAATATTTGGCAGAATGTCATTTTCAATTTGACTGCAAATAGTTGATGTTGTGGAGAAATGCTAATTTTTATATTTTGAATGGATTTGTTAGTTGTTGATTTCAATAACATCAACAGTTCTAATAATACATAATAAAGTGTTTGAATAATGAGTAAATGAGAATAACTTTTTGTTTTCCTCCAAGGAGGCAAGGGAGGCAGTGTCTCCTCAAAAAATTGGATGAGAAAAAAAATCATAGTACAAAAATAAAACAACGCAAGTATTACAAAACATGAAAAAAATAAATAAATAAATCACTTGTTTTTCTAAAGTAAAACTGTCCAAGAGCGACACCAGCAGGTAAAGTTATAGCAGACGTCAGTGTCTCTCTAGCCTCCCCTGAGCCCATTAAGTTTTAACACACCTAAAGCATGCGGTGAGTTTGGTGGGGGGTAATTGTGAATGAATGAGGGAAAGTAATGTGAGAGAAGGCAATGCTTCCACATCACAATATGATTGGATATGACTGGTTAAGATCGGCTGTGATTGGTTCAAGCGATAAATCCCGCCTCTTGTGTTTATGCACGTTTGTGAATCAGTTTGAATGAACAATAAAATGGCGTTAATGGGAAGTCTAATTTAATAAAGTAAGTAAACACCTCACACAGATATAACCACTTTGTTGTGTAAAAATAAGACTTGAAATGGCCTGAAAATATGATCTGTGGAGTTTTTTAGTGAACAATGAGCTTGTTGAAATTAGAGGTACATTTCCATGTCTGTGACCAGGGTTTACCGAACTCTGATGACTGATGATCCGACAATAAGTTAATTATGAAAAAAAAAAAAAAAACAGCTAAACATCAGTTCATAAATAAAATATTTAATTGTTTAAATTAAATATATTGTTTAAATTGTTACTGCCTCAAGTTATTATTTTGGAATAAATATAAAATGCTTAAAAACACAAGATTTATACTTGGTTTTAATAAACAGAATAGCCTATTAATTACATTGTTGTATGTTGAATGTAAAAAAACAACACAGATTTTTATAGTGTAAGTAATATTTATTTCACCAAAAAACTAAGTTAGACTTGAATTTACATTTAATTAAAATAAAAAATGTGAGGATTTTGCATTTCAGAACACCACTGCACAGGCGCACACCACTGATAACTATATATTTCCAACATTTATTTATCTCATATAAACCATGAACAACGGTTCAAGATCCCTCTGCGCTTTGAGTATTATATCGCAGTGGGTTAACATGCCAATTTACAGTAGAGTCTAACAGTCTATGAGCTTCGTGTCTGGATAAACCCAGATATGACACCTAAAAATCCTTCACCAAAGAATGATAAAATGTGAGAAATTCCTGCTAAATTCTTAAAGATAAAGCAGCTATGAGAAACAAGTGAACATCTCTTGGCTTTTATCTCTCTTCCCTCGTTCCCGGCTCTATGAGAACTTTCACCCAGAGAAACATCATTCCATTAGGCAGTCACGCTCGTGGATGCGGCCTTTCCGCTTTCCGGAGCTGGAGGATGTGAACGCTGGTTGCTTCACTCACTTTCCAATGCATGTATTAAACTCCCAAATGTCAGAGATAGCCACTGTCTTTTATATCTGTTTTAGCTTGGTTTCAAGACACTGAGCAAGGAGATTTTAATCTCAGGCCTCATGCTCCTACTATAGCTGCTGAAGTAATGGGAGTTTTTCCAACAGAACGAGTCCCTCAGAATGGGAAAGGACTTTTCTATACTGCAAGCATCATTAGCGCAGTTCATAAAACACACACCATAGTGGGTGATTTATATATGGAAAGAAAACACCATCTATCTGAACATAATATAATGTAATAATGTTTAACAGGGACATATAATGAAAATCTGACTTTTTTGACGTTTAAGTGCTATAATCGGGTCCCCTGTGCATCTACCAACTCAGAAAATGTTTTGGTAAGCCTTTCTCTAAAAGCATGTGAAAAAATGAGCTGCTCAGATTTTGCTCCCCCCTGTGACGTAGAAGAGATCTTATTATAATAATACCGCTCCTTAATCTGCACTTTTCCATCCACGTCGCCGTCATTTTGTTTTCGCAAGCGACAATGGTGTACTAGCCATGGTGAAAGTTTGAGGAAAGCATGCTAACTGTTCTGTCTTAGGCTGCACAGACGAGCACAGAACACTATTTAGAATCCCAGCCTTTGATGAGACAAGAGAGCAGTGGATTTATTGATTTATTTACTATTTTATTACGCAGCTGCCACACAGATCTAATATATTTTTTCCAAGCGGTTTATCTTCACAGACATAACCGACTGTTTTTGTAACTTGTGTGTTTTTAACATAAACTTGTGTGTATTTGACCGTTTAAGTGCAATAAGACATGAAAGCACTATTTTTGTGTGCTTGCTTCAGATGGGTGTGCTCAGAAAACCATATATCAGAAGTTTAAACTAATATGTGACCCTGGACCACAAATCCAGTCTTAAGTAGCACGGGTATATTTGTAGCAATAGCCAAAAATACATTGTATGGGTCAAAATTACCGATTTTTCTTTTATGCTAAAAATCATTAGCATATTAAGTAAAGATCATGTTCCATGAAGATATTTTGTAAATTTGCTACCATAAATATATAAAAACTTGATTTTTGATTAGTAATATGCATTGCTAAGAACTTCATTTGGACAACTTTTAAGGCGATTTTCTCAATATTTAGATTTTTTTGCACCCTCAGATTCCAGGTTTTCAAATAGTTGTATCTCAGACAAACATTGTCCTATTTTAACAAACAATATATTAATGGAAAGCTTATTTACTCAGCTTTCAGATGACGTAAGAATCTCAATTTCGACAAATTTACAGTTATGACTGGTTTTGTGGTCCAGGGTCACATATGGTTTAATACGCATGATTTCAGCGAGATAGACATGATAATCAAAACCAAATAGATGTTCTTTGGCAGAGTATCTGAGGTACAGGCTGTAAAAGCACAACTCTATTCTGTAAAATTGGACAGGGAACAGCAGCTCGTTTGCATTTGAAGAAACATGCACAAAATCAGCATGGTTTTGCTTTCACTCAAAATTGGCTTTTTTGAAATGACATAATAAATGATCTGTGGGGTATTTTGAGCTGAAACTTTACAGACAAATTCTGGGGACACCTGAGACATTACGTTACATTTCATATTGTAAAAAAGGGCATAATGAGTCTCCTTTATGTTTTATGGCACCAAATTTGTGACACCAAATCATGGATGTAGTCAGTTTGGGTAGTAGTCAGCAAAAAAGGCAATGAAGATGAGTTAAATAACATTTAATAATTATAAGATACAAATATGCTAATGCTTCAAACAGTATGGAATCTGAAACAAACCATAAAAGTATAACAACATTGTTTCTCTGACAAAGTAGAAGTGTCCTGCATTCTCATTTTGAAGGCCATTTCCTATTAATGAACTTTCCCCGTATCTCTAGTGTGGACGAATCTCACATTATTTCTTGAATAATTACTTGCTGGAGTTCCAGCGAGAGATAAGGCGGGACAAAGAAAGTGAAATTTATGCCGTTTGAAATTAAACTGTTTGCTTAAACTCTTTGTCTGAACCGCGCAAGCTATTAATGAAATGAAGGCAGGCGGCACTGAACTCCACTGAATCCATTACTGCAGCATCAGCTGCTGTTAATTCCACTGCTGAATATTTGTAATTAGAGACTGAGAAAAGATACTGCTCATCTTCGTTAAGGGACTTAGAAATGTGATTTAATGGAGGTCAGATATATTAGAGACAAGGATAGCTTTATTTGCAATGACTGTCAGTCTTGCTTTTCTGTCTTTGCCTCTTTCCTTCTGACGCTTCTTTCTTTTTGTGGCTCTTGCTCTCATTCACGCTCGGTTGAGCTTAGCGCTGTAGAAATAAGGGGGCCAGACGCTTTGGTTTTGGATCAGTGGCGTTTGATCCCTCCCCTCTACGGTGGGGCGCTGTCTAACGCCACACTGATTGACATTGTGTGGTTGTACGGTGACCTGTGGGGTGTACGAGCGCATTCACCATCACTCTCTCTGTCTCACAAACCTTGACACACATGTTTTGATTTAAATACACACTCAGATAGGGCTGAGCAATACAGCTGAAGAGTAAACGCTGTGGCTCTATGGTGCTATCAGACATTGCTCTTGTTTGTTTGAGCATCCAGGCACTGCAACACAAAATGCAAGTTTGGTCTGGAACTATCTGTTTAGGGAATTAGGGATTAGCATTAGGGAAAACTGTTTAAAAACAAAATTTATTTTATACATTTTCAAAAATTCCAGCTTATTTTTCCTGTTAGAGTGGGCGAAGCCATTTGTAAATTTAATGCATCTCATTTCCAGTCTCATCCACCTCCAGCTATTTTTAGCTGTACGAAACATCTTGTTTTGTTGCTTGATATTGCAAACTGGTGTTTCTTACCATATTATTTAAATCAAGTATCTTATTCATGAACACACTGGTTTGTAGTGCAAAGTTTTACCGTTTACTGCACTTCATTATTCTTCTCATTATTTCCCTACAGCGGCAAATGAAACAAAAGTCTCGCACATTACCATAATACAGCTTACTTATGCACTGAAAAATAAGTAATTTATACAAATATATGAAAAATAAACAGCTTAAAACAAGTTAATGAAAAAAATAGATTTAAAGGGGTCCTATAATGCTTTTTTACTTTTTTGAATTTTTGTGTGGTGTGTATATTTGGGCATTAAAAAACATCTACAAAGTCACAAATCTCAAAATCTACTCCAAAGGTTCTTTTCAAGAACTACAACGAACAGCTCCTTTGGACTACAGCGTTTGTTTTCCGGATGCTATGATGTCACAACGCGGTCCATTAGAATATCATTAAAATAAATCCCGCCTACGGAAATTCGAATCGTTGGCGGGTGAGGAGGGACAAAGCTAACTTTAGCAATGTAGCATGGACAGCTGCTTCTGGGATGCTTCAGCGAGCCGCAGGACGGCTGGTATAAACGCAAGCATTGGCGAAAGTGGCCGCAAACTGCTCCATGTCGGAGCCGCGCCGTTGATGTGTGTGGTACAGAGGGTCAAAACACATGCGGAGCTGTGGCTGATGTAAACACAAGCATTTAATAGAGTGACAGTCATTGGTGGCCGGGTAACAGCCGTGCCATAGACGTGTGCCGTGCACGTGAAGAGATTTATTCATCATACAGTGTAGATAGCTTCACTAGCCTTATGCTGGAGCTGGTTTCGGGCATATAAATAATTAAATAAATTAGCACAATAATGATAATATCATTTATCGGCGATCTCGCAGGCTGACGATAGGACCAACACTACTGTAGCGTATTATTTACTCACCCTCCATGCATCCTAGGTGTATATGACTTCCTTCATTCAGACGAATGCAATCAGAGTTATATTAAAAATGATCCTGGCACTCCCAAGCTTTAGAACATCATATACTGGTGTTTCCCTCCATCAGTACAAAACAAGTCCAATGAAGTGCATAATAAAAAGTGCTTCACATGGCTCCGGAGGGGTCAATAAAAGCCTCCTATAGCGAACCGATGTGTTTTTGTGAGAAAAATATCCATATTTCAAAAGTAAAAATCACTTTAATCTAGCTTGCGCAGTTGTACACAGAACTTGCTGCTTTGGGAAGGGGTGTGGCAGTACTGAAACATTGTCTAAGCAATCGCAACACAGTGGGACTGCTAACCAATCACAACACATTTCGTTTTTCGGAAGGCGGGCCTTCATCAAACCCGGAACTAATCGAGCCATTTGTGCCAGGCTGGGAAGAAAACTATTGTAATAATGTAAATTATGTGAAAAATAATGCGTTTTTTGAACCACCAAGCATGAGAGCATGTTCTAGTGCAACCACAAAACTAAATAAAGACTTTGTTAAAGAGCATAGGACCCCTTTAAGAGACGAAAAAATGTTTCAGTGTTGCATGAGCCTAGTAAAACACACCACAACAATTTATCTTGGATTAAGATTGAATAAAGATAATACAAATTTGTTGGGAAACGGCTGAAATGTGTTCAAAATGTTTGACAGCTTTCCTTAATAGCTAATGGAGCTTAATTTTTAATTGGCAAACATTTATTTAATCTAGTTACTTTTAGCTAAACAATTAAATTAAAACTAATTTAAACTAGTTTTAGTAAAAAATAATGTTTTCACCATTCATTTTATATGAATTTCACTCCACTGTCTAATTTTCTACATGAAATTATGACATTCTCCTTTTTTTCCAACAAATCACACAGTGCAAACTGCATTTGTGTGTGTGTGTGTGTGTGTGTGTGTGTGTGTGTGTGTGTACATACATGTAGTCTAAGTAGGCAAGCAGTCCTAGTTGTATATGACTCTCTTCTTTCAGACAAATACAATCTGAGTTATATTAAAAGATATTCTGGCTCTTCCAAGCTTTATAATGGTAGTGAATGGCTGTTGAGATTTTAAAACAAAATAAAGTGCATCCATCCAACATAAAAAGTGATCTACATGGCTCCAGGAGGGTTAATAAATGTCTTCTGAAGCGAATCAATGCATTTGTGTAAGAAAAATATCCATATTTAAAATTGTATAAAGCGCAATCTCTACCTTCCGCTAACTGTCGTACTCACAGCCATGAGAGAGTGGCGTTTCAGCGGATGACATAGGATGTGAACTATCATTTTAATGGCTAAATCAAAATCAATGCTGCTTAATTTTACACTGCCATCAAAATTGTCAATATTCAACATATGAATATGAATAACATATCTCCCAACAGTACACCCAGCCAAAAAGCATTTTTTATTAAATTACACATAGATACCTTGACTAAACTGCACACAACACACAAATATAAACACAGGCAGAGAGGTGTGAGAGATGTGTGATTATGATGAAGAGCATCATAATATGACAACCACTGTCCAGCAGCACGACTATCATTTCTGTGAGTCAGAGTTGAACTGTGTTGCCAGCTCTGCAAATAGATGCTTTTCCTGCAGCTCACTGCAAGTGCCCCAGACGGCAGCGCCATCAATGAGGACACTCAAGGGTTGCTTCATAGAAGCCTGCAAGTGTCTGTTTTCATGAAAGCCACTTTTTTTCCCAGACACAGCAGAAAGTGCACGTATTGTCCTGCCCTGCTCAAAACACTCTTTGTGTCGACATTCAAGGTACGGCCGTCCGACATTTAAAGATAAAAGAGTCTGACGTGGGAAAGGGGTTTGACTGCTACGCCATCAGAAGTGACTGTAGAGTTACTTTTCCCTTTTGTCTCCTGAAGTCCATACTTCCTGTGCAATTTACTCTGCAGCCACAAACATCAAAACACAGCTATGTTCTCAAACATACTGCCTATAATTTGAAGTAAGAGTTTTTTTCCTGTGAATTAATAATATTGTGGCTTGCAACAAAAGCTGAAGACAGCAGACAAGCTTTGATGTGTCTCTGCTAAATCGCCTATTATAGACAGCTAGCACTTATTCAGCTGTGACGTGTGTTCATGTAAAAGGGGTTGTGAGGAGATTACTAATGAGCAGGAGATCCCTGTAAACTTCATTAGGATGACTTTGACACGCTTGAACATGTCATAGTTGCTCTAGGGTGATCATTACCATCAATCTCCATAAGGGAGGGGAAAAAATTCACATGACCTTAGGCTCCTCACATTTAATTATACTCACACAGACTCACAGGACATATTTATTAGATGTATTTGAAAACATTCTAATATCAAGTGAGAAAAACCATATGGGGCTCATAAGAACAATTTTATATAGTCATGTGAATCCCTGATCTGTGCTTAAACATGCACCGCTGCCAATAATTTATAATTGAGTGTTAATTTCAGTCTGTGCATGATAATTCATTTCCATACTCACATATTCATTAACATATGTGGAGAGAAAAAACCTAATTAATATCACAATCATATGCATCCAGCATGATACTAAAATGGCAGTAAAAGGGGGAAAGTGAGGAATTGTTTATAAAACTATTCATCAAACTGACAATTTACAGGTTTTTTGCTTTACTACCTTTACCTTTCTATGAAAAAATGGCATTATTTTTAGTTACAATAAAGAACTGTGAAACGATTTAGTAAAGACTCTTACCTTTTTCTTATTGGTGGGACAGATGTAGAAGTTTGTGACTATGATGGTTGTCCCAGGCATCAGGTTGAGCTTGGTATAGGTTGACCCATAATCACTGGATCTGCATGGAGGAAAGAAGCAAGAGAGAGAAAGGTCTAAATTACACTGCTTAATTACTGAGTCACACACAGAAAGATATGATAGGACACAAACGTACAGTTGAAGTCAAAAGTTTACATACACCTTGCAGAATCTGCAAAATGTTAATTATTTTACCAAAATAAGAGGGATCATACAAAATGCATGTTATTTTTTATTTAGTACTGACCTGAATAAGGTATTTCACATAAAAGAAGTTTAAATATAGTCCACAAGAGAACATAATAGTTGAATTTATAAAAATGACCCTGATCAAATGTTTACATACACTTGATGCTTAATACTGTGTTGTTACCTGAGCGGTGTGGGTTTTTTTTAGTGATAGCTGTTCGTGTTCATGATAGCTGTCCCTTGTTTGTCCTGAACAGTTAAACTGCGCACTGTTCTTCAGAGTGTATGATTTTGAGATCCATTTTTCACACTGAGGACAACTGAGGGACTATTACAGAAGGTTCACTGATGCTTCAGAAGGAAAACAGGTTTTAGAGCCAAGGGTGTAAACTTTTGAACAGAATTTTCTATTTTGCCTAAATATCATATATTTTTTTTTCATTTAATATTGGCCTTCAGAAGCTTTATTTGTGTTCTATATGTTTTCCAGAAGACAAAATAATTAAATTTACCCCGATCTTCAAATTCAAAAAAGTTTCCACCCCTGGCTCTCATTCAGGTCAGTACTAAATAAAAATAACATGCATTTTGTATGATCCCTCTTATTTTGAGACAAGAAACTTCTGGAAAATGCTTTTAAACATTAGTGTGGATGGAGAGCCAAAATTTTTTGTTTTTTCAATGCATCTAGATTAATGTAGACATTAGGGGTGTAATGATACACAGAAGTCACGGTTCGGTATGTACCTCGGTTTTGGAGTCATGGTTTGATGAGGAAATGTATTTTTCCATTTATTTTGAACAGACATGAATGCTACAAACATGTATCATGAGCAGTTGCTTTTGAATTAGACTGTATAATTTCAGGATTTAAAGCAAAAACAGAATGGTCTGAATTTAGATTTGGAAAATTACGCTATATAAGACACCTGCACAAAACAAAAAAAAGCAGACGGACTGAATGAAAATGCTAATTTATTCTCTCCCCCCCCTCCCCCCCACCCAAAATAAAACTAAAAAAACGGTTACAATTTATAGCCGGTTGACCCAAAACTTTCCCACACTGTTGATTTTAAACAAGCAGGTGGTTCTTCGAGCTCTTGCATGCCATCTGAACTCTGCATTCTTGTTTTGGATTGGTGCCATAGACTGTATCCACCTTATTTTTCAACTTTTTGAAAAATATGCCGTTTTCTGTGAATGTGCGAGACTTTTGGTAAGGTTCATTAGCTGCTGTAGTAAAATAACAAGAAGAATAACAAAGAGTAGTAAATGGTAGAACAGGTAAACAGTTTGAAATGTATTCAGCTGAAAGCTGAATAAATGAGCTTTTCATTGATGTATGGTTTGTTAGGATAGGAGAATATTTGTCCAAGATTAATTAGATTAGATTAGATTTTTTTAAAAACTGGAATCTGAGGGTGCAAAAAAAATAATTAAGTTCTTAGCAATGCATATTACTATTCAAAAATTAGTTTTGATATGTTTACAGTAGGAAATTTACAAAATATCTTCATGGAACATGATCTTTACTTAATATCCTAATGATTTTTGGTATAATTTTGACCCTTACAATGTATTTTTGGCTATTGCTACAACTATACTTGTGCTACCTCAGACTGGTTCTGTGGTCCAGGGTAACAAATGGCCGCATACACTCTTACGGGGAAAAAAACATGGATGGAGTGTACATGACGGCACCCCGTTCTGGACTGATCGGCTATGACTGACTGTATTTGTCGTCTGACAGATCCGTGACGGTTTGGGACAAATATATGTACCATTACAACCCTAGTAGACATAGCCTAAATGACTGCTATGATATGAAATGACAGAAAGAAACAAATAAATACACACACTCAGACTATCAACCTTACAAAAAGAAAAAAAACGTTTGTTCCTGACCAAAACAGCATGTTAAAACGGAGAGCAGACTCTGGTAAGGACAGTGTCAAATTAGTTTTGAGTATGACAATGTTTCAAAGGTGGCAGGTAATGTGAACTAGCCAGAGATTGATGTCAGCTCATGGAGAAGTTATTTTAACTCCTGTAGATATAAGTCATGACAAGGCAGCATTACAGGTGTGGAAATATTTGCAAAAATCAACCAGGCAGACAGCTGTGGCCTAAACCAGTCTGACACTGTCAGAACCAATCTTTATCACACATCACAGTTACATGAAATGCACTCAAGAACAAGGTCAAGGTCACAGGGTTACGTTTAAAATGACATTGTCACTTTCTTTTAACTCACTGTTAACATGCAGTGAACCTCTCAGTTAGTTTGAGAAAAAGCATACTGCTGCTGGCAGCGATATACTGTGCAAAATGCCTGATCAAAGCCTATTCCTCAACACAAACATACAGCACTAAAGACTTCCCCCATAGAACTAATTAAAAAACAGAAGTGAACAGAACTCTTCTCTGGAGCTCCTGCTGAGCTCACATTTTTGTTTCTTACTTGACAGAACAGAGGTGTTTCAGCTCGGGAGGTTTAAATAAAAGCGGGAGGGAAGGCTTGGCAGGGTGGGGGAAGCAGGCTACTGCTGATCGCTATGCCAGGCGTCATGTTTCCAAGACTTCACAGCGAGATATCAAGCCAGGATGAGGAGCTAAAGAAAGTCTGAGGAATAGCACCCTACAAACAGCCTTTTAAATTTAAACATGATGATAGTGAACCTGACAGATTGCGCTTTTCAAAATGTGTCTGTTTTTGAAATGCTTATAACCCGCATACATACAGTATATAAAAAATACTGAGATTGTTTGTTTGTTATCAAACTTGTCCTATCACTCCAACATGACAGATGGTATAATCACAAGAAAGGCAGTATTTTATTATTACTGTTTAAAATTTGCTTGATTATTACCAAAACATTCTCACCTTAGCTAATTTAATTTAAAAAAAAAAACACGCCAAAAAGCCAGCATTTCTAAACCGTAATTGAATTCCTAATACATGCCATTCATTAAGAAGAGTCGAGATTGTTAATTAGAATACGCAATCAGACAATGACGGCGTTCAGCATCTCCGAAGTGGAGTAAAACTCGGCAGAGGTCATCAGCGGAGTTGGTGGAGCGAGCGCCAGAAACAGCCAACTCATTAAGTAAATCCTCTTGTGGAGAGTGAAATGTCAGAGGCCTCAGAGGAACATTATGTAACTAATAAAGCTAATTTGGAGGATTGTGTGGCACGCTGCACTTCGGTTGCCAAACGTTTCGCTAATGATGCTAACTTAATCGGATGGCTCATTTAATGCCACTGATTAGCTGACAGGACTAATGTCGCTGGTGAAGGAGGAGTGTGGATAATAAAGAAACATGGAGAGAAGAAATGGTGGAGAAGGAGAACAGGGACAATAAGCTGCTTTGAACTTCAAAACAAATCGACTTCATTTCCAATCAATGATTCTGACTTTTCCACATTAAAGTACACTAGGGTTGCACGGTATACCGGTACTACGGTAGTATCGCGATACTAAAGCTTACAAAAACCCGCGGTGCCATTGCATTTTTGAAACGGTAGTATCGTCCACACGGTATTACCGTGAGATATGTTGTAGATATTTTGAACACTGTTTAAAACGTTCATGCACGCCAACAGAAACATTACAAGTTGATTGCCAAAATGTCTTTCTCCTGTGCATTGTGTAGTACAGGCTGTGTATACGCTATGTGCTATTCAGTGTTTTCCGACGCTTCAGTTCAGTTTGAAATGAGCAGCTGCGCGCGCACGTCGTTGTTCACGCTGCAGTTTCAGAAGAGAGGGTGTGATTCAGACGTCTAATGTTATTTAAAAAATAGCAGCTCAATAATCACTTATTAAACAACTAAATATTTTACTAGAAAGAATTTTGGTATTTTTATTTATTTGCCCACTTTTAGAACAAGTGTAATAATTCGTTTCTGGAAGCATCTTTGCGATCACGAATGCAATTCCATTCATTAACATAGTGGTTTTGCACTTGGTTCTTATCAATCATTATATATGTATTTTTTAACATTATAAATGAATACGTTTTAATATACAACCTGCTTACTTGGAAATTTTAAGATATGGCAGCAAAAATGCTCGTGACAGTTCAGCAATACGACGCCAGCAAGATGTTTTTGTTTCGCTTCTGTGTTCGAATCTGAATTGGCGTTGGTTTGGGCGAATCACTGATTCACTAAGCCGAGTCATTTGATTCGCTCCTGAATGATTCAGCCGTTTTGAAAGAATCGTTTGAACGACTCAGTGATTCGATCATGAACACTGCTGCCACCTGCTGGCTGTTTTAAGTTTCCCATCATATTACATTCTTTTACAACATATTTCTATATTCAGAGTTTTGTATTTAAAACAATAATCTTAGAACATTACTTATGCAATTATAAGTACAGTCTAAATGTATAATACCACATCTAAATGTCACTCTATGAAGCTTCTGTGCAGTGCTCAGATGAGTTTTGTTTACATGATTTTATAGATAACAATAGCCAGTCATTCATTCACATTAATGAAGTATTCAGAGAAAAATCTTGCCTGTTTTCATTTACATCTTTTTATTTATGAATTTTTTTATTCATTTTGTAGAATTGAATTTTAAATTAACAGAATACTGCATGGTATCGTGATACTACTTGTTGTCGTGATACTTCAGCTGGTATAGTATCGTAAGTCATTTTTATGGTATCGTGACAACCCTAAAGTACACAGTATATATTTTAAAAAGTTTGGTGTGACGGCGAAGCTGAATTTTCAGCAGTCATTATCAGTCTTCACTGTCACATGCTTTTACAGAAATCATTAACAGAAAAAGAAAACAAGGTGCATTTCAAAACAAATTGAAATATAACAGGCATAAAATATCCTGATATCAGCAGCATCATCAGCCAATCTACTGATATAAAGTCAATCTGCTTGTATAAAGACAATTTGGTTTCGAGGCAAGTCTAAATCTCAGAATAAATCAATTTCTTGCCATGAGGGAAAGTGAACTGTTTCCGAGTTTGGAAATGAACAGAAAACATTGTGACTTCCTGTATTCATTTGGGATCATGAGTCATACTCCGTGCAGACATTCACTGTCACATTGAATCACGGTGCAAGGTATGAGAACAGCCTGTGTATTTGGAAGGAAGCGCTGGAGGAAAACAGTGCGATCGAAAAAAGGTACAAAAGCATCTACGCATCGAAGAGTGTGCACGTTATTCTACAAAGCCTTGCACATGTCCTTGTCCTTGACTGTTCTTTTGCTTATTGATGGATCTCTACTGAAAATAACCCACACTTTGACAGGCGTACTTGATTTCTGTGCTTGTGTAAAATCCTTCAGAGTCAGACCCACCACTAGAGACACAGCGAGAGGTTAGCATTAGCGTCAAACATAATTTACGGAAGTGGTGTCATAAACATTCTCTGACAGGTCTTCCAAAAACTAGACACTGGCCATGACCAGCACCTTTAAGAAATGTGTTTGTTTGAATCATTGATTCCTCCTCCTCCAGAGATCTGCTGCTAACATGTATGCATGTGTGCAAAGACATCTTGATTCAATATTTCAAACTAAATCAATCTCATTTGCATCGTTTGATCACTCCTCAGCATCATTCGTCATCTGCTGTCACATATTCAATGTTTAAATAACATACTTTCCCAAAATATACTTGGTCAAGCGGCTCAAATCTGCTAGTGATAAGCCTAGTACTTAAATGTAATGTGCTCACTATAGTGAATTCCAGTACTTTTTAAATCTACACGACTATATTCAAATAGAAAACAGTTATTTTAAATAGTAAAAATATTTCAAAATTGTCCTTTTTTTGCTGTACTTTGGATCAAATAAATGGAGGCTTAGTAAGCGGAAGAGACTTCTTTAAAAACATTAAAAATCTAACTGTCCAAAAACTTTTGACTTTACAATGTAAATAAATTAAAATCAAACAATCTTACATAATCAAAAACATTTTGTCCATCTTTGAAAGTCTATATCACAATATAGCATCAATTAAAGTCACCTTTATTTCTTCACAGTAGCAAACAAGAAAATAGCGTCATTATTCGTTGTGCGTCAGAACACCGGCTCCTGCGTCAGCAGCACCACATCATGGTACTCTTGTGAATCCGTGGCAGAGACCTTTCTGGGCCTTGAAAGTGTCACTTTCATTGCTGTCTATGCAGGGTCAGAATGCTCTTGTATTTCATCAAAAAATATCTTAAATTGTGTTCCGAAGATGAACGAAGGTCTTACAGGTTTGGAACGACATAAGGGTGAGTAATTAATGACAGAATTGCATTTGAGACCCCAACTACGCAAGCCAAAGGCAATGGTGGCAAGAAACAAAAACTCCATTAGGTGACAGAAACAGAGACAGAAAAGCATCTCAGTCAGAGATACAGTTCTCCTCTGGCCTAAGTGAACAAACACTGTGTGAAGCTGATTGAGGTACGCCACAGCAGGTGAAACAAGGTAGAGCTTCTGTTTTTAGTTTAGTTTAGCCAGATTAACCAGTTGTAGGAGACTGGAGTATTAGTGGTCATAAGCACAATGATTGTTCACTTGTCTCCTTGACACGTTCATAAGCAGCCACAGGGACCTGTGACACAGTATGTATATACTGAGTGAAATTCCTGTTAAATGTTTATAAAAGTGTCTGCCGAACGATGTAAATGGGTATGCTTAGACTCAAGGACATATGAACGAAAGTCTAAAAGCTTGAGGGAATGTTTTTCATTTGCACAAACAACTGTTAACGTCTATGACTTTAGAAAGAACAATTTGCAAATCAAAATATGTAAATGGTTAGTAAATCACGTAACAGAAAGAATGCACATAATTTTCCTATTGGAGAGCGTCCAATATACCGGCAAATAACGTGGCATTTCTTGAACGTTTACACGACTTCAACATGTTTCATAACCTACAGTACAGAACAGTAGGGCTGCACGATATTGGGAAAAAATTACATTGCAATATATTTTTTTCTTGCGATATATATTGCGATGTGTACAAATTCATTTATGTTCATCAGGTTGTTTTGAACTGCTTAAAAATCAAATAATAATTCAAGAATAATTGGGGTAATTTTGTAAGCATTTTCAAAGAATAAAAAAATGTAAAAGTACAGTATAATCGAAACCTTGAAATAAAATACTTTTTAAAGCTTATTTTGGGTAGTTTCATAAACAGTTTGACTCACCGTATTCACTGTCAATTTAGGCAAATCAAGGCTCTAATATGAAATTAATAATGAATATTGCTTTTATCCTGATGAAAGGGAAATCAGCTTCTTCCTTTCACGAAAAACATTAAAAGCTTAGCCAAGATGGAGGAACAGCTGATCATAGCTGTTACAGGGATAACTTTTTTTAGCAGCAGAGCTACTGCAAGCAATTTTTAGTTTTGGAAATCCATTTATCTTTGTTTATTTATCTTTGCTGAAACTTCCGCGTCTTTAGGAGAGCGCGGCTCATGGTTGCTTAGCAACGGCAGACGCCGCTCTGCCACTCAAGTTACAGAGCGCTTTGGAAAGAAGGAGAAAGCGGCGCGCCTAGCGTTTTCCACACGTTTTTAGGCGCGACATGTGGACGGTCCCTTAAATTCGTAGTGTTTCCGCGAGTTGTGGCAATAACTGCCAGGCATTCCCGACAAAGCACCTGTTTTTGGTCAGCAGCATCCTTTTTTATCCAAAATACTTCCATATGACCGACGTTGCGTTTCTTTTTGCGACCGAATCTTCCATTTCGGCGCTTTTCTCCCATCCCGCGCTCATTTCGCCATGCGCACGCAGAGACTGCATGCATGAAGTAGGTGAAGCAACGTTTGTAGTTTTTAAAGAACCTTTAAACATGAGTTAATTACTTTATTTTAAACAAATATAGATCCGTGAATAGAAAGTTTAGAAATATAGAAAATAAATTTTTAAATCAGACACACATACATTTTTTTTTTGCCCTGCATCGTGACTGCCACGATGTGACTATCGCGCATGCGTACATCGCGATGACGATGCTGAAACAATCTATCGTGCAGCCCTACAGAACAGCAACTAATTAATTTATTTTTCCATAATCCTGAAAGAACAAAACATTGAAGAGGGTTCAACGTCTTTGCTGACTCACATCTGCGTCAGTTTTTAAATACCCTACATACCATTAAGATGCGCAAATAGATTGAAGTAGGACATGAGGAGCCAGGTATCAGCGCTCAAAATGATCTGTGAAGTGCTTATTTCACTGCTAGAACAGTGCAAAGTGCTTGTGTGCCACCGTGCAGATATCCCCTAATCTAATGATGCTGATTTCCTTTCATCCTTTGTGTTTGTTGTTGTGAAAATTAGAGGTATTATAGTCCTACTGCATTTAAGAAACAAGGCGCTCTGGTGCTGGATGTTGGCACACACACAGTGTTTTATGCAGTGTAAATGCATTTAGGCTGAATTCAACCATTTTAATGAAACGCAAATAACAGTGAAATTTAGCTTGCTGTGTTATTTATTCCTAAACACTAAATCAGATATTAATTATTTCAATGTGACATTGTTTTATGATATTCTTAATAAAAAATGAAAAAGAAAAATATGCTGTTTGAACATTCAAACAGAAAACAAAACAGAAAAACAATTAAAAGTACACAACAGCCACACAATTGGCTTCTACGTTTTTGAATCATTAAAATCATTTCCTGGCTGAAAACCACACAGTTAAAGGAGTCAAAGCCTGAATTGAATACTAAAGAGAATAGCAAATTAGTTGTAAATAAAAACAACAAATGTTGAAATTAGGAAAAAGTCATTTCCAAGTGTGTGAATGTCTCGGTAGGCTCTGTGTTGGCTCCAATATCAGAAAGTGGAAGCGAAACCAAACCACTCAGTTTAGTAAAGGTCGTCTATCAAAATTCTCTGCACGAACGAGGAGACTTGCGAGAGAAGCCATGGAACAGCCAAAGAGATCACTTTGAAGGTTCAGCAACAGAGAATATGAAAGCATGTATGAATTTTGCTAAAAAAAAACAGTGACCTGAATACAATAAGAAACCAGTTGTGGTCAAATGAGACATAGCTCTTTCTAGGGAAAATCACAGTGATCTGTGTAAAGCAAGTCTAACGCATAAACTTCAAAATGCAGTCACTGTACAAGGATGTGCGGTGAGCTGAATTAAACAGAGTTAAAGGGGATATCGGATGCCGATTTTCCACAAGTTGGTCTGATTCTTTAGGGTCTTCATGAAATGTCTGTAACATACTTTGGTTAAAATTCCTTACTGGTCATGTAAAACAACACCCTTTTTATCTTGTCAAAAACAGCTCTGTTCACAGCGAATCATTATGTTGCATGTCTCTTTAAATGATAATGAGCTACTGCTCACTCCACCCCTCTTTCCCATTTTTTTGTGAATTTGGTGGTGCAATACGATCAAAACAAAACTAATCCACTGCGCCCTTAGTGACTCTGATGTTGGGAGAGAATGAAAACTCTTATGTTCACTTATACATCCAACTACAAAACACCAGCATTACTTCTGAGAAATGGCGGACAGTGTTCAACTGGCTGAGAGCAGAAATATGCTAATTTGGGACAGGCCATCAGAGGTCAAAATGGCTTGATAATTAAGACTGTTTAGGTTTTTTGGGGATTAAAAAAAAGGAGTGAATGGATTTTTATCACTGTAGGGTGGTGGTGTCCACAAACTGCTAAGACATTATATTATATTATACATTATATACAAACACCATGTAAAAGTGAATTTTGCATCTGATGTCCCCTTTAAGAACAAAATAAAAGAGCTAACCTGATGATACAGAACAAACTGAGGCAGATTAATAACACTTCAAGATTACAATATTTCAATACAGTTTTTGATATAAACTCAATGCGATGGCCACTCCATTCAGAGATGCCTGCAATGTATTTGGTAGTTATTAAGCCACTGCTGATGAATGTACACCCCTCATATTATACTGCCGGGCGGCAATTAATTCTCACTAATGCCTTCTCACTTACTATTATGAAAGGCTATCATACGGTTTTTATTGCACAGAGAGCAGGAAAAGGTCATTAGACTCCATAACTCAAATCTGTGAATATTTCAAGGCACATCATTCCCATAAATGGAATGTTTATGATATAGCTTTTCAACAAAGTGTATGTTTGTATTATATTATTAGGTCACTGCCATAAATTTGAAATTATGTGAAGGAGTAGTTCGCCTAAAATTTCTATCATTATTTAAAAACTGACTGAGGAGCAGTGAGCCAGTACACATACCTACACTGCACTTATGAGTATCTTGAGGCTTAATTACGTGAAGAGGTAAGAAAATGTAGAGGGAGCAAACCAACAGTTTCTTCAGTCAGTAGGAGAAGGTTCATCTACCACTTAACCAACAGGAGAGATCATTTGAAGCGAGGCAGTGAAGAGACAAAAGAGAAGTCTTGTTGAATCCAAGTGTTCATGAAAGTTACAATGACTCACTACATCTGTCTTGATTAGCTCTGACATCTATCAAACCACACAAAGCCATCCATCCTCCAACCCTCCCAAAGGGCATTACCTCACCGCTACTCTGTAAATAGCATATCAACATTCAAGCTAACCAGCACACTTCTATTGTTTACATATAGCTCAAGGGATTTGTGACAACTGTCAGCACTTTGCAGTACAATACATTATTTTATAGCACTTATTTTTGAACATGTACTACTCAAAAAGTTTCTATATATAAATGCTCATCAAGGCTGCATTTATATGATCAAAAATACAGATGGTGAAATATTATTACAATTTAAAATAACTTTTCTATTCTACGGCTGTATTTTCATCAGCTGTTACTCCAGTCTTCAGTGTTACATGATCCTTCAATAATTAGTCTAGTTTGCCCATTTTCTGCTTAAGGAGCATGTCCTATTATAAATGTTGAAAACAGTTGTGCTGTGTAATTATTTTAGTGGAAACGGTTACACTTTTTTTCAGGATTCTTTGATGAATAGAAAAAAAACAGCATTTATCACACAGGCTATTTTCTCCTAACAGCAGAGCTGAATCAGAGGGAAGCATGACCCAACACTCATGGAAAGCCTTTAGGGAAGATCTATGTGGTTTGCTTTCAGAAAAATACATATCTATAATTTCAAAGACTCAGTGTTGCAAGGGGGCCTGGTCATCTGCCAACGTGAGGCTGGGAACACAGAGATAATTCAGATTGTGCAACTATTAAACAATCTGGTTAGATACGGACACAACCAAAGCAGTCACATAAACATTCTGAAACAGAAATGCTACATTTTTAGAAAAAAAAAAAATTCCAAAAAGGATTTTGTTTTAGAGAGATGCCATAAAAGAACCTATTTGGGTTCCCCAAATAACCTTACAATCAACATTTCTTAAAAGGAACCCCAGGTATTAAGACTTATGGCTTAATATAACGTTTTTACTGAAAATATGTAGTAGAAAACCCATGAAAGATTTACATTATATAAAAAAAATCTACAAACATTTTATACATATATTTATACACATATGTGGGGCGCCATTATTTTGATGACGTGCAATGGTTGTACTCAGTGAGCTGCTGGTGCTACCTGTTGCTACTTTTACCACAACACAACTCGGAAAATAAAATACTGATACGAAACCACATTGTGTGTAATTTTCAGTCACAGGGCAAAAAGAGAAGTGATATAAGTCTTCACTGATTTCCTAGTAATAACAAGAGGATAAATGAATGGGAAGATGCCTGTGGACGTATAAAACTTCTTAAAGACCTGCGTTTTTGTTCTCTTCACTTTAGCCCTGATGCCTTTGAGGCTGTTAGTAGACCACAGCTATTGAAAGAGGTTACAAACGACAGTGACAAAAAACTCTAGATGCCATCCTGGCAGGATGTAAACATGCCAACACTTGTAATGAAGCTGCAGCTACTGAAGGAGTTTCTCAGCGTGGATTTCACTCGATATCCGGGGGCGTTTAAACTCCATGTGGGGAAAGTTAATGGTACGGTATTTGGTTTAGGCCTATGCTTATATCCATTGCCACCTACAGTATAAGCTCTTTCAGTAGCTATGGTCACATCAGTATTTTATTTTCCGAGTTGTGTTGTGGTAAAAATAGATGGCGCCCCCTATAGTGCAAAATATGTATAAAACGATGTGGAATTTTTAAATAACATAAATCTTTCATTGGTTTTCTACTACATATTTCAGTAAGAGACATTATTTATTGTTATATAAAGCCATACAAGTCTTAATACCTAGGGTTCCCTTTAAAAGAAGCTTTTATTCTTATGTGTAAGGAATAATAATTAATAATTTAAACAATTCATTAAAAAGAACTTTCTGTGCAATGGAAAGGGTTCATGGATGTTAAAGGTTTTTCATGTAGCCACTGATGCCCTAAAATAACCTTTTTTTTTTTAAAGGCTGTAGTATGATTTCTAATATTGTGTATAAAACACCCTCAGGCACACATACACAAAGGAAAAAACTCTCATTTACACCTTCAGAAACACAGACAGTCCTGTGCCTGTGAGTACCGGGCAGCAGGGCTGTAATTGGGAGCATTTATCTAAATGACACCCTCATAAGGACCGCTGGGACCAGGCTGAGAATTCAGAACACCAGTGACATATTTTATTTCTACTTTCCTTCTCTCTCTCCCACTATATTTCTAATTCCTGCATTAGTTATAAATATGACAGGAAGCACAAGATTTCTGCGGAAATTCTAGTAACAAAACAAGTAAAAAAAAAAAAAACAGTCTAAAATACTGCATGGCTTAAAAAGGCCATTATTTATACGTATATTTGTATGTATTAATGCAGATAGCATTTTTTATTTATTTCTATTGACACAACATAAGTAAAGAAATATATATAATATGAAGTAATAATTAATTTTAACGCCCCACTCTAGACTTTAAAACAAATCTTTACAAAATCAAATCACTGACTGTATAAAATAAGATTGTATGTTGATTCATGGTCAGTAATAGACAGGTAACAGAAAGACAAAGTTCAGATCTTTTTATATTACAGAGATATGTCAATAAAACATAAATATTTAAAGCCTGCTTCAGCGTATAGTTACACAAACCAATGTATTTTACATGAACATGAAAATATACAAACACTTGATTTACACTGATATTACTCAAAAGTGTTTGTCTTCTGAGCAGTGTCAATCAGTTCATAAACCGTCCAACAACATGAATCATTTATTTATAAAAATGCCTTAAAAATCACTTTCTTTTTTCACTTTTCACTATTCTTTTAACTCTCCAGCATTTTTGAAAGAAACTGCCAGCCACCACCAGCAGTTTTGATCATTTTCACAAAAATGTGATGAACCCCAGAATATTTTGTTGCAATACATGCAATACATCAAAATAAAGAACAGAGCCTATACTTTTAATCAAAAAAGGTTTTATTCTAGCTTCAAGGATTCTTTTTTATAACACTTGAATGAAGGCATAAAAAAGCAACATTTTGAGCAAAAAGTTGAGAAAATCATGTTTTTATCAAACACTATCTGGATCATTCTCAGTAAGATGATCAAAGCAAAGATGCCCTAGATCGCAGTTCTTTACCACTGCCTGAATCAACATTCACTCTGTAACATTAGGGAAGTTTTCATTTATATGCTTTGTATTGTTGACGATCACATTATTTTTTCATATGCATCTGCTTACACATGAGACTGCTCATTTCTACGTCTTCCTCACTTGTGTTATTGATCGAGAGATTCTGGCCTCATTCAGGAGATGCATAATAACGTCCATAAGCATCTAACTGTGAAAATGTGGAAACCTGCAAAATTCTGTGTTTGGCAGGGAAAGAGTTAATATACTACATAATATCTATATAAGATGGTATTGATCTGTCAGGTAAACTCTTGTTCTGTGATACCACTTAATCTTTTATTATCAGCTACCATATAACCTTTAACATCACCTACTTCACAATCTCTCTCCGTCTCACTAAATCTCTCTTTCCCTTATCTTGAGATGCTAATTGCCCTTTGACCCTCGATGGAAGATCTGAAAGACAATTTGTGTGCTACTGGGTTCAAGGGTCATATCGCTAGGGAAAACTCCCCATCATGGCTTCATCGGACAGCTGGGAAGCAATCTTTCAAATAAAGGAGAAATGGCAGGTTCAGTGACAGACGGGAAAGCAGTTAACAGCAAGTCAAAGCTTTCCTGACAAAGAGAGTGTTTTGGTTAGATGGATGCTTTGAAGGCAAGAGATATTTTACACTAACTGTGTGTGTGTGTGTGTGTGTGTGTGTGTGTGTGTGTGTGTGTGTGTGGGGTCTGGTATTCATCATGTTGTGGGGACCAAATGTCCCCACAAGGATAGGAATACCAGTAGATTTTGACCTTGTGGGGACATTTCTCAGGTCCCCATGAGGAAACAGGCTTATAAATCATGCACAATGAGTTTTTTTGAGGAAGTAAAAGTGTGCACAATCTCCTGTGAGGGCAAGGTTTAGGTGTAGGGTAGGTGAAGGGCGATAGAAAGTACGGTTTGTACAGTATAAAAACCATTACGCCTATGGAATGTCCCCATAAAACATGTAAACCCAACATGTGTGTGTGTGTGTGTGTGTGTGTGTGTGTGTGTGTGTGTGTGTGTGTGTGTGTGTGTGTGTGTGTGTGTGTGTGTGTGTGTGTGTGTGTGTTTGACTGTGTTCTTTGTTTGTTTCCCTAGTAATTGTTTACGAGGAAGTACTCTGACACAAATCTCTGTTTGCCTGAGGAATCCACAATGTATCATCTGTAACACTCCTCACAATTTATCTAATCTGAGAGGGAAAACACAAACACTTAATGGGAACTAAGCTTAAGGAGCTCTGTTTCAAACAAGCTATGATAGAAACAGAGCAAAAAATAAACCGCCTCAAAGAAACTACTCATTAATATACTGTGATCCTAAAGCACACTGTTCCAATGGGATCAACATAGAAATATGAATTCACAAATGCTTTATGTGCAAATCCAATACAAACATAATATATCTGATATCTCTCTGGCCCCTTCCCACATCTCAAAGTAATTTCTGCTAGCACACATATACAGTATAACAGATAACCGAGTAATTATCCATATATCTTTTTTTATCTCCTGTCTCTGACATTTTGATGCTGAATAAATTAGGCAAGTATAAATATTGTAAATGTGATGGTGATTGACTGATGAACTGAAATGACAAGATTTTCACATCTGCCCTGTTATATCACCCCATGCGTCCACTGAACACCCAAGAAATGTGCCCTTTGAAACGGCCCAGCAGCTTCTTGTAGCCGTCCATTAGCTACTGCACATTACGGCATCCATTAACATTTTACAGTGCTGCCCATTTTGAAAACGGAGATTGCTGAAAGCATAGTTGGACTGAAAACCTCATTCTGTCACAAGCTTGTCTTTCATAAGTGTGGAATTTATTGGGTGTGATTTAAAAAGGCAGCTCATTTATGTAATTGCATTAAAAGCACACTTGCTTTTATACTGGACTCATAATGTCTAAATTTGCCGACAGCTGGCGCTTCTGGGCTGTGTATGCGAAAGAGATAAAACAGGTTTTGGCCCACCATCAAACGTGCCATCATTTGATGTGAGCTTATTTTTATGTGGCAGCATCATACTAACAAAGCAAAGGACAACTAGATATAGGACTGAAAGAACAAAACTAATACTATTACCCCAATAAGACACTCTGGTATCAGTGTGGAGTGAGAAAGAGACAAACACTTGCTGAGGACTGACTACATTCATCATACACAAGCCACAAATACATCCAATTAGGAGCGCCTCTCTCTCTCTCTCTCTCTCTCTCTCTCTCTCTCTCTCTCTCTCTCTCTCTCTCTCTCTCTCTTACACACACACACACACACACACACACACACACACACATTATACAATCCTGAAGACCATAAACAATCCAATTAGGGCCAAAGAGGGTGTCTTTACAAGGTCTGTGTTGTGCGTGTGTGCGTGTGTGTGTGCGTGTGTGCGTGTGTGTGTGTGTGTGTGTGTGTGTGTGTGTGTGTGTGTGTGTGTGTGTTCTCTCTGACAGAACCCACATGTGACCAGACATTGCACATCGTCAACAGGCTGTTAGTTCAGAGACAAGTACATCTGTTCATCCCCTAGGGACTCTTGTCAAAATTTCACATTAGCTAAGCAGACACACACTCTAATAAACAAACAAACAAATACACACACATTTACTTGGCTATTCAAATGAGGACATACTGTAGATTTTGTTGTTTTTTTACAAAGCCAATTAAAACTGTTACAGATTAATTCAAATTCTTTGTATAAAACAATAACTTCTATGTCATACAAAAGTTTTTCAGGGGGCCTTTTCTCTGAGGAGGCCAGGGAGGCAGTTTCTCCTCAAAATTGGACGAGAAAAAAAATTCATAGTACAAAAATATAAATACCCAAAATGACAAAATATGACAGAAAAAAAGTATAAATCGCTCGTTTTTTTAAAGTAAAAGTGTCCAAAATTGTAAGAAGGTAAAGTTACAAAAGGAGTGCATGTCTCTTGCCTTCCCTGAGCCCATTGAGTTTTAACAGACCCCCTAAAGCATGCAGTGGGTTTGATGAGGGGTAATTGAGAATGAATGGAGAAAAGTCACATGACAGGAGGCAAAGCCTCCATTGCAATATAATTGGACATGACTGGTTATAATCAGTTGATGCGATAAATCACCTCCTCTTCTGTTTGTGTGTGTTTCATGTTTGCGAATCAGTTTTAAACTGTGTTGTTACCTGAATGATCCACAGCTGTGTTTTTTACGTCTAGTGATGGTTGTTCATGAGTCACTTGTTTGCACGCATCACCGATATCCGATCCAATCAAAAAGCTTGGATCGGCGTCGATGCCGATCCAGAGTATCGGATCGAAGCAACCCTAGACTGTATGATAATGAAATCCATATTTTCACACTGAAGACAACTGAGTTGACTCATATGCAACTATTACAGAAGGTTCAAACGCACACTGATGCTCCAGAAGGAAAAACGATGCATTAAGAGCCAGGGGTGTAAACTTTTGATGTGTACATTTTTCTTATTTTGGCTAAATATTATATTTTTTTCATTTAGTACTGCCCTTCAGAAGCTACAGAAGAAACATGTTTCCCAGAAGACAAAATACGTTAAATTTACCCTAATCTTCAAATTCAAAAAGTTTTCACCCCCGGCTCTTAATGCATCGTTTTTCCTCTGAAGCATCAGTGAGCATTTGAACCTTCTGTAATAGTTGCTCACAAGTCCCTCAGTTGTCCTCAGTGTGAAAAGATGCATCATACAGTCATTGTTGGAAAGGGTTCAAATACACAGGAATGCAGAAAAACACAGCATATTTCTAAAGAACAGTGGACAGTTTAATTGTTTAAGACAAACAAGGGACTCTTAAACAACTATCACTAAACAAAAAAAACAAAAAAACAGCTGTGGATCATTCAGGTAACAACAGGTATTAAGAATCAAGCGGATTTAAACTTTCGAACAGGGTAATTTTTTATAAATTCAACTATTATTTTCTCTTGTGGAAATATATGTAAACATCTTATTCATGGCAGTACTAAATAAAAAAATAACATGCATTTAGTATGATCCATCTTACTTTGGTAAAATAATTAACATTTTGCAGATGAAGGTTTATGTAAACTTTTGACCAAAGCTGTAGAAGTATATAAGTATAATTTCTGAAATAATATTATCAAATTAATTACTAAAGTTTTCTATTACATTTATTTTATTGAATTATTTTTTTTTTTCCAAAAAATGACGTCTGACACCTCTGAATGTCCTTGTAGAGGAATTTTCACAGATTTCTCTGAGATTCTCAATGACAGGGATGAAAAAAACAAAATTAAAGAATAACAAGGGTGCTCTTTTGAATCACACCTTTTTTTTTGTCTCACAGGGCCTTGAAAAGCAAAAATCAGAGAGACACATTTGTAACCATTAATGACGTTAATCAGATACAAATCTGAAGCCTCATTGAGGTAATCAATGTATCTGTGATGTTGGGGGGTTAGCGGGTACTATGACACTTGACGACAACTCTGAGAAGGGCTTTTGAGAACCATTTACACATCTCCATCTAATTGAACCAATCTCTCTCTCTCTCTCTCTCTCTCTCTCTCTCTCTCTCTATCTCAGGTAATCTAATCAGCAGTCCACTTAGCATAATTGAAATGCATAGTCCTTGACTAGGAAAGAGGAGTGATCCATTTCACTTTCGTCATTATTTGATCCATCCTCAAAAGAACCGTACGCAACACATCAAGAGATTCGCGGCTGCTTTGAATCTCATTGATCTGAAGCAAAGTAAACACTGAAAGAAAATGGCTTTGACTTACATCCTGTACAATGTCTATAGACCTGGTGTAAGTCGGTCCAGTGTTTCTTACAGCTATCCATGTGTTTTTTTTTTACTTAACCACCATTAAAGTTAATTAACAGTCAGTACACATATAGTGGTAACATTTCTCACTTCAACTGAAAAAAAGCCTTCTGAAAATCAACTGCAGGGTGCAAATACTGCCCCTTAATAAAAAAGTTAATTTCTAATATAGTGGTTCAGTAAGTGGGTCAGATGTTAATTCAGAAACCACCGTGATGAATTCAGAGTTCCTGAGTCTTTCAGACTGATCCATTAAAAGAAGAGTCGTTAAAAGTAAAAATCAGTCGGTCGGGACTCAGACTACTCTGTGCTTTATGTTCGAGCCTTTTAACTCAAATTCAACTCATACTCCATGCTCACATCTCAGACTTAGTTGAAAAAGCCACGGCACTGATGATTGATGCTGTATAGTGGTTTGGGAAACACTTTGGGTCAAATTAAGTACAAATTAAAATATAAAAATGTTTTGAAGTCAAACATTGATCTAGATGTCGTCTGTACAAGGGTTTTGTCTACAATAAATGACCTCTACAATATCCACAAGAAATATCAGTTTACTTCAGCTCCACTACACTGCATCTGAGTGTGTCTCCAGTCCCTGGGGATCTCTGTTAGCCAGCAGTCAAAGCAAAGCAAGGCATCCATTAGAAGTCACACACACATTTAGGTGTCAGGTTGGATTAAGTTTAGCCCAGGGGTGATAGGAAGGTCACATACACAAACACACTTTAGTTTCACTATATTAGTGAGAATATCTCCCAGATGCAATGTTTTTTTATACGAGGTGATCATACTTGCAAAACCCTTACCCTGTTTTATGAACCAGTAAATGTCAGTATAAGTGAAGCTAAATTTGGCTGGCTTATGACCACTTTAAATGTCCCCAAGTCAGTTTTTGACATGTTTCACTATATTTGTGAGGAAAATAAAATAGAAATTACTTAAAAAATGTTATAAATAGAAATACAGCACTTGGCAAACTCAAAATCTCTATTATAACATTCACAGCTTTTCCATATCTCTCCACATTTACTTGCCTTAGGGCTGTTCCAAACCTGTGAAAAAACTGTCTCTCTTTTTCTTTTTCTACAATAAAAGTCAATGGTAACTGAAACGGTTGCTTACCACCCTGCTTTAAAATTTCACACAAAAAAAATCATTAATTCCATTTTATATATATATATAAAATATTGAATTATTAGAATAATGCACACTAATGCACACACAATAATGTGCACTATTTTCGAATAATTAAACAGAGCAGAGTCAATTATTTTGCTTATACTATGGTTACCACACCTCAAATATTATTACACCTCAAGTCATTCATCAGGTTTTTGTGCTTAAAACTAGAGCGGAAGAAAGAGAGTATGTGTTTTCCCCTACACAATAAAATGTAATTTTGTGGCAAAAACCTGGAAATAATTTGTTGTTTTTATTTTGTTGTTCACTACATTTATTTGCTTGGTCAGTGTCGTTGTGGGCAGTGTTGGGAAAAGTTACTTTAAAAAGTAATGCATTACAATAATTATGTTACTTAGTTACTTTTTTATGGAAAGTAATGGGTTACGTTACTATTGTAAATACTTTTAAAATTTGGGCAGGGCTTGCTTGTTTGCTTTTAATATAAAAAAGTTCTCTTTTTATAAAATTCTATTGTTGGCAAATGTAAAAGCTGTAGGATCTCGCGAATCAGACGATTCAGGCGATTCAATTCAAAGTTCTGAAACACTTCTACAAACCCAAATTCCACAAGAGGCCCAGCACGTCATAAAATTTGCCATTTGACACCCTGGCCCCAGCCAGCCTGAAGCAAACCTAACCAACTAGGAATAGGCAACGTTAACACAAAAAGGATATTTGTTGACCATTTCAAGGAAGGAGATTGTCAAATTTGGAGC